>NC_140466.1:33169347-33236847 GCF_051167445.1 Perissodus microlepis | reverse complement strand
GCCTCCCTCCTTCTGACATTGTAAAGGAACCCTAACTTTATTAATTTTTTTAATAGTAAGATATATATATATGTATGTATGTATATGTTTTTTGTCCTCAGATGAGGTTTGAAGTGTCTGTGTGGTGCAGCTGGTCTGGTCTGTCTCTGTACAGTCGAGGCTGCACCCACCTATAAAAGGTGGAGGCTCACCAGGACATGCACACCTCACAAGTTCCCGGCTCTCTCGACTCGGTTGAAGACGGGTTTCTTGGAGAAGGGGAGGGCAGTGAGGCACAGTCCCCCGACGCCCCTCGCAATGCCCCTCCTTCTTCGACTAACCCTCTGCATAGGAGCCGTGAGAGCCAGGAACTTGTGAGTTTTGTATGTCCACTCAGGCATCCTTCATACCTGGTCTGTAGGAAGTTCCTGTCAGAAGGAGGGGGCACCGCGAGGGCGTCGAGGGGCGGAAGGCGGTGCCTTAGTGCCTCCCTCCTTCTGACATTGTAAAGGAACCCTAACTTTATTAATTTTTTTAATAGTAAGACATATATATATATATATATATATATGTGTGTGTGTATATGTATGTATGTATATGTTTTTTGTCCTCAGATGAGGTTTGAAGTGTCTGTGTGGTGCAGCTGGTCTGGTCTGTCTCTGTACAGTCGAGGCTGCACCCACCTATAAAAGGTGGAGGCTCACCAGGACATGCACACCTCACAAGTTCCCGGCTCTCTCGACTCGGTTGAAGACGGGTTTCTTGGAGAAGGGGAGGGCAGTGAGGCACAGTCCCCCGTCCCCCGACGCCCCTCGCGATGCCCCTCCTTCTTCGACTAACCCTCTGCATAGGAGCCGTGAGAGCCAGGAACTTGTGAGTTTTGTATGTCCACTCAGGCATCATTCATACCTGGTCTGTAGGAAGTTCCTGTCAGAAGGAGGGGGCACCGCGAGGGCGTCGAGGGGCGGAAGGCGGTGCCTTAGTGCCTCCCTCCTTCTGACATTGTAAAGGAACCCTAACTTTATTATTTTTTTTAATAGTAAGACATATATATATATATATATATATATGTGTGTGTGTATATGTATGTATGTATATGTTTTTTGTCCTCAGATGAGGTTTGAAGTGTCTGTGTGGTGCAGCTGGTCTGGTCTGTCTCTGTACAGTCGAGGCTGCACCCACCTATAAAAGGTGGAGGCTCACCAGGACATGCACACCTCACAAGTTCCCGGCTCTCTCGACTCGGTTGAAGACGGGTTTCTTGGAGAAGGGGAGGGCAATGAGGCACAGTCCCCCGACGCCCCTCGCGATGCCCCTCCTTCTTCGACTAACCCTCTGCATAGGAGCCGTGAGAGCCAGGAACTTGTGAGTTTTGTATGTCCACTCAGGCATCCTTCATACCTGGTCTGTAGGAAGTTCCTGTCAGAAGGAGGGGGCACCGCGAGGGCGTCGAGGGGCGGAAGGCAGTGCCTTAGTGCCTCCCTCCTTCTGACATTGTAAAGGAACCCTAACTTTATTAATTTTTTTAATAGTAAGATATATATATATGTATGTATGTATATGTTTTTTGTCCTCAGATGAGGTTTGAAGTGTCTGTGTGGTGCAGCTGGTCTGGTCTGTCTCTGTACAGTCGAGGCTGCACCCACCTATAAAAGGTGGAGGCTCACCAGGACATGCACACCTCACAAGTTCCCGGCTCTCTCGACTCGGTTGAAGACGGGTTTCTTGGAGAAGGGGAGGGCAATGAGGCACAGTCCCCCGACGCCCCTCGCGATGCCCCTCCTTCTTCGACTAACCCTCTGCATAGGAGCCGTGAGAGCCAGGAACTTGTGAGTTTTGTATGTCCACTCAGGCATCCTTCATACCTGGTCTGTAGGAAGTTCCTGTCAGAAGGAGGGGGCACCGCGAGGGCGTCGAGGGGCGGAAGGCAGTGCCTTAGTGCCTCCCTCCTTCTGACATTGTAAAGGAACCCTAACTTTATTAATTTTTTTAATAGTAAGATATATATATATGTATGTATGTATATGTTTTTTGTCCTCAGATGAGGTTTGAAGTGTCTGTGTGGTGCAGCTGGTCTGGTCTGTCTCTGTACAGTCGAGGCTGCACCCACCTATAAAAGGTGGAGGCTCACCAGGACATGCACACCTCACAAGTTCCCGGCTCTCTCGACTCGGTTGAAGACGGGTTTCTTGGAGAAGGGGAGGGCAGTGAGGCACAGTCCCCCGACGCCCCTCGCAATGCCCCTCCTTCTTCGACTAACCCTCTGCATAGGAGCCGTGAGAGCCAGGAACTTGTGAGTTTTGTATGTCCACTCAGGCATCCTTCATACCTGGTCTGTAGGAAGTTCCTGTCAGAAGGAGGGGGCACCGCGAGGGCGTCGAGGGGCGGAAGGCGGTGCCTTAGTGCCTCCCTCCTTCTGACATTGTAAAGGAACCCTAACTTTATTAATTTTTTTAATAGTAAGACATATATATATATATATATATATATGTGTGTGTGTATATGTATGTATGTATATGTTTTTTGTCCTCAGATGAGGTTTGAAGTGTCTGTGTGGTGCAGCTGGTCTGGTCTGTCTCTGTACAGTCGAGGCTGCACCCACCTATAAAAGGTGGAGGCTCACCAGGACATGCACACCTCACAAGTTCCCGGCTCTCTCGACTCGGTTGAAGACGGGTTTCTTGGAGAAGGGGAGGGCAGTGAGGCACAGTCCCCCGTCCCCCGACGCCCCTCGCGATGCCCCTCCTTCTTCGACTAACCCTCTGCATAGGAGCCGTGAGAGCCAGGAACTTGTGAGTTTTGTATGTCCACTCAGGCATCTTTCATACCTGGTCTGTAGGAAGTTCCTGTCAGAAGGAGGGGGCACCGCGAGGGCGTCGAGGGGCGGAAGGCAGTGCCTTAGTGCCTCCCTCCTTCTGACATTGTAAAGGAACCCTAACTTTATTAATTTTTTTAATAGTAAGATATATATATATGTATGTATGTATATGTTTTTTGTCCTCAGATGAGGTTTGAAGTGTCTGTGTGGTGCAGCTGGTCTGGTCTGTCTCTGTACAGTCGAGGCTGCACCCACCTATAAAAGGTGGAGGCTCACCAGGACATGCACACCTCACAAGTTCCCGGCTCTCTCGACTCGGTTGAAGACGGGTTTCTTGGAGAAGGGGAGGGCAGTGAGGCACAGTCCCCCGTCCCCCGACGCCCCTCGCGATGCCCCTCCTTCTTCGACTAACCCTCTGCATAGGAGCCGTGAGAGCCAGGAACTTGTGAGTTTTGTATGTCCACTCAGGCATCTTTCATACCTGGTCTGTAGGAAGTTCCTGTCAGAAGGAGGGGGCACCGCGAGGGCGTCGAGGGGCGGAAGGCGGTGCCTTAGTGCCTCCCTCCTTCTGACATTGTAAAGGAACCCTAACTTTATTAATTTTTTTAATAGTAAGACATATATATATATATATGTGTGTGTGTATATGTATGTATGTATATGTTTTTTGTCCTCAGATGAGGTTTGAAGTGTCTGTGTGGTGCAGCTGGTCTGGTCTGTCTCTGTACAGTCGAGGCTGCACCCACCTATAAAAGGTGGAGGCTCACCAGGACATGCACACCTCACAAGTTCCCGGCTCTCTCGACTCGGTTGAAGACGGGTTTCTTGGAGAAGGGGAGGGCAGTGAGGCACAGTCCCCCCGTCCCCCGACGCCCCTCGCGATGCCCCTCCTTCTTCGACTAACCCTCTGCATAGGAGCCGTGAGAGCCAGGAACTTGTGAGTTTTGTATGTCCACTCAGGCATCCTTCATACCTGGTCTGTAGGAAGTTCCTGTCAGAAGGAGGGGGCACCGCGACGGCGTCGAGGGGCGGAAGGCGGTGCCTTAGTGCCTCCCTCCTTCTGACATTGTAAAGGAACCCTAACTTTATTAATTTTTTTAATAGTAAGACATATATATATATATATATATATGTGTGTGTGTATATGTATGTATGTATATGTTTTTTGTCCTCAGATGAGGTTTGAAGTGTCTGTGTGGTGCAGCTGGTCTGGTCTGTCTCTGTACAGTCGAGGCTGCACCCACCTATAAAAGGTGGAGGCTCACCAGGACATGCACACCTCACAAGTTCCCGGCTCTCTCGACTCGGTTGAAGACGGGTTTCTTTGAGAAGGGGAGGGCAGTGAGGCACAGTCCCCCGACGCCCCTCGCGATGCCCCTCCTTCTTCGACTACCCCTCTGCATAGGAGCCGTGAGAGCCAGGAACTTGTGAGTTTTGTATGTCCACTCAGGCATCCTTCATACCTGGTCTGTAGGAAGTTCCTGTCAGAAGGAGGGGGCACCGCGAGGGCGTCGAGGGGCAGAAGGCGGTGCCTTAGTGCCTCCCTCCTTCTGACATTGTAAAGGAACCCTAACTTTATTAATTTTTTTAATAGTAAGATATATATATATGTATGTATGTATATGTTTTTTGTCCTCAGATGAGGTTTGAAGTGTCTGTGTGGTGCAGCTGGTCTGGTCTGTCTCTGTACAGTCGAGGCTGCACCCACCTATAAAAGGTGGAGGCTCACCAGGACATGCACACCTCACAAGTTCCCGGCTCTCTCGACTCGGTTGAAGACGGGTTTCTTGGAGAAGGGGAGGGCAGTGAGGCACAGTTCCCCGTCCCCCGACGCCCCTCGCGATGCCCCTCCTTCTTCGACTAACCCTCTGCATAGGAGCCGTGAGAGCCAGGAACTTGTGAGTTTTGTATGTCCACTCAGGCATCCTTCATACCTGGTCTGTAGGAAGTTCCTGTCAGAAGGAGGGGGCACCGCGAGGGCGTCGAGGGGCGGAAGGCGGTGCCTTAGTGCCTCCCTGCTTCTGACATTGTAAAGGAACCCTAACTTTATTAATTTTTTTAATAGTAAGATATATATATATGTATGTATGTATATGTTTTTTGTCCTCAGATGAGGTTTGAAGTGTCTGTGTGGTGCAGCTGGTCTGGTCTGTCTCTGTACAGTCGAGGCTGCACCCACCTATAAAAGGTGGAGGCTCACCAGGACATGCACACCTCACAAGTTCCCGGCTCTCTCGACTCGGTTGAAGACGGGTTTCTTTGAGAAGGGGAGGGCAGTGAGGCACAGTCCCCCGACGCCCCTCGCGATGCCCCTCCTTCTTCGACTAACCCTCTGCATAGGAGCCGTGAGAGCCAGGAACTTGTGAGTTTTGTATGTCCACTCAGGCATCCTTCATACCTGGTCTGTAGGAAGTTCCTGTCAGAAGGAGGGGGCACCGCGAGGGCGTCGAGGGGCGGAAGGCGGTGCCTTAGTGCCTCCCTCCTTCTGACATTGTAAAGGAACCCTAACTTTATTAATTTTTTTAATAGTAAGACATATATATATATATATATATATGTGTGTGTGTGTATATGTATGTATGTATATGTTTTTTTTCCTCAGATGAGGTTTGAAGTGTCTGTGTGGTGCAGCTGGTCTGGTCTGTCTCTTTACAGTCGAGGCTGCACCCACCTATAAAAGGTGGAGGCTCACCAGGACATGCACACCTCACAAGTTCCCGCCTCTCTCGACTCGGTTGAAGACGGGTTTCTTGGAGAAGGGGAGGGCAATGAGGCACAGTCCCCCGTCCCCCGACGCCCCTCGCGATGCCCCTCCTTCTTCGACTAACCCTCTGCATAGGAGCCGTGCGAGCCAGGAACTTGTGAGTTTTGTATGTCCACTCAGGCATCCTTCATACCTGGTCTGTAGGAAGTTCCTGTCAGAAGGAGGATGGACAGTGAACATTTTAAGCCCACTCGGCAGCGACAGATGGCCACCCCTTCCTGAGCCTGGTTCTGTCGGAGGTTTCTCCCCGTTAAAAGGGAGTTTTTCCTCCCCACCGTCGCCAAGTGCTTGCTCATAGGGGATTTTTTGGGCTTTTTTTTTTTTTTAAAACCAACCGCTGATAAGTTCACTGGCATCAAGTTTAGGACTCTGCAAATATTTAAATGGATAATTCGTCATCAAGTGAGGAATGATCCATTTAAATCATATTTGAGAGTCACATATATTTTTATATAAATATGATTTGTTGGACAATAAGGCAAATCACAGACTAATTTGGACAATTGGGAAAAATTAAATAAATAAAAAAAATAGGATAAAATGCATGTGTCATTGTTTCATATTGATTTCAAATAACATACCATTTGATTTCAACATATTTTTGTTACACTTGCAGTGGTGTTATTTTGTTATGATCCTGTTCATTTTAAATCTAAATCTAAATATAAATCATCTAAATAGAAATGGAAAACTAGAAAAATTAAAAATATAGCTTTACTAATCTGAAAGTTATTTGTCATTGGATCCATCATTCCCACAGTGGAAACACATTATTTCATATTATGTTCAATTCAGTAGTTAAAAGTATAAAATTTAATAATGTCTATTTTTAGTTTACTTTGTTAATAAACACATTTTTTAGTATTTTAGAAACACTAACATCATACATATCCAAATATGAAGCAATGTTTTAACTCCCATTTACATACAGACCTGTGGCCAACTTTATAAACCATTTTGAATTTTTTCCAGCTGAGGCGTTCAAAATAGATATACTTTTGATTGTCACAGTGTTATTTGGGCAGCTGCCTGCCTAATATAACATAACATCACCACAATATTTTACATTAAATGAGGAAATGTATCTTTGTTTCCTCAGCTAAGACTGCTTGGCTGCTGTAGCTTGTGTTTATGTTGAGAGTGACATCTGATTTAAAAGCAAGAAGCAAAAGCCACTGAGCACCATCAGTCAGCACAGAGGCAATGCTACAAATTTAAGGAACGAAGGTCAATTCTTTGTGTGTGTACATGCACAGAGCACATGTGCACACGGTTGTGCAGATTAACTCACAGATGTATATGACAACTCACATTTGTGGCATTGACATTGTTTTCCAATCTTAAATGTAATACATACATTTCCGTCATTGGCCATAATTCTTGCAAGGAAGGGACTCAAAGGTCACAAGTTATTAAATAAAATTAATTAAATACACCATTAAAAGAAGTTCACTATTCACTCCTTAACCCTTGTGCGCCCTGGACCAAAAAAAAAAAAAAAGAAGGGGGGGGTCACGCAGACCCCGGCAGCGCGGACCCAGGTCTTGTTGCGAAACAGGGCGCCGGTTCGCGGTGGGGGAAGATGGGGGTCAGGCGGACCCCCGGCTATAGCGGGTCTCGTCACAGCGTCGGACAAAGGCACCTAATTGGTTGTAACCCTCCATCGATCGCGCAAGTTATGATGGCAAACCTTGGGGTCTGGAGGGACCCCAAAGCGCCACGGCAACAACTCTCAACTTCACATCATCATCATCATCGTCTCCTTCTCGAGAGTGTTCCCGTACACCGGCCTCAGTGAGGACCTCGGACTCTCCGTTCCTCCTCGACCTCCTTCCTCCTTCTCCCCCGTTCTCCTGCTCCCCGCAGGCGAGCGCTTAGCCGGATGGGCCCCGGGTTACGTGTAAACCGGCCCAAGTGGGGACCGTGGGCGCTCCGTGCTCCGTGGGTACTCTGTGACCCCTTAGTGATCATGATGGGGTATTTCGCCACCCCGCACCACATTCGTAAGTTACGATGGCAAATACTGGGGTCTCGAGGGACCCTGAACCACCGGAGCAAACATCTCTCAACTTCACATAATCATCATCATCATCATCGTCTCCTTCCTCCTTCTCCTTGGTCCTTCTACCCTGCGCTTGCAAACGCTCAGCTTTACAGAGGGTAGTCTTCACGTAAACCGGCCCTCTCCTCAGTTCTCCTGGGCCTCGCTGTTGGACGCTTGGCTTTACAGAGGGCAGAGTTCGCGTAAACCGCCCTCCTTGAGGGCCTCAGACTCTCCCTGCCGCCTTCCTACCTCCTTCTGCTCCATTCTCCTGCTCCTCGCAGGCAAGCGCTTAGCCGGGTGGGCCCCAAGTTACGCGGAAACCGGCCTTCGCGAGGAATGGGGTGCTCTCTACTCCGTGGGTACACTGTGACCCCTTAGTAATGGCGATGGGGTATTTCGCAACCCCAATGCACATTCGTAAGTTACGATGACAAACACTGGGGTCTGGAGGGACCCCGAAACGTCGGAGGAAACAACTCTCAACTTCAGATCATCATCATCATCATCGTCTCCTTCTTGGCAGTGTTCGCGTAAACCGGCCTAAGTGAGGACCTCGGACACTACCTGCCTCCTAGTCCTCCCTCCTTCTCCTCGGTTCTCCTGTGCCTCGCTGTCGGACGCTTAGCTTTGCAGAGAGCAGTGTTCGCGTAAACTGGCCTCTATGAGGACCTCGGATGCCCCCTGCATCCTTGTCCTCCTACCTCCTGCTCCTCGGTTCTCCTGCTCCTCGCAGCGGCGGGCTTAGCCGGACGGGCCCAGGTTACACGTAAACCGGCCTAAGTGAGGACCTCGGACTCTCCCTGCCTCCTAGTCCTCCTTCCTCCTTCTGCTCCGTTCTCCTGCTCCTCGAAGGCGAGCACCTTGCCGGATCAGCCCCGGGTTACGCATAAACCGGCCTAAGCGAGGACCTCGGACTCTCTCTGACTCCCTGTTCTCTTTCCTCCTTCTGCTCCGTTCTCCTGCGCCTTGCAGGTGAGCGCTTTGCCAGATGGGCCCAGAGTTACGCGTAAACAGGCCTAACTCGGGACCTCGGGCGCTCTGTGTTCTGTGGGTACTGTGTGACTCCTTAGGAATCGCGATGGGGTATTTCGCAACCCCAATGCACATTCGTAAGTTACGATGGCAAACACTGGGGTCTGGAGGGACCCCGAAACGTCGGAGGAAACAACTCTCAACTTCACATCATCATCGTCTCCTTTTCGGCAGTGTTCGCGTAAACGGGCCTCTGTGAGGACCTCGGACTCTCCCTGCCTCAGCGTCCTCCTTCTTCGTTCTGCTCCGTTCTCCTGCTCCCCGCAGGCGAGCGCTTAGCCGGATGGGCCCCAGGTTACGCGAAAACAGGCCTCCGTGAGGACCTCGGACTCCCCCTCTCTTCTAGTCCTCCTACCTCCTTCTGTTCCTTTCTCCTGCTCCTCGCAGGGGAGCACTTAGCCAGGTGGGCCCCGGGTTACGCGTAAACCGGCCTTCGCGAGGACCGGGGGTGCTCTCTGCTCCGCGATTACTAAGGGGTCAAAGTGTACCCACGATGGGGTATTTCGCAACCCCAATGCACATTCGTAAGTTACGATGGCAAACACTGGGGTCTGGAGGGACCCCGAACCGCCGGAGCAAACAACTCTCAACTTCACCTCATCATCATCATCATCGTCGTCTCCTTCTCGGCAGTGTTCGCGTAAACCGGCCTAAGTGAGGACTTCGGACACTTCCTGCCTCCCCGTCCTGCGACCTCCTTCTGCTCCGTTCTCCTGCTCCTCGCAGGTGAGCGCTTTGCCGGATGGGTCTTGGGTTATGCGTAAACCGGCCTAAGTGAGGACCACAGGCTCTCCGTTGCTCCTCCTCTTCCTTGCTCCTTCTCCATCGTTCACCTGCGCCTCGCTAGTGAAAGAGCAGCTGCTTGGCCTGCCTATTACGCGAACACCGCCCTCCAGTTGGACCTCAGGCTCTCCGAGCCTCCTCGTCCTCCTTGCTCCCTCTACATCCTTGTCACGCTCCTCGCTAGAGTACGCTTAGGTTTGCAGAGGGTGGGTTTTGCGAAAAACGCCGTCGGTGAGGACATCGAGCTCTCCGTTGCTCCTTGTCCTCCTTGCTCCTCTCCATCGTTCTCCCGCGCCTCGCTAGTGAAAGAGCAGCTGCTTGGCCTGCCTATTACGCGAACACCGCCCTCCAGTTGGACCTCAGGCTCTCCGAGCCTCCTCGTCCTCCTTGCTCCCTCTACATCCTTGTCACGCTCCTCGCTAGAGTACGCTTAGGTTTGCAGAGGGTGGGTTTTGCGAAAACCGCCGTCGGTGAGGACATCGAGCTCTCCGTTGCTCCTCGTCCTCCTTGCTCCTTCTCCATCGTTCTCCTGCGCCTCGCTAGTGAAAGTGCAGCTGCTTGGCCTGCCTATTACGCGAACACCACTCTCTGTTTGGACTTCAGACACTCCTTGCCTCCTCCTCATCTATGCTCCCTTTACATCGTTCTCATGCTCCTCGCTAGCGTACACGTAGGTCTCCGGAGGGCCGGTTTCGCGAACACCCCCTTCGGTGAGGACCTCGGGCTCTCCATTGCTCCTTGTCCTCCTTGCGCCTTCTCTACCGTTGTCATGCGCCACGGTAGTGAAAGAGAAGCTGTTTGGCCTTCCTATTATGCGAACATCGCCCTCCAGTTGGACCTCGGGCTCTGCGTTGCTTCTCGTACTCCTTGCTCCCTCTCCATCATTCTCAAGTTCCTCGCTAGTGAAAGAGAAGTTGTTTGGCCTACCTATTACGCAAACACCACCCTCCAGTTGGACCTCGGGCTCTCCGTTGCTCCTCATCCTCTTTGCTCCTTCTCTACCGTTGTCATGCGCCTCGCTAGTGAAAGAGCAGCTGCTTGGCCTGCCTATTATATGAACACCACCCTCCGTTTGGACTTCAGACACTCCTTGCCTCCTCCTCATCCTTGCTCCCTCTACATCGTTCTCAAGAGCCTCGCTAGCGTACGCTTAGGTCTGCGGAGGGCGGGTTACCTGAACACAGCCTTCCGTTTAGACCTCGGACTCTCAGTGTCTCCTCATCCTCCTTTCCCTTTTTTAAAACATTTTCCTCACTCTCACGCGCCTCGCTGGCGAGCCCTTAGCTTTGGGGAGGGTGGGTTTCGCGAACACCACCGTCTGTGAGGAACCCAGTACCTCCTACACACACACACACACACACACACACACATATACAGGAGGCAGTGAGGAGTAGAAGGAGGTTGTTGCTACGCTTGCGTCGCGAAACCAGGGCTCATTGTGTGTGCGCCCGGAGCAGCTACGGGGGAAACACATGGGACAACCGACCAGTTTGGGGCCATGGTTTATTCAACGTGTATTTTCAGTGTGGTTTAACTTGCTAATCTGATCTGAAATACTTTCCTTGAATGTGCCTTAATTTCACCTCTTTTTTCTTTCTTCTTTTCTTAGCTTACTGAAAATGTTGGCGACCAAAAGCCGGATCCAGGGATGTGTGCTGCTTGTGCTACTGGCGTTATGTGGGCAAACTGCTCGCTGTCAACATCGATACAAAGGTAAAGTGCAATCCTAGGGTTGTGTGCTGCTTGTGCTACTCGCTTTATGTGGACAAACTGCTTGCTGTCAACATCAATACAAAGATAACAAAAGAAAAGCCTAGTGTAACGTAGTGTTTTATGTTTTTTTTTTTTTCTAGAATGATTCAAATGTTACTATCATTTCCCCAACCCCGCAGGCTCTGCGACCCGTGAAGAACTGAGACTCCTTCTGGTCGGTAAAACAGGATCGGGAAAGAGTGCATCCGGAAACACCATCCTGGGGGATGCGAACGCTTTCAAAGAAGACGTTTCGCCCGAGTCTGTCACCGACGGCTGACTGAGAAAAGAGGCAGAGGGCGAAGACGGTAGAAATATCGCTGTGATCGACACTCTGGGGCTGTCTTTTGGATGAAATGGTGGATTTCAATGGAGGAAACCACTACACCAACGAGATGTATAAGGCGGCCCAGAAGACTCTCGCAGGAGAAAGGCTGAAGAGGAGAAAGGAGGAAGAATAAAGAAAAAGGGAAGAAGAGGAGAGGATCGAATTGAAGGAGCGGTGTAAATTCTTCCGCCTCGCTTCCCTGGGATTATTTGGCACAGGAGCGTACTTTACATCTTGTGTTCTCATGGGGCTCGTTGGAGCCCTTGGATATTCTCAGTTAAAGACGCCGAGCTTGACGGTTGGGCGTCTTCTTTACTCGTCGATACCGTGAAAACTGCGTAGGTGTATCACCTACTCGACCTAGTGATCAACGAGTACCGCACCGAAGCATGCAACGGGTGCAAGACCAATCACCCCAGCCAGAGACAACACGAGTGTCTGCGAGTCTTGGTGTCAGGGTCCCTGTGCCTACCCGGTCGGCTCAGTATGGCTACATATGTTTTTCATTTTGTTCCTGCTCTCTCCCTTCCTCTCTTTCCCTCCTCCCTCTGCCAGGGCGGAGCTCACCTGTGGGCTTCTGCCCTTGGTCCACGCACCTGGTCGCCATCACGCACCTGTGGCTCGTTACGAGAGTGTTCCAGCTCCTTTATAAGACGGCAGCTCTGTGTTTCTCGTCGCTGGACTGTTGCCGACCCGCATTCCCTGGACCAACCCCTGTGTTTCCTGAGTGATTGAGTGTGCGAGGAGTGGAGTACGTCATCGTGTTTTCTGTGGAGTGTGGAGAGGAGCGTGAGGAGTGGACGGAGTGCGTCTGGACTTTCAGCGTCTTTTCCCTTTGTGTGTGCACCCCCGGAGCCCGGCTTCCCCCTCACCTCTGTAAATAGATCACCTGGTGTGCTGTAATAAAGATTCTTGTGTTTCCCAACTCAGAGCCTGCGCGTGTGTCCGTTCCATCCCGCTGTGACACTTGGAGGATGACTTTTACGCTGAACATTATTACAGCATCAGGAAAAGACTCCTCACGCCGCGTTTCATTCCTTCCATTCAACGTCTCCTGATCATGTATTCACAGCCACCGAGGGCGCTGTACAGCACCGAGCACCTGAAACACGGACAGTTTGTTGATATTGTAATCAAAAATACAGCCCCGGGGGGGAGGGGGGGCATTTTAAAAACGCACCCTCCCTATTGCGCATACCCTAAAAGGTATGGCCTTCCAGATTGCCTCAGTTGTATCGTGAGTGTAATTTCAAATAAAATAAAATAAAACTCAGAAGCGTCTGTGTGTTGTATTCTTCTTTTTCTTTTTCTTCTTCTTCTTCTTCTTCTTCTTATTATTATTATTATTATTGTTATTATTATTATTATTATTATTATTATCATTATTATCATTATTGTGATTATGCTTCATTTTTATGTACTGGGGTATCAATGACCCCCACGCTGCCGCAGCAGCTTCTGTGCGTGGCCCCCAAGTGCTACGTTTTCTTTCCCGATCCCCTGACGAACCCATTAGAATCGCTTTGGGGCACTCTTCGACCCCAAATGATCATTCTGTTTTTTTTTCATTTTCATTCACCTGTCTCTACTGAGGGTGGGGTACTTTGGGACCCCCGGGGTCTGGGGCTGCCCCGAAGGGGAGCACAAGGGTTAAACATTGAAAATAGTGACATCAAGGGAAAAACATGCAGTGCAGCACTATCAGATGCCAGTGACGGTTGGGCTCAGGGATGAATCAGGTGAGCTGGATTCATGGCTGAATCAAGACATAGATTACCCTGCTGTGGTCAGTGAGGGAAAAACAGTGGGGAAAAAAAAAACGACGTTTCAAATGTGAAGTTCATATTAATACAGGTTTTGTTTCTAGGCAATTGTGCAGATGCAGGCTCTGGGCGGAGCCAGGAGTTTAACAGATTTAACATAATAACTACACTGATTTCATTTCCTAACACAGGATGACAAGACTGGGGCAACGATACTCGAGAGGAGAATTTCTGATACTTTCTGAGATATGATGTCACTAACCTTTTCTTTTAATTTCTAGCTCCAGGTGAATTGACACATGGGAGTGTGTCAAAAAGGGGGAAGATGAGTTTTAACATCAAACAATGGTTTTATGAATATTCTATGACTTTATTTGTGTGTTTAATAATTTAGGTATGGTAAAACTTAAGCTTGTAATGACCCAAAAGTTCCCAGACTTTTTTAGAGAACCAGTGAGAAGTTTAAAGCATGATTTTCATGTTTAAGCATTAATGATTGAAATAAACTGAATAGCGTTTAGAGGATAAAATGCCTGTGTTCATGAGAAGCTGAGTATCGCACTGGAGAGGAAATCGTAGGACGGAAGGCTGAAAGAAACACATGATTTTTGTAAAAAGGTGGCAAAGGTTAGAAGTAAAAATGGTTAATTTGTTTTTGATTTCTTTTACTAAAATAAGTGGTTATTTTTATTTTCATATACGCATTGCAAATGTGCTCATAATGAGTTGGCACTCAGTCTTTAGAAGGTCATAAGCTTCGTTCGGCATGATGGTCTGGACTGATATATTGCAGGTATTAACTTTGAGTGCAGAGGGCTAAATGCAAACACGCTTACACACACATAGATTATGATTAGAATAAGTCCCTGGGCCAGAGAGTCCTGAACATTCTGAATATTCTAAACCAATTTTGAATGACTAGAGGAACAATGAATAACAACATTAGATTATTAAGGCTAGGCAGAGAGGTGTTTTGGTTTTCTGTCTTACAGAGAAAGGAACAGACACCAGACGAGGTCACGGAGATATGAGGATCCTTCGCAGCAGAGATAGACGTGGAGACTGCTGAGACAGCAACTGGGGCCAAGGGTCATGCAGTTTGGGCTCTAGTTAGTCACCTCAAAAGGATGGATCCCATGAACACAGCAATAACCATGAAGGGGTTGGCAAAAAACCAGGAACACCAGACCAACGAGGTTCGAGAGGCTCTTGGTAAAAAGGGGGACACGGCTGTGACCCCAGAATACACAGATCGTTGTTTGAAAATCGGGGCAGAATAATCCCCTGATCTGTGCAACGACTGAAGGGTGGTCTAACCCCTGAGGTCGAAGAAAGAAGAGCAGAGAATCACCCGACTGGAAGACACTGATAGCTGCAGCAATAAAGTAAAGGTTAAAAGCTCCTTGGACAGAGGTTCTAGTCTGAGTATGTTTGAAAGGTACAAGGTGGCACCAAAATGAGGTTGGGGAAACTGGAGCACCAAGATAAAGCTGTGGGAGAACTGGAGAGCGATGGGAGTGTTATCTGTAACTACTGTTGTTGTAATCATAGTTTTTCTTGCATCTGAACTGCGCAATCACAGAGGTCATCCAATATGGTCCACTCGTTAAACGGGGACACAGGGCCTCAGGACTAAGAAGAAGAAATGGACCTCACAAACCTGGATTCTAGGGTGTAAGTGATCTCTTTTAAAAGAGATCAAAGGGGGACTGTGAGATTATTATATTATCTTATGCCACGTTATGCCCCTGATTAATGATTGTGAAATTATTATGTAGTTTTAGTTTGCATTATTCTCCTGAATTAGAAGAAGGTGATAACTATTACATTTGTTAAACTGATTTGTATTACATTAGGCTGCTGATTTATTGTGAATGAATGATATTGTTTTATGATGCATTATACTGCTGAGGTATAAGAAATACTGTTTTCAGAGAGTCAGGACCTTGCTTTTTCTGATAATAGAGGAGACAGAGCACATTCCACGGGAGCTTCACTCCCGCCGTTGTTAAAGGTAGACGAAATAGGGAGCCAAGGCCATAAGTCAGGCTTGCTTTTGATTAGAGAGTCCCAAACATGATAGCTTGAACCAAGTTTGAAGAATTAAGAGACCAATTGAGGAGATAAGTGTGGGAGGCGTAGTAGGGAAAGGTGTTTGTTTTTGTCTGATGTCTCAGAGGGTGTTGTCTCATTCCCTGGGCCAGAGGACGGCTAGAGAGGGAACGGTGACCCGGGCCCATGATGCCATTGATGGACATGGAAGCAGCTGAGTGGGTCGAGGAGTGACACAAGCAACGTATGGTGACCTCTTGTGGTCAAGAGGTCAAAAGCGGGAGTGTGGAGATCAGGGAAATATTTTACTGCTACTATTCATAACCATCATCATTACCATTACATTAATTATCATTTCATCAAAGCATTTATTCAATAGATTACACATGTTCTTAGTTAAGATTATTACACCTATCACAGAGAGCGTCTGTCTGGTAAAAGGTTAGAAGCATCAACGGGCGGGGTGAGGCTGAGTGCGTTGGAGGTCAAGACACACACACACAAACAGTAGTTAGACTCATATTTAGGTAAGAGTTCAAATAATAGTTTGCAAAAGCTTGTGATTGCAAAATTGTGTCTGCCTAAGGGACAGTTTGTTCCAGGAGATAAGCGAGAGTTAGAAGATTAATAGGAAGCACCTGGCCTCGAGACGGAGAAGATGTCCTTTTAAATGTGTCAAAAGTCGTCAACAGAACATTTGTGGTTTTGAAACTTATGCATGTGTTGTATCTGCTTGACGCATGAGGGGGCGTCATAAAAGTAAACCCTGATGGTATAAAACAACTGCTTGTGTATCATTGGGCGGAGATCGATGCTGTCTGTGGGCAGTGTTCATCTCCCCACGCGCGTGTTCATTAAAATCACTGTTTGACCGAAGCTCTTCTGGACCATTATTGTTTTGTGCTCACCCTCAATATTTGAACTCGTAACAAACAGCAATAACGGCAAAACATGTAATGGACGTGCTGGTCCACTAGACAACATCATGTTGATGTAATGCTTTGGGTCTCTTATGCAAAGTAAAGAGACTGAAATAAGGTGTCCATGAGTATCAGTTTTCAACATTCAGTATTAAGAGACAAAGACTGTACGGGTTGGGCCAGTCGTCAAGTCCTGGAGCAAAGTAAGCCTGCAAATCAATAAGATGCAAATCAGTTTATACCTTTCATATAATGTTTGAATTTGTTTATTCTGAGTTTTATTGTTCAGTTAGTTTCCACAGTTCATATATCATGTGTAATTTTTCATTAGTTTCAGTGTTTGTTTGTATTTTATTCTATTCTTGATGGTTGTGTTGACAGATTTGTCCAAATTTAAAGCTATAGATGTGAACTTTTGGTTCCTTTATTATTACCTGTATAATTAGTTTCAGTGTTTGTGAAGTGGGGAAGGAGGACCCAAAAGCAGGACTCGTGCGATGGACAGTGCTCTTTATTTACAGTGGAGTAAATAAGACAACACAATAATCCCTTGAGCTCTCTCGACTCCTGTGTCATGTCTTCACCCAAAACTCCGTGCTCTCTGCTCCGTGGCTGCTGTCCACCTGTGCTCCACTCTCCTCCTCCTGGGAAAAAAAACAACAGAGGCAGCCGTCAG
This sequence comes from Perissodus microlepis, assembly GCF_051167445.1. Lineage (NCBI taxonomy): Eukaryota > Metazoa > Chordata > Actinopteri > Cichliformes > Cichlidae > Perissodus > Perissodus microlepis. The sequence goes on along the minus strand of NC_140466.1, from coordinate 33,219,936 downwards.
GACACCATGCCGCCTAATCAACAAAAAACAGTCCCAGTCTAAATAATCTAAAAGACCAACCACGGCTCCAGTGATGGCAACACACAGTTCTAGTGACCAACCCAGTGGGCGGCACTCGAGACAAAGCAGTTCAGGTGGCCTGCATACATTTAGTATCAGGCTTTACAAAAAAAAGTATCAACTATGTTAGGATCCATGTTGATCATGTGTGATGTGTGTTTACATTTGAAGGTGTTTGTGGATTTGTCACCTCTCTTCAAGGTGTGGTTTGTGTTTGATGCTGAAAGAGATAAAGACTGCTGATTGGCTGAAGTAGGGTTCAATAAAAATTGTTTGGTTGTTGTTTTGGGCACCGCTCAGGTCCACATTAAATAAACTGCTGCTCATGTGTGTTTGTAGGTTCTCAGTCATCCAGGTCATGGTTGTCTAAGGAGCCTGGAAATAAAGTGACTTTACTTCTTTAAGGTTCTGGATGATGTTTAACTTCTGATCCAAGAAGCTTCTTCAGTTGATGTGCTTCCTTTGCTCATTTTCCACCTCTGCACAGTTTCATTTGATGACAATGCAGTGCAGTTCTCCCAAACATACAACAGAGGGCGCTATGCACATTCACTGAAGTGCAGAAAAATACAAGTGGAGGAGGAAACAAAGAGCAGCATCAAGAGAGAAAACTGAAGTGTTCAAAGCGAGTTACTTTAGTCTCTTATTGTAATATTAATCGACATCTAAACATCACGTTGATGCTTCATGTTTGAGTTCCGTGTCCTTTTACTGCTCAGTTGGAAAATATTGTTGCAATTTAAAAGAAGAGGAGAAGAGTAATTTCTCTGTACTACTTCAAAAGTAATTTGAAAGCACTGCCTCATATGGAAAATTAATCATGATGAAATCCTGAAACAAATAGTGTTTGTGAATATGAAGAGTTTAGTTTTCATTTTGGTCTTAGAAGTATAAAAATGCAGGACTGAAGACAAGATGGAAATGATGTGTTATGAGAAATAAAACACATATGTCGCTATGTACTATAATTTTATTTTGTTTATTTTTTGTTCTTGTAGGTTTTTTTGCTTTAGTGTAAATTTTGAAAGCACTGCTTTTAGTTTGAAAATTGGATTCAGTGTTTAGAGTTCGGACAATACAATGGACGGTTTCAAGAAATGTATTTTATCAACAAAACTTATTTTGATGGTTACTGTATTTATTTTAATGCCCTCAGTGCAGTGATTGAAAAAAAGTTCATCTGACACCAATGAGCCAACAGCCTCCATGTAAACATTTCCACCCCCAACAATCAACTCAGATTTATGAAGTTTATCATGTTCAGGCCCTGCAGCTGATTGGTGGCATGTCTGATCAGAAAGCCTTTCTGCATCTTCACAGTGTGAGTCTGAGAGTTTCTGAACAACAGGATGAGCTGCTACACACGTGACACCACATTCAAACACACACAAGCTGCAAATCTGACACAATATTTTAGACCAAAGAAAAAGGTTCACAATTTGCAGTTAACATGAAGATATTCTAGAGTAGAAACAACACACAGCACACAAGTTTCATGTAGAGATGATTGTTTATTCTGGATGTTATTTTCATTCAGTTATTTTCCATTATTTTGAGCAATTTTCTGATTTATCCAGTTCATGTCAGAACAAACATTCACAGTAACAGCTGGTCCAGTACAGACACGTTCAAAACCAGAACTGATTACACCATAAATCATGTTGCTGTAAATCACTCCACCACCAGAATCACCCCGAGAGAAGAGAAATGTAGTTTGTGCTCCCCAAAATATCTAAAACATACACAGATGATATACAGTAATATTAGCAGTCAACTAACCCCACGTGCATCTACTTGATGTTCTTCCAGACACAGCCTGTTGTTATATGGCACATATGCAGTACACTGAGAGTATCTGGTAGGCTCACAGTCAGCAACACACATGTCTGCACACTGAAGATTAGGTGATTCATCAGGGACTAGAGAAAAAGGAAAAGAACAAAAGTTATTCATAATCTTTCAAAAGCTAAAATTTTGAGTAGAATGATGTTTCATCTTTTTTTATGTTTCCAAATGATTTTTAAACAAGGAACTTGGCACACAGTATATCTACTCCAAAATTTACAAAAAGAAAAAAAACTTGTTCTTCATACAGTATTAAACAAATACATAAATGTAAGTATAAAACAGTCACAGAAACCGAAATCAGATTCTAGCATTAACTGAAATAATCAAACAAAATATGGTCTTACGTGTGTGGCCGGTGGCATTTTAAAACGATATACCTTGCGAAAGTTGTGAAGTGCTGAGGAAAATACTGTGTGTCTGATGGGGTGTTTTTATATAGGTGGACTTGGTTTCAGTTGACCTCTGACATGGAGAGATGAAAAGAGCAGTTTGTAAAGAAAAAAGGTGAAAAACTATGGAGGTTCAGTTAGTCGCTAGGAGGTGTCATTGTTAGATAAAGGAGCAGTTTGTAAAGAAAAAAGGTGGAAACTATGGAACTACAGTTGGGATGTGTGTGCTGGGATGCTCTTGATAAGTATGCAGCTTTTATTGTTTTATGACTTGTTTTGCTGACTGTTGGGGCCCTACCTGTAACCCCCTCTGTCTAATCATCAAGTCTTACTGTTGCAGTGCGTTTGTGTGGCTACTAGACAATTATAGGTTGCATTAAAGGAACATTGGGGGGGTCGATACAGTGCTATTGTGGCTAGTTAAGAATATGTGGTTTTTAGAAGTATCACAAGAAAAGTTTATTTCTAAAAGGATACATGTTGTTTGTGGTACTCTGTTTTAAAAACTACTAGCCTCTGTGTCTTTCAGAGCACAAAAGAAAAGTGAAATGCTCCTAAACTAGTTAAAAAGTGCCTTTATATTACTACTGAGGTTGAGGCAGTAACAAAGTTCTTTAAATCATCAGGCAAGAAAATCCAGAAACCTTGGGTTAGCCGTGGCTATCCGGGTCATCTGAGCCCAAATAGCCTCCTTCTCCTCCTCCTGCTTCCCTGCACAGGAAATAATCCAAAGTCCGTTAAATCCAAAAAAGTCACTGAAATAAATGTCTGCTGGGTAAAACACAGTCAGGTTAAAAGCGAGCCGTTTAATGTGGCTGATAAAAGAGTACAAAAACAAAAGGCAGATGCACACAAGAAAGAACCTAACTAGAACTAAACTGGGAAAACTAAATGCAAAGAACAAAACCTTGAACGTTGCAAAAACATAAACATGGAAAATCCGGGAGACATGGAACAACAGACGACCTGACAAAGAATGAACAGAAACACACAGAATAAATACACACAAGGTTGATTAGGGGGAAGTGGAAACACATGGGGAAACAGCTGACACTACTCTGACATAACGAGACAAAGGAAGCAAAGCTGACTACACTGACATAGGACACAGACCTTCAAAGTAAAACAGGAAACATGAGACGCAGACAAGACAATATAAACTTGATAACATAAGACACGCAGCATGAAACACATAAAGGGCAAAGGGAGACTAAAACACAGGGGTAGAAGACACAAGGGGAATCTAAATAAACAAATGAGCTTAGATAACCTAATGAACTTAAAAATAAACCATAAACATCAAAAATAAACTAAAACTTAAAACGCTGGGTCAAAAGACCCAGGATCGTGACAGTGGGAGGTTGAAGCCTATCCCAGCTGCCACAGGGCAAAAGCAGGACAGGCTGCCAGTTTATCACAGGGCTAACACAATATATGTGATAGAAAATCAACTGAAATGTTTGATATTTATTTATAATAATAAGAGAATAACTACTATTTATAATAATATTATAGTTGTTATTATAAAATGTGCTGCTTCTGAGCACATTTCAGACGCTTTTTGAAATTCTGACTTCTCTGAACTCAGTGTAAGGTGTCTGCTCCCTCACTGCGGCTGTACCTGGAAGTACTTCTGCTTCTTGTCTTCCCCTAATGCAGCTTTAAAGTATTAAGTATGAAGCAACAGTGCTTCTCTTTGCGCCTCTGAAATCTGTGTTCTCTCTACTGATAAACAAAAGAAACAATGTAAAATGTATTAATAAATCAGTAACAAAAATATAGCGTAGAAGGTAAGTAGAGATTTTCATACCATCTTCAAGCCTAATGCTTTTAAGTCCCACACTCAATGCAGCCTGACTCAAAACCTGATTATAAATGGTTCAGCACAGACAGAGAGGCACAAATGTTTAGTATTAACCTAAGTTACTGATCATTTACAGTATTACAGAGTCTATCAGTCTTTGCATGATGTAAACATTCCTGTAAGTTTCTAGCTGACTCTCAGGTGTCACAGGTGTGCCAGCAGGAAAGTGGGTCAATAAACCTGCATCCTGAAGTTTGTCATGCAGGATTAAAGGAGCCAGGCTTTGTTCACACAGGTAGAATTTTATTTTACACTGACTCTGGGTAAGTATGAGTATCATACGGTTTAAATGAAGCGCTAGAACTATTAGAAATTTATTATAGATCCATTGAAGCTAATCGGGATATTTACTGTGAATCTGTGGATGCGATTAACCATGTTACTGGTAACTTCATTAACTAGTAACTTAGCAACTTAGTCATAACAGGAGTTAATATTTCTGTCTAGACACCATTTAAATAGTAACCGCTTTACCACAATATAAGCTAACCCTTACACCGTAACTTTAAGCTAGCACCATAAAGACTGTAAAACACGTAGTAATATCTACAAATGCAGCTCAAAGCTCTTATATCAGCACTCGCAGTATTACTCAACACAACCACATTAACATTATTGAGTGCAGTGTTGGGGAGTAATACATGTACAGGTGTTACGTATGTAAAATACAAAATATGAGTAACCACTTCGTCACAGTTACCGTTTAAATAGGTGATAATTAGGATACAGTTACTGAAATAAATGGATTACACAGCAGTCATTTTCTGTTTCATATGTTAGGATATCCCATCTCTAATTTTGGTAATTAAACCCAAATAAAACACGTAATAAGAGGCTCGAATGTACTGTTGATGTTGATGGCGTCAGTTACACAATGGACCCGGAGCCAGCACAACAGAGCCAGCAGCAGGGCAGGAATGCATTTCTTACTTGGAAATTCCAACACCACTTCACATTTAAAGAAGAAAAGGATGAAATCTGACCCTGCAACGCAAACTCTGTTTCCTAGCAACCAAGCTGCTCTCAGCATCAAAGACTCCACCTCCAACCTAAAGAAACATCTGGAAGTAAGTTTGTTTTTAAAAACTAACGTTAGCCTACTGAAACTACCGTCAGTATCTAGGATGTACTACTGCTGTGTGATATTTTTATTATTACTGAAGGCTACTCACCACCAAGCTAACATCAAATCTTATCTTAACATCTTATGTTAACTTATGTTAACATAAGTCTTTGCTCCTCTACAGTAAATATTCAGGGAGATTTGGGCTTAACAGCCAATTAGTAGAGAAAAACAAACAAGAATTTGCAGGATGTGATCGCTACATTCATGTAGTTGTAAAAAGCATGACAATATATTAAGTCTGTGAAGGTTCTCAGTCATCAGGTCATCGTAGTTTAAAGAGCTCGGAAAGAAAAGCGTCTGGACTTCTTTAAGTTGCTTGAAGATGTTCTCGGATGAGAGGTGAAACGTTTTCAAGCAGCTTAAAGAAGTCCAGATGCTTTTCTTTCCGAGCTCTTTAGACTTTTAATATATTAAGTAATTGAAAGTATTCAGAATACGTTACTCACAATGAGTAACTTAATGGGATACGTTACAAACTACAGTTTGGGGCATGTATTCTGTCATTTGTAGTGGAATACATTTTAAAGGTAACTTTCCCAACACTGACTGAGTGATTACTGACACTCGCTGACTTTTTATAGTCACTCTATAAATGCTGTCCATTTAAATCATCTCACTTGTAAACACTGCCGTATCCACCGGAGATCAGTGAGAATGGATTCTGGAGTCTTCCCATCCTCCTGTTAGTGATCCTCCATCTGAATGGATGATAACAACCTTCTGAACTGACTAGCAGGTGTAGAAGGCCCTACTAGCCCATATCTATGGGACTGATCACTGCTGATAAACCCACTAAATGGATGGATAAGAGCTCTGGTTACATTTGGAGTTGGGCCACAGCTCTGCACAGTGGCTGCCAAATGGTCGTCTTCTATTGTGAAATTCAGCACAGCAGAGAAGAAATAACACATTATGACACAGTATGATGGAAAGGCAAATAAGAAAAGTGTGTAAATTGATAGATTCAACTCATGTTTTACTTTACATTTGGACAGCATGACTGCTCTTCCCTTCCATCAAGTACATTTTTCCATTTCTAGAATCCCTAGAAGCTAGAAACACAAAACAAGGCTACGTCCACACGTACACGGGTACTTTTGAAAATGGAGATTTTTCGTTTTTTAAAAAAATCCTGTCCACAAAAACGAAGGAAAACGCTGCTAGGAACATGCCAAAGCAGCAGATGGCGCTATATTCCTATCCGTGTAGAAATGTTGGCCAATCAGAAGTCAGCCTGGGTGGGAAAGAGTAAACAAAGATGGCGCATAGAAGCAGAACTGAGTCCTATGTGTGGAGGGACAGTAACTGTGTAAGCATTTAAACACTGCAGAGAGTAAAATTAACAGTAATGGTATTTTGTGTAAGTCCGCCATTCTAGAAATTCATTTCACCGAAACAATAACCTGGCGCACAGTGTGACGTTAAAAAATGCGCACACCTTTGACGCTGCGTTTTCTCCGTTTTTCTCGTCCACACGTAAACGCAAAAACTGAGTTTTCAAAAATATCCACCCTGGCTGGAGTTTTTAAAAATCTCCGTTTTCAGTTACCGAAAACGCCGTTTACGTGTGGACGAAAGGTGCAAACGCATAGAAAAATCTGCGTTTTCAAAAATACCCGGGTACGTGTGGACGTAGCCCAAGATACTACTGTTATTATTAAATAGTTTCAATTTGTTTCTTAGTTTATTTGTGATTTAAATTTTCACCTTTCATCTTTATGCTTAGTTTGTTCTGGTTACTTTGAATTTTGTAGCTTTGAGCTTATTTCTCAGACTATCTCCTTTTGTAATTTGTAATTAAAAATAGTTCAGTGAGTTTATTTTCCTCCATTGTCCTGCGTTCTGTGTCACGTCTGTGTTTCTGTTCTTGCACACCAAGTTACTTATTGTGTTAGTCTGTTGTCTCTTGTGGTTTTTATTTTGTTTTACGTCGCTTGTCTCGTTTTCTTATTTAGGTTCAGCTGTCCTCCCAGGTGTCTCCTGTTTGTCCTGAGCTCCTTGTGTATTTACTCCCTCAGTTTGTCTTAATTGGTTGCTGTGTCCTCCCTCTCTGTATTGTTTCCTTCCTCAATGTTTCCCTGGTTTTGCTAGTATCCAGTTTCCCTCCTGCTGCCCTGCCACTGTGTTTTTGTATTTTTTGCTACTGCATTGAAGCTGATCTTTGAGTTCATCCTTTGTCTCCTGAGTTCTGAATTTGGGTCCATATTTGAAATATATTCGAAAAACTAACTCTGTAGGTGCTCACACGCCACTGCACGCTCATGCATGTGTGGGAAAGAAAGAGAAAGAGAGAAATACTGCTACAAGCTAGTTGTGATAAATGGTAGTTTAAATTTTGTCCAGGTAATGAACCATTAAATCTCCTCTTGCACCATCTGAATCTCTCTGCAATCACATCACATAGTATGCATATTTTAATTTATACAGCCAAATATCACAAATCCGACCTTAAGGTCTTTGCCACCTGGACACATCACCAACCGCTCTGAAGAAGCTTAGAGTGGATTTGGAAATAGACACCTGAGGTGAAAGAATTCAATTGATTAAAGTTGTGCTATTATTAAAAAGGTAACAATATCAAGATATGATCCAGGAGGATGTGAAACAACTTCTTAGGTTATGTACTTATTGATTTTCAGTAATTAACAATGAATATTTTTATTTTACAACCATGCAAACATGACTGATTAACCTGCATGGGGAAAAACTGAATATTGAGTATTAACAACTAAGAGTGCAATAAGTGACCACTAAAAGAGGCCCACACAAAAAGTTTTAAGGCTGTAAGACAGCTGTATGTCACAGAACAATGAACTTCATTTTGAGCTTACTCAGAATCAAATAGCATTTCATATCTTTGTTCACTAAGGCAGGAAAACAGCCTCAAGGTTTTTGTAAATTTTTCAGAATGTCTGAATTTTATTAGTACATTTTTCTAGCCATGTTGCTGGTTACAACCATAATAACTGGCTCCTGGCTGAGACAATATGTTGTTCAGGTGGTAAGCCAACCATCTGTAAGTATATTACTCTTCTCTCAGGTTTCACAGTGTGCACAGAGGTGGATTTGCACAAGAGAATCTTTCACGACCATAGCTGTGAGAAAAATGATCGTCTGTATCACGTAAAAATAACTGCAACTAATGAAACACATGATTCTCTTTGTGGCGGCTCTCTGATCCACAGCGAGTGGGTTCTAACTGCAGCTCACTGCTGGAAAGATCAACCTGGATGGTGAGAAATGACTGTTTCACATATTTTAAAAAAACAGTCCAGAGACAAAAATCATTACTGGTATTTTGTTCTTTTACCATTTCCATTGTTTAGGACTATGTCTGCATATGTAGGAATTCATCCAGGTCCAGGAAGAATGGTGACAATTACTGATCACAAAATCTTTGAGGACCAAACAGGAAAACATGACATCATGCTTCTGAAAATCGACCCACCAGAGAATAAGATTAAGCCTGTTGACTTACCTAAATGTACACGTTGCAAAAAGTGAGTTTTGAGTAACTTTTTAAGTGTAAAGTTTGAATTCTGGAAGTCCTTAATATGTTGACATAATATGTATTTTTCTTGTTTAGTTGGTTGGTTTTTTAAACATCCAGGAAGAGCAAAAAAATGTAGCAACATCTGTAGTCTATGAAAAAAATGACATCATGCTTTTGAAGTTACAAACCCCCATTAGTGACTGCAGAGCTTCTTTATTAACAATAATGTAACTAAGACTTGAATATTGAGCAAAGGGTTCTGGTTTTGATTTTAGGTACCTGCTTAGGAGGTACATCCATGATCTATAATAACTGACAATAAAACACGAGCATGAGGAAATGGAAGGAAATGTAATGTTTTAATAAAATGTTTGAATCTGCAAAGTTAGATTAGCTGACTTAGAGTGAACTGGAAATACCCAGCCTGCAGACTCCATTCAGATGATTTATTTTGTGCTCACAAAACATGGATATGTACTATTTTTTTTTTTTTATTTGTAGGCTGCGTGTCATTCAGATTGCAGGCTTTGGTGGTTATACAGTCAATGCAACCTACCACAAACGTAAGACCAGTATTGTTTTGATTACTTCACAATTTTCTAGTTTATATAATATTTTAATTTTTCTTGTGTGCCTGTTATAGTTACATTTTCATTTTATTTGAAAACTGTGATGACATAAAGTATTTATTTCTTTTTTTTGTGGATATACTGTCAATTTCCCTCCTTTTTAAATGCTGCTCAGCTTCTTTTAAAGAACACATTTTGTTCCAGAAATGAGGCAAAGCATGTTTCATGTCTGATTTCCTTGCATGAAACACGCAGTAGCTTTTGTTTTTTACATTTTTTTCTCTAGTCCCTGGTACACCGCCTCATCTCCAGTGTGCAAAGATGCATGTTGTTGAGTGTGAGCTTAACCTCCATCCATGTAATTCAGCATTCTTATGGCCAAATGGAAACACGATGTGTTACAAAGAACCTCGAGTGGACACATGTCAGGTGAGTTGCCATGCTGCCAACATTTTATCTGTATCATTATCAGATGTTTTGGAACAAACATAATTTATGTTTTCTCTCTCAGGGTGATTCTGGTGGTGGAGTGATGGCCAAAAACAACAAGATTCATGGTGTGCTTGTTGGTGGTTATGAACATGCCTGTACCGGACCTGCTACTTCTCTGAAGGTCTGCTCTTACATTGGTTGGATAAATCAAGTCATTACACGGAGTAATGGAAAATAATAAAATTAAAATAACATTCAAAATAAACAGTCCTCAATGCAAGAAGCTGCTTCGGTGTGAATTGTTTCTACATGTGAACTTTCGATTGTTAAAATATAAATATGTCATGTGTGTTTTCAATGTAGTTTCAGGCGTCAAGTAGATCATTCAGTTGTTCAGAAACTGTGATGTTTGCATTGAGGTTGTTGGGTCATTTTTTCCAGATGATATTAAGTACAATTACTACAGTACAGCATTTAAGTACAAATGTGAGGAATTTGTACTTTATTTTATTTTATTTGGTCTTTCCATCACATTTGTGGCTTCTTCTCCACTGCTTCTAAGTGGAAATTGGCACATTTAACTTCACTACAAATATCTGACATCTTTACTTGTTATTTTACAGATGACAACCTCTGAGGCCGTCGCAGAGCAGCTGTATTTGTACTGACATTAGATTACACACAGGTGCACTCTGTTTAGTGCACTGTGGGCTGAATAATTACCCACACCCCACTTTGCAGTTATTTATTTGTAAAAAATGTTTGGAATCATGTATGATTTTCGTTCCACTTCTCACGTGTGCACCACTTTGTGTTGGTCTTTCACGTGCAATAATAAAATTGATTCATGTTTGTGGCTGTAATGTGACAAAATGTGGGAAAGTTCAAGGGGGCCGAATACTTTTGCAAGCCACTGTATATGTGCTGTGTTCCTCCATCTTTCTCCCTCTCTGTCATCCCCTCTCAGTCTTTGTGCAGTCACCCAAAGGTTAATTATAAAAGTATATCAGAGTTTACAACCGAATAAAAGGCATAAACTGGTCCATATCAGTTTGCTGCTGCTGGTGAGGGCGTTACTTGGATCTTGAAGCATACAGGGCTTACAACAGCCCTGAAATCTTTTGAATTTTCACTCAATAACAGCACCTTTTAAAGTTATTTGTTTTTATTTATTTAAACATATAGTAAAATTAATATAAAGTGGTAAATGTTATGCACTACCTAAAGTTTGAAGTCACAGAATGATACTACTTAGTGCAGTTTTTAATCATTACCAGTCTTCATCTTAGAGCTTGTGCTCTTATTGTGCCATGTCGTCTCCTTTTAAACTGTGTGGATGTTCACCTCTTCTTCATCCTTCCTGTTCCTTTCACCAAACTGCTCACTCTTGTTCTCCTCTGATCTCACTTCCTGTTCTGGTTATAAGAAGAATGCAGTCAGCATGTGTCAAAGACACTATAGCTTTTATCACTCTTGTCCAGCATAATAATTGTCATGTAACTGCAAGAAGACTTAATGAAACTGAAACAATGCACCCTAACACAGGCATTTGAACTGTACACTGATGAGTACATGAAGTGTACCTCTACCTCTATAGCTGAAAAGAGTTTGCCTCTATAATTTCTGGATCTACTGATTTGTTTCTGATGTATCTCTTCTTTTATTTAGCCTGTATTATGTACAGAAAGATGATGAAATCCTCTTTATTTGAGAAAGTGTCCTTAAACTATTTTTCCTGCTTCTTACTGAGTTTCCAAGCTACCTCTTTGTTAAGTGAATAAACTATTTGAACAAGAAAGATATCATGGTATTTATGATGATACTCTGTGTGTGTGTGTGTGTGTGTGTGTGTGTGTGTGTGTGCACGCTCAGCAGAGGGGAGGTCAAGACAGGAGCTCGCTGAGTTGACCTGGTACATCAAGTTTGGATTTCCCCAGTTGTTGGTAAACATAAAAGATTTGAACTTAAAAGATTTTGAGTTCATGCACACTGGAAAAAAAATTCTCTTTATCACAATCATTTGTTTAAAAATATGGCTATTTTACTGATCTATGGTTATTATTAAAGAGGAAGGAAAGAAGAAGAGGAAGCCTGAGCCCAGGTTCTGTCCATTTTCATAACAAGTGACAGCACAGACATCTGAGCTTTTTCCTCATAAAGATTGTGATGTGAAGCATCAGCAGGTAAAGTGTCGTTAAAGTGTCACTTCAATAATGCTGCTGGGAGAAAGAAGTGTTGACACATACTAGTTTTGAATAAAAGGCTTAAAACACAAACAGTCTAATACTGGGTGTTGCTTTTAAGCTTAAAGAATATAATAAGTTCTAAGACAATTCAGTTTACTTCTTACTGTCCATGTTGTGTTGTGGTATTTACTTTATCATGAATGCACGCTACTTTGTTCTAGCGACTGTAAAAAATAATTTGTATTCATGAAATAAACTAAACTTTCACAGTCTGCATCTTCCACAGTTTTCATGCTTTTGTTCGCTCCAAATTTGACACAAACCCACAGACAACCAGAGTTAACTAACTATGTGAAGCAATCACAGACACTGTATTGGCTGATTTTTCTAATAAACACAATCAGGTTAACATCAAGGTTTAACATTGAAGGAGATTTGTTCCATAGTCACAGTTATGCTTGTATTTCCTTTACTTACATCCAACACTACTATGTTCTGTTTCAATCCAGGTGCTGGCAGTTTATCCTTTGTTGTTTGGACAAATAAGCTTAAAGCTAAACCTTCATGGTTTTGATGGGAAATTTTGTTAAACCATTGCTCAACTTATGTCTGCATGAGAGCAGATAATTATGATGTACTTGTAAAAAAGACTTGATAAGCAGGTCACAGCTGAATCAAGGGGTAATAAAAATAAGACCACGCGGTCTCAGCACGACTACACATGCAGTGAGTTATCGCACACATTTGAAAGACTCATTGTGTAACTCAGGATGTGACCCCTTATAAAGGAGACAGAGAAGTTCTGTTGTTCAGTCAAGTAAAACCTGGTGAAAGCGCAATTCTAAGACTCTGGTCGTTGCTTAAGTGTATAAATAAAAAATCTTTTTTTCATACATTCTTTTCTTACTATATTAGTATAATCGCCAAATCGATCATTTCATATTTATCTCCTGAAACGATCTACTGTGTTTCCAGAGTCCCAGGTTTAGTGACTTCCTGTCCACCATCACATTAGCTGAGTAGTTGTCACATTTGAGGGGAGCAGAGAAGATCAGACACCAGTCAGCAGGTCAGAGGCCATCTCTCATTTCACAAATCAATCGCTTGATTTATAAATGGAACAAACACACCATCAGACCAGGTAATGACCCATTATGAGACAACAGCCGTCTGAGAGGAGATGTTCTGTATCACAAAACATGGGAAACAAACAAACTCTAGGCATTCTGAAATATATAAAGCTCAACAAAAAAACAAAACCATATCAGATCCTGATGTAATTCATGTTGTTGTCTTTATTAGTCATTTAAAAAGAGGTCCAGAAAAAGTGTCCAGGAAGAGATTCTACTATTTATGCAGCACTGCCCCCGTGTGGCCACAAAGACACACAACAGCTTCATTTCTCAGCCTGTTGCCTTCTTTTTCCTTCATGATGTAAACAGTGAATGAACTGAAAGAAGTCAACCCATAAACTGTTAAACTGACACAACAGTCATGATGATTATGTAGCAAGTTGTAGTTGACTTTCTGGTGGTCGTTTTGGTATACAATTTAAAAGCCATTTTCTTTTAGAAATACACCATACACTTTGTTGTCGACCATTTCTTTTCCTCATATCCTTAACGGACAGTGGAGGAACACTACATCTAGCTTCTGTTTAACATTTATCCAGGCGCCCCCACACTGTACCTCTACAGAAACCAAGGGAGAGAGACAGACACACAAAGATTTCCACTTGAATCTTGGTCTCAAAATAGAAAAAGTTTTATCACAAAATAATTACAAGAGCACAAATAAAAACTCAAAACCAAAGACAAATGAAATAAAAAGGCAAGGCCCTGCGAATGAACACAGCACATCTTGCACACCTTTAAAATTCACAAATTTCAGTTTTCTTTGTCAGTCTGTGGTATTAAAAAAATCTCAACATGATGACCAATGTTTGACCTTTCACCTCTAGCATAGTTTTCTCTGGATTTCAATCTGGCCACTCCTGAAATGACATTTATCAGTGTATGTACAGCATCCATTTTTGGCTTAGACAGTCTGACACAGACTGTCTCCATGGCAACCTCCAAGACTCTCCTTTTCCTAAAAAAAAAAGTCTCTATATGACCACCAACAAACCTGTTACACCATATTTTTTCACCAGCTCACCTTTGCTGAAGGTTCTCATACAAATCTAAACATCTTTTGAGAAAGTCCACATCACTCTGATCTGTAATGAAAACAGAAAAACAATGACAACACCAGCAGAGGCCTCCGACATAAACCTGGCAACATAAATCTAGATAACTTTGCTTCTCTTAAAACATTCAACAAAGATTAAATTTCTAACAAATATACCAATATAAATATATATTCCAGGAACAGGACATTCCAGTTAGATCCTTTCCAAACTTATACTGGGCAGCTCAGCCCATCATCCACTTTTACAAAACAGAAAGCCGCCTGATACAACAGCCCCAAAAGTGACAAAAATCCACCTCCAAAAAGAAAAACTTCTCATAATGGAAAAACAAAAAAGATTGTCAATCCTATCAAACACTTTCTCTTAATCTAAAGAAATTATTCCAACATCAAACTGTACAATTTACAAATAACTACCAAGTCTCTCATGAGAAAACTCTTGTTCACATTAGAGCTGTGTGGTACACAGTACGACTGATCTCTGTGAGTGATTCATTTCACAAAGTGTTTCAGCCTGGTGGCCAGTACTTTTGAAGGAAGTTAGTAATCTGTGCATAACAGAGCCACGTCTCCATTTCTAAGCAGAGACAAATCTCTGTTTTTTAGGGAGAAGAGAGAGCCCCACATGATGACTCGATGCCAGTAACAGTCTTTTACAGAAGTCTGCAGGCAGCCCACCCTGTGCAGGAGCCAGCTGACCAGCAGCAGCAGCACTAATCTCCTCCAAAGAAAAGTTAGCATCCAGGACAGCTCTGTCCTCAGAGCTCAGCTGAGGAAGCCCCTGCAGCAGCTTCTCCACTCAAGCTTTATTACTTTCCTCCATCCCTAACATGGTGGTGTAAAAGTCCACGGCATACTGACCTGCTCTTGAAGCTTTCACCAGTGGCTTCATGGTGGTACAGTACTCCCTAAGGAATGCAACTTCTGCAGGACTCAACCTGTAAGACACAACAACAAAACCCACCATGACTATAATAGGGATCTTCTGATTTAATATTAAGAGTCTGCTCACGTTTTTAACCATCCATTAAGGAAAATTCACAAAATTTGCAACCATATTGGTAGGTGTCCAATTTTACTCACATTTTCACCTTGAACTCCTCACAAATGCTCCTGATGGCATTTTCCCCCTTCTCATCAATGATGCGTATTATCCTTTCAGTGGCAAGGTAGGTTGAATTCCATTGTGTTGCATTGGGACGAATGATCTGTAGTTCACACTTGTCCTCTACCACTTCATTAGCCAAATGAGACCGGCCAGTTTTGTTCCAAATGGCCTGGCATTTTGCAAAGGTTGCACGGGAGAGCCTCTTGTAGGTTTCATTCATGCTCTCTGCTAGGGCAGCATCAGATGTTGCCACAAGGTTTAGCAGGTGACATGCACATCGCTGATGAGGCGGGAGTTGATACTCCAAACCAGAGTCTTCATCAAGAATTGCACTTGCCTCATGGTAGTCAATATGGTCAGTCAGGTCAATAGTTTCTGGGTCTGCTTCATCTTCAGCTTCATCTGCATCATTTTGTGCCCCAAACATGTGGAAGGCCTTGACAAAGTTGGATCCACTATCAGTTGTGGTTCTTACAACTTTGCCTCTAATCTTGTATTGGCAATGGATATCATCAAGCGCACCAGCAAGCATGTCAAATGTGTGAGACCCTCTCAATCTTTTGCATGCTGGTGCTGCAGATCTTCTTTCCAGGGACTCTTCCTCTATCCAATGGCATGTGACTCCAAGGTAACTTTTCTGATGAGCTGACCAACAATCAGTAGTGGTAGCAACAAATTTGACTTTATCCAATGCTGCAACCAAAGTCATCTTCATGTGATCAGCAGCTTCACAGATTCTGGCACAGACAGTGGGTCTGGAGATGACTTTGGCTTGAGGTTGTAATGTGGTAACCAATTCTTTGAAAGATGGCTGTTCTACCACTGCAAATGGCTGTAGACCCTCACATATGAAATTGATGACAAGCTTGTCAACAGTTGCTTGTGGAACATGTTTGTTTGCAGCTCTCAACATCAGGTCTGGTAACTTGGCTTGTGTATTTGCTGAGAGCTTGTTTGGTGTGGCTGTGGTCTTTCGCTGACGAGATGTTGATGCCACAGTGATATTGTACTGCTCAATCTTCGATGGATGTTTCCTCTGTAGAGATAAATATTATCATACGTCAGGTTCATACATTACTTCATAACATCACTGTGATTAACACTAAAGGAAAACACATTTTTAAAACATCATTCAACTAGACATGAGCTAATCTTTGATTGTTTAGCATAGTATAAAAGAGTGGTGAATTTGATCAAATCTTGCAGATATATTGCTGTATTTATTTACAAATGTAAACCAATTTTGAACGATCATTGCAAAAAACATGAATTTCTGTATACATTCTAAGTTCTGTAATCTGTATACTATCTGTAAAAAGAGTATCGACCAATGTATCAGTATCTAAATTTTTAACTCCTTTTTATCAGTATCACCCTAAAGTTTTCAGTATTAGTCAGGTCCTAAAAATACTAAGAGAGCAAAATATGTGTATATAGCAAATCTAATTTAAGAAAAGGGATCACATACACAAAAATGCTGCCCATACAGCTAACAAATAAAAACAATCCACATTATGTTCTTTAAAAAAATATATCATATTGGGAAACATATAACT
This sequence comes from Perissodus microlepis, assembly GCF_051167445.1. Classification (NCBI taxonomy): domain Eukaryota; kingdom Metazoa; phylum Chordata; class Actinopteri; order Cichliformes; family Cichlidae; genus Perissodus; species Perissodus microlepis. The sequence goes on along the minus strand of NC_140466.1, from coordinate 33,203,115 downwards.
CTACTGATTAAGAGCCATGTCACTATGATAGACCTATATCAGGCCAATGATACTGATCAACTGATCCATCAATCGGGCTCTGGTACATGTCAGCTGAGAGCTGGAAGATTAATTTGAGATGCAGCTCAGCACTGTTTTTTTTTTTATAGGCCAGCTGATTGTAGGCCTGTGAGTTTTAAATGACTACAAATTTAATTTATTGTAATGACGGTGGTTATCCAAATAATAAGCTAAAACATTCCTATGAATTGTAGCTCAATTATGCATGCACACGCACATTAGCTAGCTCCGTCTTATTTTACTATCAGGCTAACCAATGGCGGTGACAATATCTTAGCCAAACTAATAACCTTAACACACATGAAAAATAAGAAGGCAATATTGTACACGTATAGTTGTAAAACCTCTTACCTCAATGTGTTTTTTTAAGTTTAGACGCTGAAGTCTTGTAAGCTGAAATGACTGTAGAGGTCAAACAAAGTTTGCACTGCATCTGGACGCTGTCTCCTTTTCTCCCTCTGTACATGAAAAATTCCTCCAGGTATGGCCACGGGCACGCGTCCTCCGTCTTTTCTACATCGTTTTCATGGTTGACAGTGTTGTCCTCTGTCTCCATTTTGGCTTCTTTGTCTCGAAATCTTCCGTCTATAAAGTAGTTTGTACTCCACCATTTAGCACCTCTAGACACCTGTGCCTGCTGCTGCAGCGGAGTTTATTCTTTGCTTACGTCTTAAATTGGCACGTGTTAAGATATTCATTGTGTGTACTCATGTTGTACAGTGTTTAACTGGATTATGGTTACTGTGGTTTAACAGAGACAGTATTTTAGTTGTCACCACAAGGAGGCACTGTTTCATTGTAAGATCACGGATGCTGCGTCATCACGCCCCTAAGAAGAAAAAAGTACACCACAACGAAAATGGCACCCATGAGGAAAGTTTTGCCGGGTGTTGATGTGGAATAAAGTTCCCAAAATATTAAGGACATTTTTGACTCCGTTGTCATTTTCCTTCAGTTGATCGCTGTCGATGCTGCAATACTCAACAGCGCGGTTGCGATTGCACGGCCTAATTGGCTGCAAAAATGCAGAGAAAGGTTTGAATATTAATTCAAATTGTGGGCGTACTCAGTAGCGACTTTTGATTTTATAAGTAGCGAAGTAGATTACATGGTGTAAGTTGTACTCAAGTATGAGTAAAATTACACACTTGAAGAATTACTCATAAAAGTACAAGTACCCAAAAAATCTACTTAATTACAGTAACATGAGTATTTGTAATTCATTACTTCCACCCCTGACTGTAAATGACCATAAATTAACTGTAAATTACACTGCTGTGAGCTCCATTCATATAGTTATATCACCTGCACATGTGTTGACAACCGTAACCATGGCCGCCGAGGGTATATAAATGCTGCACAAGGTTCCAAACGTCTGTTTACACTTGCTCGTGGACTTGTTTCGACCTGCTCCAACCTCAGCCTGTGGAAAGCTAAGTTTTGGAAAACACTTTACTGAAAGCGGATTTAACTTGAAAGCACAACAAGTACTTCATCTGTGGATTGTTTGTACTTGTTTTTGTTTTTCAAGTTTGAAGATGGCTCGCCGTGGACCCGGACTCCCCGACTGTCACCTGGACTTCGCTGCAGGTACGTTTGAAAATTTCTTTAAATGTAAATTACTGTAATAATTTAACAAGTTCCAGTGTGAATATCAAGTTTTAACGTGATCAAATATGTGTATTCCAAGATTGTTTCCCGTAAATTGTTTGTATGCTTTAAATTTTCCGGGAGAGGTGTAGAAATTATTAACGACTGGTGTATGAATATGAAAAAAAGGTGTTACTTTGATTTGAAGGCTTCAAATTTGACACTTTTCTTTAAAATGAAATGGTTAAAAATAGCTTAATGGACTAAAATTTGTAAAATAACCAAAAATCAGTTTCCGTGGTAACGGCATCTTCAAGATGTCATGGCGTCAGAACACGCAGGTGTAAACAGATCCAGGTCCCCTCCTAACATCCTTTTCTTCTCCGGATCAAAGACTTTATTGACATAAACTATATTTTTTCTCTGCTGCAAAACACAAAGATAAAAAAAATACAAATAAAATAATATCAAAAGAATATGAAAACAGTAGTGATAATGGCATTAAGACCTATCTTCTGTTACGGTAATGCTTTTAACCTTATTGGATAGCAGAGAGAGATATTGTACACAGGGATATTTACACAGGGATAGCATGTTTACCACAGATTAGATGTATCTGTCCTTATGGCAGATACAGTCCTTGTGCACATTTCTAAAAATGTGGATTCTGAGTTAAGAGTTTCTGTTTGTTTGTTTGTTTGTTTTTCACTTGACCATCATTTTCAGACATACCTGCAGAGCTTTGTGTGTGCAATTTTTACTCTTGCCAAGGAGGTTGTGTTTTTATTTTAAAAAAAAAATTTATATTTAGGACATGCGATTGGTACATGTGGTCTAAATGTTACATTATGGTTTGCATCCACATATTTAACTTATGAGCTTTTTTCAAAATGTGTGACATCGTGAATTGTAAATAAAACAGGAGAATGAGCTGCATGGTTAGTTATAAATTTACTGTAGTATATTTATATAATAAGTTACTCATGTCCGGCTATTTACAAATCAATACCTATTATCCATTACCTATTCCAACATAGTGGTTGCATAAAGGCTTACAAAGAACAAATAAAACAAATTGAATGTACACAAAATACAGTGTCATATATAGTGTCAATATAGTGTCACCTTAAAAGTACACAGAGTGAGCTGCCTTGGTGGAGGTTTGGTGGTCTTCTATTAAAAAACTTCACTTAAAGATTGAACAAGTAGAAGTGTCATTCAGTCTGACATAAAATGCTTTTCTCTCATCCTCTGCTCAAACTAACAGATGTAGGTCTGTTGCTTTAACACTGGGTGTCTATTACATTCCTAATGTTATTTTAAAAACTGTTTCCTCACAGGGCGTCTTGACTATGTGGTTGAACGCCCTGCAGAAGAAGGCCTTCCTGAAGTCATCAGGATCCTGGATGACACTGATACCCAGCGTATCAGCGAAGGTGAGTATGGTGAGTATATTCTTATCTCATCCTCCCCCTCTTCTGATGAAGAACAGGACACTGATACCCAGCGTATCAGCGAAGGTGAGTATGGTGAGTATTTTTTCCCTCTCTCACCCTCACCTTCTTCTCATGAAGCACCAGATGCTGATGACGGTGAACAGCAAGGTGAGTATGGTGAGTATTTTATCCCTCTCTCACCCTCACCCTCTTCTCATGAAGCACCAGATGCTGATGACGGTGAACAGCAAGGTGAGTACCCCCCCTACCTACCTGTAGACGATGACGAGGTGAGTGAACAGACTGACAATTCATCTGACTGGAACGACTCAGAAGAGTGGGGGGATTGGCTTAGCGATGACTCGGGGTATGACACCATGGATGAGAGAGATGATTCCCCTCTCATCCGGGAGCACCCTCCAGAGCCGTTTTGGCACGATTGGCAACATCCTATTGCTCCAGGTGCTGCCCCCATCGCCATGCCGCCTTTCGGCCAGGCCAACGCCCCACTCTTCCCTCGAGTTGTTGCCCCAGTTGGTGATCCGCCAGCTGCTCCTCCCTCAGCTGCTCCCTCTGCTGCTCCTTCCTCAGCTGCTCCCTCTGCTGCTCCTTCCTCAGCTGCTCCCTCTGCTGCTCCTTCCTCAGCTGCTCCCTCTCCTGCTCCTTTCTCTGCTGGTCTCTCTGCTGCTCCCTCTGCTGCTCCTTCCTCTGCTGCTCTCTCTGCTGCTCCTTCCTCTGCTACTCCCTCTGCTGCTCCTTCCTCAGCTGCTCCCTCTGCTGCTCCTTCCTCAGCTGCTCCCTCTGCTGCTCCTTCCTCAGCTGCTCTGTCATCTGCTTCCTCAGCTGATCTCTCTGCTGCTCCTTCCTCAGAAAAGAGAAGCAGAGAAGACATCTGCACCGAAGAGGTAAGTGCAAAGAGGTGCAAGGTAAGTGACCAGTTTGATGCCCCTTCAACATCCTCAGGTAGTTTTGGAGTCAGACGTTTCTGGGAGAGGCCTTTTACCCTTTCCCTTGATGACAGTGACTCTGATTAGTTTATGTTAGAACGTGTTTTTAAACTTTGCCTTTGTGTTTTTGTTTTTACAGATATAAGAACATCTGACTCGGACATGTGAAACGTATTGTTTTTTTCTTGATATGTGACATTAATATTAATATTACATTGTGACTGAAAGGTAGTTTTTTAGTTGTTATTACTTCCAGTTACGTCCAAGATGGAGCTAACACCCCACCCAGAAGACAGCCTTACCCCGACCAACCCGATGAGAAGGATGGATGACCAAGTGAAAAACGGGAGAGTGGTGCTGTGTTCCAACTATGTAAGTTATCACCTCACATTGACAACAAACTGTATTGAAGGCGAAATTCTTCCAATAGTTGGTATAAATCATCATCCTATGTCAGCAGCATTGTAGGTTTAGGTTTATTTATATTTTTCATGTGTATACGTTGGGTTTAAAATTGCTTTTTAACAACATACTGCAGCTACCAACAATGAAAATGCTGTTTTGTGTTAAAATGACGTCTTTCTTGTGTTATTGCTTTGCAGGGAAGCTGAGAGTGGACAGAGCTGCACAGAGGACCAAAGATCCACTCTCAGCACTTCATACCTGACTGGCCACAGCACCACCCCTCCTCACCCTGGGTGAGGAGGGTCCTGACCCCGCCTGCACAGAGGGAGTTGTGAACATGCACTTCTGTGTTGGTGGGTTTAGGATCCTCCTCACACACACACGGATGAAGACTGTCACTGGAAGATGTCTCCATTGCATCAGCAGGACGTAAGCATTTGTAAAATATTACAGTTTGTGATGTTTTATACATATTTTTATTGCATCATTTAAAACTATGAGATATAAAATAAACCAATTTTCATAACATTTTCTGTGTATTTAGTTGTTTTCTTAATAAGTTATTTGGAACATCAATGCAACCTGTCAGCTTTTTATTGAGGATTTAGAAAGTTGCTGGTGGCCCGAGTGTGTACAGTGGGGTGTTGTTTTTGTCACATGGTGAAAGTGACCTCATGGGGAGCAAAAAGAACAACTGAACAATTTGGGGATTCACAGACTTTCGTAATCGCTAAAAACAATTAATAAAAATTGTTCTGTGTGAACTAAAAGCTCAAATATAAACCATCCTGACACACTGACACAAATGATCTGCTGTTTATAAGCAGGACAGTGTTTTCATGAGCCTGGGTGAAGCTAATTTGCATGAGTTTAACCTCCTGGTCAAAAACTTGCATGACTCTGTTATCACTGTAACTTTCTTCTGTTTATTTATTCATTTTTGCTAATTGTAGTAGATTAATATGTTCACCAACTGGCCTGAATGTTTGAATGTTTGCAGTTTCAGGTCCTACTGATCAGTTTTAAGTATTGTAGAAAGTGAGCAGCAATTAAATCGAGTTCTGGGATGAAATGGGACAAAAGGGTAATGTGACAGCCACATTAGTTCCCTTCCCTCGTTTAACAATGTGTAAGCAAACTGCTTTAACCTGCAATTTACTGCATGTTGTTAGGCTGCATGGTACAACCACAGTCTGCTAACCACCCGTGGTGATCGAAGGTTTTGAGGTCTTGCTTGAGCTACTGATGAAGTTTTATCAAAGCTTGTTAAGTTTCCCAACCACATTTTATCCTGATGGTCCAAGGCTTACATCTTTATGCTCACAAACATACTTCTGTAATTAATCAGTGACCGATTTATTACTTTAAGTTACAGTGTGAGGGGCATTAATGAACATAAATCAGATTTAACTGGATTATGTGTTTAGGTCAAGAGACACAGACCTTCATCTTTAAGAGGCTCTTCTTGAATGTCTAATCACGATGTTTGCCATGCAAATACACTGGGCGGTTGTTTTTAACAGAATCATTTAATGATTCTGATGAAATGAAGTATTGTTTCAATGAGCTGTGGCACCATTCTTGCTTTAGCAGTGAAAGGAGTCAGGTAGGGCTCCATCAGGAAGAGGGCCCCAGAGGTCCTATGCCCCCGCCCACTTCCCTGGGGCTTGAACATCAGTGGATTTCCACTTAAGCAAAGCCTCATCAAGTTCCTGCAAACAGCTCTACACACACACTATCATGTACAGAGTGTGGATGCTGTGTCTAAGACCACGATCATTGTGTTTCTACCATCTGGTGCAAGCTTCATCTGTCTCACTGTGTTCTCCTAAAGGCCAAGACAGCAGGACAGTGAAATCAATCTCACTTATAGGTGCCAGAAATTAGTGGATATGAGATTAATGGTGGTAATCAGGTTATGCATTTGTTGTCTTCTCAGCAGGTGGGAAACATCTCTCTTTATTTGTTTATGTACATGTGTATCAGAAATCTATTTTCCTGTACAGCTCAGGTTTAAGGCACAATGTTGATCTAATCTAATGAAGATCAGTGCCTTTTTAGAGTCAGTGAAAATACTGACATTAGTGATGTTAACCCTTGACTAAGAGTTTCTTAGTCAAATGTTAATGGGAAACACATTTCCACACCACCATCTTCTAAGCTGTGATGCTACATGTGCAGCAGCAAACGTCCAATTAGTACCGATGAGAAGGTTGGAGGTTCGATCGCTGCCTGATCTGGTCTGTATCTCAAAGTATCCTTGGACACGATACTGAACCCCAAACTGCTCTTTCATGAGTCCATCAGAGTATGAATGTTAGATAGAAAGAACTTAGGTGCAGAAAAGTGCTTGTGTGAATGAGGTGTATAAAGTACTTTGAGTGCTTGAGTAGAAAAGTGTTATTTAAGAACAAGGATGTGCAAGAATTTGCTAGACACGCTCTTCTTTTTCCAAAACTAAAAATGTTATTTCAAATTTGGCAGCCTGTGTGTCAAAGAGACTGAAGAGTAACTAAAGGGCAAAGTCCAGGAATACAGCCAAACTCAGGAGATCAGTTAGGAGCACAACTGAGCAAAGGTGATTCAAAAAAATGGAGAGAATCTCTGCCATGCAGTGCCATGCTGAGCAGACTGGTTTACAGCCACAAGAGAGACTCAGCGTTCACAGATCATAAAATCTTCAGGGAGCAAAGCTCTCAGAGAAACTATAATGCAATCCACAGATAGAATACAGTCAATAAACTCCAAGTGAAATGTTAAACAGTGCATGGATAGCTTTTTGTTCTGCTTTTTCTTCGTATCCTTTTTCCCCCTTTCTAAAGTCTCTTCAGAGGCTTTGCAATTTGTCAAACAGCAGCTGGTAAAAAGGCTTTTGCAGTGAGGCAGGGAGCCTGTTCAAACCAGATTATGCTTGATTTGATGACTGCAGAGAACTTGGGGCTGACAGCTCAGATTAGGATCGGTTCTCCCTTGAAAAGGCATTAGTGTGTTCTGTCATGGCAGGATTTCTGTTCAATGTGCAGTTAGATTGAAATCAAAGGGCACCAAAGACACCCAAACCTGAGGGATCATTACGTGACACCCAAAGCATCTGAGCAGTCTTATTCCTTCATCTGTACCAAATTACTCAGATTCACAGACGTCGTGCACAGCAGACCTGCAATACAACAATGAATAACAGGAGTTACGCCTGCGTTTGACAGGTCAAAATGTCACAGGGAGCAGTTCAGTTAAGTTTCATTCCCCTCCAGAAATCACTTCATGCATGATTATCAGGAACCTTTGAGTAATGACAGCACTTAAATGAGTGTTTCCTTACCATAATCCACTTTGTCACCAAGTTTTAGGATGAGAACGGTTTTTTTCTACTTCTATTATTTTTTTTATATCGTTGTTATTATTTCTGTTGTAATTTGTGTTTGTTTTTTGTTTGTTCAGTTTTTCAGCCTTGTTGCATTTTTTTCTATTTCTGTTGTGTTTTATTCAACTTCTGTTACATTTTGCAGGATTTTGCAGCTTTTTCTATTGATGGGTGTTTTCTTCAGGGACACCATATTATCATTATCTTTAAAACTGCATTTGAAACTTAATGCTGCGTTTTTACTTTCTGCAGTTGAAGTTATCTAAAGAAACTGTGTGTGGGTGCAGCTGAAAAAACGTCTTTTGGTAAATAACACAGAAATTCTGAAATCCTCTACTGCTTATATCAAACAGAATAAAAGAAACCAAAGCTAAACTCTAAAAGATTATTTATTTCAGCTTGTTTACAGTTATCCACACCTCACAGCTTTTTATGGGTTGATAGTTTTCCTGATCCAATCTGCATACTCAGGATCACAGAGGTCCATGAAGGCAGCCGGTGCTCTGCATACAAAGTCCGGATCTCCCACAAAAGAAGAGATCAAATGTAACATTAGTGCATTCCATAGATTATCAGCCAACAGCCTTGAAGACACACTTAGCCTCTTTTAGTTTTCAGCCTAGAACGAGGACCCACCAGCAGGTTTCTGTCAGAAGACCTCAGTGACCTGCACCTTATAGATGGAAGCAAATGAAGTTTGATCTCAGCTTCATGCTCTTGTTCTGCTCGTGCTCTGATTTGAATTACATGTTCTACACACTTCACTGTATCTCACTGTCAGTTTGTCAATTTGTGACATTAATTCAGAGGAATATGGTGTAAACCAATGATTTATAAACCTAAAACAGCTCATGATCACTAACCAATGCTAACTTTGAGAAGCAATGCAGAACATATTGTGCCCTCTGTGTGGCTAATGGCGCTCTTAAGAGTTGAAGAGCAAAACAAAAGAAAAAAAAACCTCACTCACGAGTCTGCGACTGCGTGCTGACAGAGAGCGAGTGGGTTACCTCTGTGTGACTTCAAGCTGCAGAGGGTAAGGCTCTGACTGTGGTCTGCATATATGTGCCGAGCAGCAATTCAGAATACCCACCGTGCACAGTTTCTGTGAGGTTTGGCATAACTCGATGCATTGAATCATTTTCATATTATACAGACAGAATTATGCAGTAAGAACCAGCAGTTAAATATAGAAACTGTTGTTGAATACTCACTGATACACAGAGGCAAGAGAAGAGGCAGCAGACACAGTGTTCCTGCCATTCACCCTCTAACAACTGCCTTTCTGTCTGAATGGTGACCATTGTATAGTCACCAGTGTCATTATGAAGCCTTATCATGCTGCATGAAAAGCTGCAATACTCCACATATTTATGCAAAGTTACTCATCAGCAGTTTTTGCTTTTGCCTTTCATAAAGTGCTGGGAGGGAAATGAAGCTGAGAAATGAAACTTTGAGTATTGTGTAAACCGTCGATTTATTATAGAAGATCTACAGTATGAACTGACCATAAATGTACTTTGGTCAAGACCTGAATCAAGTTTCATCCAAAGGCTTGTGGCTCAAATTTGAGCAGGGCCTGACAGCTTCAGTAGAAAGACGCTGAGGGTCCTGTCACTGTTGTTGATGTCTCTGTCCTGAAAGATCACAGACTGCCCTGTGATTTGTGGTGTTTCTTGTGGACTCGTAAAAGGATTTATTTATATGATATAGTCTTCACAGATGTCAGGTCTCAGGCCAGCTTGAAAGAATTGTGTTTCATCATATAATTACAGTTCCTGATAGTTGGACCAATCACAGCCAAATGAAGTGAAGCTGTTCTGGTGATGGCCCAACACCATCATCTGTACTTCAGCAAACTGTCTCTGTTCTCTGCACATAAACTAAAAATATGACTATATTATCATGAAAACGTACTAAAGGAATTAATAGTGCCCTTTGTCTCCATGTGACTATAATCTTATTAAACTATATTATTATATTATTTCAATTTCATTTTTATTTATACAGAAAACAAATCACAACAACAGTCGTCTCAAGGCGCTTTGTATTGTAAGGTAGACCATGCAAAATACATACAGAGAAAAACCCAATAACCACATGACTCTTTGTGAGCAAACACTTTGGCGACAGTGGGAAGGAAAAACTCCTTTTTAACGGAAAGAAACCTCCAGCAGAACCAGGCTCAGGGACACTATCTCTACGTAAAAGTAGGGATAGTGTCTGTCTCCTGAATCCAAAGAGGAAGCTGGTTCACTAGAACAGGGCCCTGAAAACCGACGGCTCGCCCTCCCATTCCACTTTTAAATTCTCTTTTAATACAACAAGTAAGCCTGCAGTGTGAGAGTGAAGTGCTCTAATAGGGTGATATGGTACTACAAGGTCTTTAAGATCAGATGGGGCCTGATTATTTAAGACCTTGTATGTGAGGAGCAGGATTTTGAATTTGATTCTAAGCCAATGAAGAGAAGTCAATATAGGAGAAATATGCTCTCTCTTTCTACTCCCTGTCAGTACTCTTGCTGCAGCATTTTGCATGAACTGAAGGCTTTTCAGGGAGTTTTTAGGACATCCTGATAATAATGAATTACAGTAGTGCAGCCTAGAAGTAATAGATATTAGAGATACTGCACAAATGGAAGAAAGCAGTCTTACATATTTGTTTAATATGTGAATTGAAGGACATATCCTGGTCTAAAATGACTCCAAGGTGTTACTGGAGGCCAAGGTAATGCCATCCAGAGTAAGAATCTGGTTAGATGCCATATTTCTAAGATTTTCAGGGCCGATTACAATTGCCTCAGTTTTAAAAGCAGGAATTAGAGGTCATCCGGGTCTTTATGGCTTTAAGACATTCATGTAGCTTAACTCATTGGTGTGTGTTATCTGGCTTAGCTAGGCTAAGCTAGAAAATTCCTAAAAATACAGTAAGTGAATACAAGAGAGTGTGCTTCGGATGAAGCAAGTGAAGATTAAACTATGAAATAAGAAGTTATCTATAAGTTTTTAATTATTTTGGCTCTCCAGATAAGCTACACAAAAACACAACCATGTGTTGGAACAGGAAGTGATAGGAAGTGAGAAAAAAGACCTTAGGACAGGTGAGATTGGTCAATGGTAGATGTTATGTATGAACCAAAATATATGGTGTGCTATACAAGCTATCGCCAGTAGCGGGCACTATGCCCAGTTATGTGTGTGTGTAACTTCTGTGTTATGTTAATAAAGAGAATAAGTGGAAATGTAAACAAGCTACCGTGTGTATCAGTCTGACTCTGTATAAGCCCTAATCAGTGTACTGACACTACAGGAGGAAATATAAGGCGAGGAATTACAAGCCTTATCCTGACGCGAGAGCATCCTGACGCGAAACATCTGCGCCTGGTTTGGGAACAGCACCAAGCAGGACAGACGAGATCTGCAAAGAGTGGTGCGCTCGGCCGAACGCATCATTCAATCAGAGCTCCCTGACCTGCTGTCCATCTACACCAAGCGGTGCAAGACCAAAGCTATGAAGATTATGATGGACCTCTCCCATCCCAACAATGGACTCTTCTCACTGTTGAGGTCTGGGAAGCGCTTCCGCTCCGTTAAGGCCAAAACAGAGAGAATGAGGAGGAGCTTCTTCCCCCAGGCCATTCGGGCCCTGAACCAGGTGTAGGACTGGACTCTCCCACACATCACATCACTATAAGACTGGACTCTCACACACATCACATCACCACATGTACTCTGGTTTTTCTTCATGCACACTTCCTATAATTTATAATCTCTTTCTGCTATTTGCACATTTTTACTGTAAATTTCTAAGTTAAATCTGTAAATTTTGTAATAACCTGTAAATTGTAAATACTGTAAAACCACTGTCATTTAATGGTCGGGCATTGCATTGCACAGCTACAAGCATTTCACCTCATGTCATACTGTGTATGGTTGTGTGTGTGACAAATAAAATTTGAATTTGATAACAATAGAGCTCTTTTTCTGAAATCATAAAAGGTAGTAAAAGTCAGCAAAACAGCAATTGTTGAAGCTGCTTCCTGTTTGAGGGAACTGGCCATTTAACCACTTTGACTGAGTGTGCTTTTAAATGACCTTTTTCAACAATAAAGCCCAGGAATGACACTGAATCAACATGAAATTCACATTTCTCACCTTTTAAATTGAGATATTTTTTTCTAGGAGACATTTGAGAAGGACTTGACAGGTATAAAACAACTGGGAGAAGTTAAGAATATTGTTGAAATAAAGAAAATGTGGATGATGAAGTCACAAAGGATGTCATTGACTAGGGCCTGAAAGACTCCTGGTGCGTTTGCTGAAAATGCTATTTTCAAATAACCGAAACGACCCATTTGGGTTTAAAAATTATACTGATTACTGGAAGGTGAAGGAGGACCAGTAAGCGAGTCAATGAAGCAGTCATAAGGACGATGAGGTGTGAGATAAAGAGCTAAACCTCCTCTCACTTTGGTTAAGGGTAAACAGCCTATTGCCCGCAGCATCAGCTAAATTCTTTGTCATAAACACTTTGCAATGAAATTTGGGTTTGGTTTCAGCATGGCTTCGGCCCATCTCAGAGCTCACCCTCACAGCAGGATAACCATGAAAGCAAATTTTGCACAGTCTGAAGAATAAGTTCTACTTTGTTGATGAAACACTAGGAAACACTGTTTGAGGAACCCTCTGTTCTTTTCTAACTCGCTGGTGAAAACTTCAGGTGGCCTTTCTAGAGGTACAAGCTCTCTGAGCTGTGCTGCTGCCTGCTGACCATGTCCATCGTTTTATGACCACAGTATCTTATAACGGATGTCAATCCAGCAGATTATCTTTGGCATGTGGTGGATCAGGAGATTTGCAACATGGATGCACAGCCGACAAACCTGAAGCAACTGTGTGATGCTATCATATCAATATGAAACTGTGAGGAATGTTTCCAGGTCTTTGTTGAATCTGTGCCACAAAGAATTAAGGCAGTTCTGAAGGTGAAAGAAGGTCCAAAACAGTACTGGCAAGGTGTAACTAATGAAGTGGACAGTGACTGTATTTAGTGTCTAGATGTTTTTTTCAGTATTTTATTCACTTAATAGCAGGACAGAACACCACATGACTGTGGCCTTGTGTTATACCCTCTCTGCTGCAGTGATGCTGCAGACAAACACAAACATCGTGATTAGACATTTAAGAAGAGCCTCTTAAAGATGAAGGTCTGTGTCTCTTGACCTAAACACGTAATCCTGTTAAATCTGATTTATGTTCATTAATGCTCCTCACACTGTAATTTAAAATTGGTCACTGATTAATTACAGAAGTACGTTTGTGAGCATAAAGCTGTAAGCCTTGGACCATCGGGATGAAATGTGGTTGGGAAACTTAACAAGCTTTGAAAAAACTTCATCAGTAGTTCGAACAAGACCTCAAAACCTTCGATCACCACGGGTGGTTAGCAGACTGTGGTTGTACCATGCAGCCTAACAACATGCAGTAAATTGCAGGTTAAAGTAGTCTGCTTACACATTGTTAAACGTGTACTGTACTTAAAACTGATCAGTGGGACCTGAAACTGCAAACATTCAGGCGAAAGTTACAGTGATAACAGAGTCATGCCAGTTTTTGACCAGGTGGTTAAACTCATGCAAATTAGCTTCACCCAGGCTCATGAAAAAATTGTCCTGCTTATAGACAGCAGATCATTTGTGTCAGTGTGTCAGGATGGTTCATATTTGTTGACACAGAACAATTTTTCTTCATTTTTTAAGGATTATAAAAGTCTGAATCCCCAAATTGTTCAGTTTGTCTTTTTGCTCCCTATGAGGATGAGGTCACTTTCACCATGTGAAAGGCCTAGTGGTACGGCCTGTCTACCCTTATTTGGATTACCGTAATGACGACAATATCAACGGCTCGCACAGCGTCGCTGCTTTCAGGAGCCATTGGAAGTTTTAAGGTTGCTCGAACCATTGAATACTTATGGTAAGCGAAAGGGCGTATGCTCCGTGGAAAACTCCATATCCCACAATTCATAGCACACCTCTATCGAGTGTAACAATGGCGGCTGCCACCTTGTTTTTATATTCCTCTTATTCGTGTTTCTAGGTCACAAAATAAACTTTTAAGATATTTTCAGGCGAGAATGTAGATGTGTAAACTTCAAATATCTGCTCATTTTATCAAGACATCCCATATTAGCAACAGTTCTCTTACATGTTGCTGCTAGCTGGCTACCTAGCTAGCTAGCGTGGCTAGCGCCGCTTTGCTCAAAAGCACCCGGGCTTGGCTTACAGTGAGGCGGCTCACACTCGTTTCAGCCCCCGATCGCTCACAAAGAGTCTGTGTCTCAGCTGAACTTGTTTTTCGTTTATATGGGCCGATGATTCAATTATTAATTTTAGTAATGGTAAAAACAGTGAAAGGTGGTTGTCCAGATGCTGGTCGATGTGGAAAAATAACTGAGTTGTTTGGTGGTGGCGGCTAACGCGGAGCTCCAACAAAGGGTAGCTAGCCACCGGTGTATGACAGAAAGGACATGCGGGAAAAAGACACATATGAGGCGGCGAGGCAGCCGCTGATCGACTGGTGGTGGCTAACGCGGAGCTCAAACAGATGGCAGCCATGGATCAGGGAAATTGAAGGCAGGAGAAGCAGACCCAAGGCGGCTGCCGGTCAGAGCGTCAGGTTAACTGAATTTCAGGTAAGAAGTTATGAACTGCGCTCTATTTGGGTCAGATATAAACCCAGTTTAGGTGTAGTTTATTTTCGTTGTGCTGACTTTTTACAATCAGTTACAATAACTTACAATAACTGTGTGCGTGCTGAGTTACTGATGTTGAACTTTATTTTATTCATAAGGGTTAGTTGTAGAGTTGCCAACCGTTCCGTACAAACGGAATTGTCCGGCATTCAGAGAAAATATTACCTATTGAGCTGAAAAGGAACACAGTTTGTCCCCTACTTCAGGTAGAACGGAAGAAGACACAAACAGCTGGTAACTGTGCAGGGGTGGATCTAGCAAAGCTTTTGCCAGGGGCCAGGTAGGGCATTAACAGGGAAAGGGGGGCACAAAGATATACTTTTCTTTCTTACTCCCATAAAATATTTAGCTTTTATTAAATAGTTATCTGAATCTTACAACCAAAGTTTGTATAATAAAACACAAGATTGGCTGTAGACCATTGTTAATCATTCAGAACACTGTGTAAAAAAAAAAAAAAAAAAAAAAAGTGAATGCAAAAGTGCATAAATGTTTATTTTACGTGTTTGATGTGTGTGGCGGGGCGTGGAGTGCAGTGCCGCTGCAGGGGAAGTGGACCCACCTGAGCGGCATCTGCAATCACGCCTCTCAGGCGTAAAGTCTGTGCTCTCTCGGCTGTTTTTTTTTTGGTGTGTGTCAGGCTTTGAGTTGAAAAGCTACAGCCGGCTGTGTGGGTACACCAACCATGTGTGAAAAGTGGTCCATAACGTAATGCTTCAAAGCGTGTTCATGCAAACATTGTCGGGTCTGCCGTGGTACAATGGGACTTCTGCTCATGAACCTCTGTGCACAGCGTCTGCAAATCGGGGCTGTACGAAGTCACCTCATCTTTACACAAAACTGTAAGCTGTCATCTGTGAGGCGTGAGCGGTGTTTGGTTTTACCATAGTTCATGGTGGAGAATGGCTGCTCTGCTGAGTTTTGCTCTCTGTAGCCGTTTGAATGGCAAACTACACTGATTAGCAGCATAGGCACACTTAAAATTTCTTCTGAAATTTTCGCTTTCTAGTTCAAATTACACTTTCAGCAGCAACTAGTGAGGTAAAGCAAATGAGAAGCTGTTGTGTTTCAGTGTGACCAGTGCTGCATAAATGTTGTGTTATCTTACCAGGCATGGTCTCTTTATAAATGCCCAACAGAGCCAACAAAAGGACTTTAATTATATGCTCTGTGTTGTTTGTTAAGCTTTTTGTATGTCAGTATGTCCAGATAAACTTTGTTTCTCATGGTTTACTTCATACAAACCGTCTCCTCTCAGATCTCAGAGGACTGATGTCTCATTATGGGTCCCTGCATTAGTGTGATGGAGTGTCTGTGGCATGTTGAAATCAACTGATTGATTTTCGTTAAAAAGAAAAACTTCTGACTGACTGGTGGCTGACCTTCTCTGTTCCTCACAGAATTGCCATTTGTGGATGTGGTCCACTGATCCACATCCAGTCACACATACAGAAGAGGGGGACATTCAATTAAAAACATTAAATACAGATCAAAAGCATAAATGTACTTTACATGAAACAAATGCTGGGTGAGCAGAAGTGGAATTTGCTGTAAGCTGAAGTCAGCGAGCAGCAACATCCTGAGAAAATCATGACTTAGCATTAATGTCCTTAGCTATAGTCAACACAGTCACACACTATGAGGCAGTCCTGTTTGAAATTTCCACCAAATCTACTTTTGTGTTTGTAGTGCTGTGTTTCCTCAGTGGATGCAGATGGTCAAAGTCTGTGTTTTCAAATATGTAGAGTGTCATTTCTCTACATAACACAGAAATAAGAATTTACAAATGAAACAATTATTCAGAAACAAAATGTGCAAAACCCAAAATAAACGAATCTTCAGTTTAGAGCAAAGGAATCATCTATTAATGTTGTGGAGTTGTTAAACACACACAAACTGCTCCAAGATGAATAACTCGGTGTGGAGATCAGGGAAATATTTTACTGCTACTATTCATAACCATCATCATTACCATTACATTAATTATCATTTCATCAAAGCATTTATTCAATGGATTACACATGTTCTTAGTTAAGATTATTACACCTATCACAGAGAGCTTCTGTCTGGTAAAAGGTTAGAAGCATCAACGGGCGGGGTGAGGCTGAGTGCGTTGGAGGTCGAGACACACACACACAAACAGTAGTTAGACTCATATTTAGGTAAGAGTTCAAATAATAGTTTGCAAAAGCTTGTGACTGCAAAATTGTGTCTGCCTAAGGGACAGTTTGTTCCAGGAGATAAGCGAGAGTTAGAAGATTAATAGGAAGCACCTGGCCTCGAGACGGAGAAGATGTCCTTTTAAATGTGTCAAAAGTCGTCAACAGAACATTTGTGGTTTTGAAACTTATGCATGTGTTGTATCTGCTTGACGCATGAGGGGGCGTCATAAAAGTAAACCCTGATGGTATAAAACAACTGCTTGTGTATCGTTGGGCGGAGATCGATGCTGTCTGTGGGCAGTGTTCATCTCCCCACGCGCGTGTTCATTAAAATCACTGTTTGACCGAAGCTCTTCTGGACCATTATTGTTTTGTGCTCACCCTCAATATTTGAACTCGTAACATTTTGGGGGCTTGTCCTGTGACTTGAGGAGGGAGTGAGTTCGGAGGTTTGGACAGAGAAATCCGGGGTCCAGAGGGCGGTCAGATGCGCAGACACGATCCGGTGATCGAACTGAGTGGACAAAGGCCGGCCTATTTAAAAGGTGAGGCACATACCTGTTGAATTATTTCCAAAGTGTGCCAAATTGGACATTGAAAATTAAAGTCTACTCAGTAAATCACTGGTGAAAGTCTGTTTTGATTTTGGTGAAATTTTCATGAGGTTTGAAAGTTGAAATAATGATAATGGGAGTTTGTAAGTGACAGTGCTGAGTAAAGAGAAAGCAGTTGGACTGCTAAGAGAGTTTAAAGCAGTTGGACTGCTAAGTGAATTCGGTATAATAGGTAATTGGTTATTTTGTGGGTTAAAGTCCCCATTGGTCATAAGGTTGGACCTGCGTCAGTCATACATTTTTTCTGAGGTGTTGATTGTTGTTTCAAAGTATTATAAATTTTTCTATAACGGCAGCGGGGCTACTAAGAAGCACATAGCCCGGAGTTTACACTCCCTCCTTGTCGTGGACGCGCGACATTGACCTCTCGGTGAAGAGGGTTAGTTCAGTGTGGCTTAACTGTGGGGTACAGGGCATCCTGGAATAAGCTAGGAGTTAGTCTCCTCACCGTTTGGAACGGTGGTCTGCGCTTTTTTGGCCAGCAGAAGTCGGACTTCGGGCGTGAAACCTTAACTTAAAACTTCGGGGAAAGCCTTGGCTGTGAAATGCCAAAAATAGAGCTTGAGGCAAAGTTTGGGTTGGTTGACGCTTTTAAATTCAGTTAGGGCACTAGAAATCGGGCCACCGTCCGGGACGGATACTGGTTAAATTGATCGCAAAAACACTCAGGAAGTTTATCGGTTGGACCGTTACTTTAAATTTGTCGAAATTGTGTAGGTGTTAAAAGGCCTGACCATCTCTGCAGTTGTAATTATAAGACGTCTTTGTAATATAAAATAAGAGATCTGTGTGTGAAAGGTGTCTGTGATCCAGCGCTGAGGCTATTTTTAGACTGCGTGTGTGTGAAAATGTAAATGAGGAAGCAGTGAAAGGCTGAGTGCATTATCAGTTGTGTAAATGCTGTCGTAAATATTGCTACATGCCTGTAATTAAGACGCTGATTTTGCTGATTAAAATATTACAAATAAAGTTTTGATTGATTACGGTGAATGTTTGATGTTTGGCTGGGTTTTGATATAGAAGAGACAAATTGTGCATGATTTAGACCGGCATTTCAGTCGGCAGGGTGAGATTGAGTGGAGGAGTTGAGTGATGAATACGGGGCTGAATTATTTCATTTTTGTGGTGTGAAGCAGCATTTTGTAAGATTTTAAGTGGTTTTTGTTTCAGTTTCATCACATATAAGCAGTTGTGTTTGACGAACTTATTTACTATTTGATTTTATCATTATATAGGGTGTGATCAAGTATGAATTTCAGCACTGGATGTGGTGTAGGAATTTTATTTTTATTTAGATAAAAGGCATGCTTATTTCGGGGTCTTGCCGAATTGAAATTTCACCTATAGTGGATGTTCTTTACATGAATTGCATTTGTCACGGTGATTATAAATGAATGATTAGATACAGTGAAATTTCTTAAGGGTGTTTGTGTGTGTTTTTATGGATAATTGCTACTGGTTTTATTCATATTGAGGAGCGGATGATTGCGACTGAGTGTGTGCATAGATAACGTGAAGACGGCTTTGCAGCTGTTGGGTGTGAGTAGCTGTGTGTGTGATAGGAAGCAGTGTGGGTGACAGGAAATCTGCATGCCCATAAAAGGCAACTGCCTGACTGTGTGAAGTGTGCACCCAGAGAGAGAGAGAGAGAGAGAGTAAAATCTAGGCAGATGAAGCCAATGGATGTTTTAAGAAAAGAAATACTAATTGAATGTTTTAGTGTGTTAATACAGGTGGATTTCTCTCAACCTGGAAACTCGAGTACAGCGGCAAAAGGATAGATTAACAGAATTGGGACGACAAACAGGCCAGGCTTTGGCTTAAAATTTTACAGCTTGACCTCTCACTTTGTCCCCACCCTGAGAAGAAGCTTAAAGGACAATTAATCTCCTGATGAAGACCGACAGAACATCGTGGACTTGAAGAGTTAACCGCAGGCAAAAGACAGTGCAACTGACCAATAACACTGAAGGGTCAAGCAGCAGCATGTATGAACACCACTGATGGAACATGAGCTTTGAATCACAAGCTGGAAACCAGCCATGCTGGGAGTTGACCTACAAGAAAAGACCGAAAAGATCAACGGAGAAGAAACAGAGACAGCTGAGTTTGGACTGTATTTGCTGGAGATTTCAAGGCCACACAGGACACTGTGAGAAGAGAGGGACAGGGACCAGTCAGAGGTCAAGCCCGGACGAGTTCGAGTGCAAACGTACAGGATATAATTGGATTGAAATTGAAGGCTGAACTTATGATGGTTTATAGATGTCCACCACGTCACAACAAAGAGGTAAAATAAAGAGAGCAACTAACTAACAATTACATTAATGAATAGAAAAACACATATACAAGTTGTTACATGTGAAACTATTTTTGGAAAGAATCAGAAGTGAGACAGCTTGAATCCACAGCTCAGTGCAAAGATGCATGAATTAAACCTGATTATAAAAATACATATGCAATGAAGACACGCTTACACTTACATACATGACATATATTGGGATTTCTGACCGGAGAGAGAGAGAGAAACTGGACGGTTAGGCACTGATGATAGTAATGAAAATGTCTGTAACAAAAAAAAGGGGGAGAGAAGGCTGACACAGGGCCGGTGTTTCTCCCCTCTTTGAATAACACAGCCAACACAACATCATTTTCCTGTTCGCCTGTTGTTGTTTTGTTTTTGTTTTTTCTCTTTATGCTTGATTACAGGCTGCTTTGCCGGCCCTGGAAGCTGAGGCTGACCTGGACTCCTGCTCTCCCCTCTACCATCTTCGATGTGACCCTGACCAAACGCTGTAGCAGCTGGACCCACAACAACAGCCTGAGAATGTCAACAGTGCTGCAGGAAAGCGATCTCAGGCAGCAGAGACGGAGAGCGCTAAACCTAAGGCCCGTTTCACTACACGGAGGAAAATTCTCAGACAGCTTCAGCTGACAGAGCTGTGACGAGACGCCCATTAAGCCCGAATGAAAAGTGAGGCCGAGCAAAAGAAGGCTGACCTTAATAACTCTGCATTAACACTGTGCAGGACAGTGATGGACTAACACGGATGATCGGGCAGTAAAAGGGCGTGCCAGAGACAGGAGGAGCAACTGAGGTCAGGAGGCACCTCAGAACGGACAAAACACGGAAGAAGATGCAGGTTTCACCTGCAGTGAGCATGGACACTGGAGAAAAGGACTGCCCCAACTGGGGCCAGAACCAGGACGGACTGAACTTTGAACAGCAACAATGGTCACAAACAGACTGAAAAGGAGGAGGGCAGGACCCCAGGGCACGCTTCAGGCCGTGGTTTACCCAAGACACCAGAACAGGAAAGTGATGAACACACACACACACACACCTAAATACACTGACCCAGAATGAAGAGAAACACACACACATGTGCACTCGTTGATTGAGTGAGAAATCACACACAAACCGAAACGCTGATTCACTGAGAATTGATCCAAATACAAATACACATGCACATGCTCGTGCAATGAAGAGTGATGCACATGCTCGTGCAATGAAGAGTGATGCACATGCTCGTGCAATGAAGAGTGATGCACATGCTCGTGCAATGAAGAGTGATGCACATGCTCGTGCAATGAAGAGTGATGCACACGCACACACATGCTGATGCAATGAAGAATGCTTTGCTAACAAATGCTTATGCTGATATGCAAAATGCTGCACACAAACATCCAAGTAGATAATTTTTATAAAAAGCTATTGATTACTTAGAATGTGTTTTATGTCACCCAGAGGGCATTTATGTAGATTTAAGGGACAAGATCTAAAACAGTTTGGTTATGAAAACAATGTCTGCGCGTGATGTCTGTGTACGGCTGCTCAAGGCCTCGACTGAATTGTTTACTGTGCTTCACACAGCCTGATAAGGAGCAGTGGTACAGAGTGAAAATGAGGAATTAATAGTCAAAGTTTTATTTCAGAGCACCGCATTTTCTGTGATTGAGATTTAATTCAAGGAGGAACAAAAGTTGCTATAGCACCTGAGGTTCTTATTCCCACACAATATTGTCCCGGGAGGAAGCAAAACTTTCCTGTGAATTTCTGTTTGATTTTTGGGTTTTGCTTAGCACTAGGTTGATTTTATCAGTGAGGTTTGGATTGTTTTCTTTCTCTAAGAGAGAGAGAGATGGTTTTATGTTTGGATATGTCTGCAACGGGCCCTAGTAGGTGTTATGTTATTAGTATTTTATTGGGTACGTTTGTTTTTGCTTTTGTTACAGTGCACGGAAATAAGAAAGTCTGAGTGGTGTGATTCACCGGTGGTCATATTTTGTGAGTTTATGATTTAACAGTCAGCTCTTTAAACCAGGCCTGGAAGATTGAAATTTAAAGTGCTATGAAATATTCTTACTGAAAACAGTTGCAAAGTGTGCTTCTCCATGATTATAATGGGCCCTGGAGAGATTCACTTATATGGGACATTGATCACATGAGATGGTCCTGAGTCTAAAAGGATTGCAGCGAGTCAATCCAGTCCAAAAAACAAGGAATTGTTTTCCTTTAAAATGATGACATCATCTTGCTGGTGATGGATGCTTGAATAGGTCGCGCGTGAGACTCCATTATCAGCAATATCTGGTATGAATGTGTGTGGATGTATGCATGTAACTGGACTGTGATGGACTGACGACTAAAAGTTTTAACTGACTTGATACGGAGACAAAAACGGTACTGACTTTAGGATTAGTAAATGTCCACAAACAATTCACCCAGCCTGTAAAAGAAGGGTGGATGTTTTGTCTGGCTTTGTTTTGTTTTTGCAGGAGCAGAAGGATGACAGACTAAAGGGGGAGAATGTAGCTTCACATGAGAGTGTGAACTGCAGACTGAACCCTTTGGTTGCTAATTTTGAGTTACTAATGTTTGCATTAAGAAAATTGTGTTTTATTAGCTGTGTTTTAATTAATGTATCACATTATATTGTGGGGAAGTGTCAAATGTTACAGTGGAGAAAATATGTTACTATTAACCATATCAGGCCACTGTAAAAAGTCAATTAAATTTTATAGAGGAAAAAGCCAAAACTTTAACAATATCTATGAATAATAGGGAAATGGTAGGCTTGTCACATTCAAAATAGAGATATGTAAAAACAAATACTGGTCCACGTGATTTAGGTTCTCCATTGAAATAGTCAATAATTTAGAAAAGTAGAATAGAACCGACGGGGACATGTGATAGGATGTGGTACTGCAAGAGAACAAGAGCAAAGTAAAGAAAGGAAAACCTATTGTGTTTAGTTTTGATAAATTCAAATTCAAATGTACCATTATACTCAGAGGATCAATATGAAATCAAATATATGCAAATGAAACACATGACTGATAACTGTTCTGTCCTGAGCTTTTTTCCTATAGCACCCACTTGACCACACCAACAGTTTTTCGATACCAAAGGAAGGTAATTGCGAATAATCGAGGGAGGAATATCATCAAAAGTGGGAAAGGTAAGCCCCGATGGGGGTGATAACACCATTAATTTTACTTATGGTCAAATTCTTAAAATTGGACACCGAACATAAAAATTAAATCCAATATTTAGAGACAGAGTGGAGCTCTAGATAAACATACTGCTTATCTAGATCGGAGAGTTTGAATCTATAATACTGTGAGATAACATGCAGTAGAATGTTGACCATGTTGAGTATGTTTATTGTAATGTGCAGAGATTGGCTAATCTGACCAGGAAATGCAATGAGCAGGAATGTCAGAACAGGTAGCGTTAAAGTCACCTTTGACAGTCCAGACTGGGATGGCGTTGGACATCCTCAGGGTGGAAAAGGGTTGGTGTGACCAAGGTGTGGTTTGGCTTGTTGTATGTATATTTCAAAATGATACAGCTCTGGAGGGACCAGTTACTTCACATAATCATCATCATCGTCTCCTTCCTCCTTCTCCTTGGTCCTTCTACCCTGCGCTTGCAAACGCTCAGCTTTACAGAGGGTAGTCTTCACGTAAACCGGCCCTCTCCTCAGTTCTCCTGGGCCTCGCTGTTGGACGCTTGGCTTTACAGAGGGCAGAGTTCGTGTAAACCGCCCTCCTTGAGGGCCTCAGACTCTCCCTGCCGCCTTCCTACCTCCTTCTGCTCCATTCTCCTGCTCCTCGCAGGCAAGCGCTTAGCCGGGTGGGCCCCAAGTTACGCGTAAACCGGCCTTCGCGAGGAATGGGGGTGCTCTCTACTCCGTGGGTACACTGTGACCCCTTAGTAATGGCGATGGGGTATTTCGCAACCCCGATGCACATTCGTAAGTTACGATGACAAACACTGGGGTCTGGAGGGACCCCGAAACGTCGGAGGAAACAACTCTCAACTTCACATCATCATCATCGACGATCTGACTGGATGGCTGTTCGACACAGAAACGTCCTGAAAGTCCATCTGTTACAATCCGGTCAGTGCCAGCGTAGCACCATCTGCTGTTTCGCAACAGAAACAACTTTTCTGTGTTTTGTTAGATTCATAAAGCTAAGCAAAAAAATTGGCAAATTCCGGTTTTAAACATAAAGCACCTTAAAAAAAGTCCCACAAAGTTGATGTTTAAATTCTCTCTTAGGGTGTAAAAATCTGCTAGTTTTAGAGCTACAGATTACTTGTTGAGCCCTCTATTGTTAAAAATAGATCCTGTAGCTTTTTTGGAGAATCTGTGGATTTAAAAATATGTTAAAATTAGTCCATGTTTTCATATTGAGAAAAAATGTAATGCTAGACCTGCCCCCATCCTGCAACAGCAGCAGTTGAGGCAATATATTTACCCATCAGTCATGTCTAGGTAGCTCTGGCTCACGTTACTGCAGCCTTCTAATCAAAATGCATTTGCAATCTCTATTTTAAATTTTATTTTCTTGTTCTCACTGCCTTGAGCCTCTTCTGTTTAAGCACATTTTGCATGTAATGAAATGTGCTCTATAAATAAAATTGGCATTGACATAAATTTCGATGCCTATCAAAATGATATCCTCAGCAGTTAAAGGTATGAGTGGTGGTAATTTTTGTTGCTTTTGCTTTCACTATATAATGAATAAACCCATATAAGGAAAAGTCATGAAATATGATGATCATGGGATTTTAATTTAACAGTTTTTACAATTCCAGAGGAGTCAAAATGACCCTTTGGACATGATGAGTGTGACGTTCTGCAAAGAGAAGGAAATCCTCTGGGAAGTTTAAGTCTCTGAATCTAAACGTGCGTGTTATGTCTGTGTTTGGGTTTGGAGTTATTCTGATGTGGTTTGTCACCCCTTACTCACACAATCCCTGGAAAATCTTTGCAGGAAGTGTACAAAATGCACTGATGTGTCACTTTTTTCCATTAAACTGGAATTTGGCCTTTAATGCAGCGAAGCCGGTCAGCTGGATGATAATAATAAACCTCGGCATCATAAACTTCTCCATATTTTACTGTGGCATGAAAGGATAAAATTGATAAGAGCTCCGTCTCACTGGTTTATTGCGAAAGCTGGTTTAAGATAAGTGAGCACAGCTCGTGCAGCGACCTGTTTCCAGATGTCCCTGGTTATGTTGATCGCTTTATTGTTGGACCGTTTCCATCTATTCCATGTGTTCCTTTGTATACGTCACCACAATAGTTGTAATTGTTTTGTTTTCAGGCCCTGGAGGATACGGGACCCAGGAAGCTTCGGAGCCAAACAACAGCGAGCTGGAGATCAAGATGGAGGTGGCCAGGCAGAGTCTCCGGAGGGCAGAGGTAACCTTTGAACTTCTAGATCAGCGATTTCTCCATCTTCTGAATCAGTTTCTCCTTATTTAAAGTTGCCCCAGTGCGCCACCTGCTGGTTTGAAAGGTGAAGTGACAGATTTAAAGGATTAATGTTCTGTTAGAAGAGAGCAGAGGTGTTTAAAACACATTAAGTATTTATTTTATTTTCATACTAATCTCATTGTGTTTTCTTTATTCTTTGGGGGGTGGGGGGCTTGTCAGTGGGTTGTAAAAGTCTGGTGGTCTTTAACTCACCTTTATTTTTTATTTTTTTTGCTGCTAGACGGTGAAAGCGAAAGCCGAGGCCCGGCTGGACCTGCTAAGGGAGGCTGGAGTCCCGGTTGAAACGTGGCTGAAGAGTGCAATGAACCAGGTGATGGAGGAGCTGGAGAACGAGCGCTGGAACAACCTCAGTACCCACGATCCTTCACTCTCCGTAAGACGAAAACTCCAATTCCACAGTGCTGTAGTTTTGAAGTATATGCGCTGTAGATTTGTGCCCTAAACGCAGATGTCGGTCTAACATCCGTAGGTAACAGCAGATTTGGAGCGAGAGGATGAAGAGGAGATGGAGGACAGCGGTGAAGTGTTGGATGACAGCAGCTCCAGCCCCTCCAGCACCTTGAAAAACTATCCACTCACCTGCAAAGTGCTCTACTCCTACAAGGTAACGACACACGCTTAAGCAGGGTCGTAGCCGATGAGTCGGTCAGTGCCCAGAGAAATGGTGACATCTACAAAGCCTCATGTGTTTGCAGCGAGTCGAGTCTGAGTTTAGTCTCCTAAACAATCGGTGTCGCTGCTCTGGAAAAAAACACTGTTTGATTGCTGTTGCAGCATCTCTGCGCTTTCTGTATTCACAACTCTTTAAAATACGTGCAGAGGCCGGCCTTGCCTCGAGCTCGAGGCACGGGGAGTGCGTGTTGGGAGTTACAGAAGCAGTCATTATTAGAAAATGCAGGAAGCTGGTGGAGCTGGATATTGATGGATGAAGATTCAGGAGCCACAAAAAATGTGTTTTTAGAAGAACAGTGACTTGCAGAGTTACACTTTCTGTCCTCCGTAAACCTCATTTTCATGCAGAATACATAAAACAGTTGGAAGTGAAAGGAAAAGTATTTTTAAGATTCTGTAGGTTTAACCATATTTTCTGGTAATTATATGATTAATATTTAAATCTTTTTAAGTGTCTTGTCATGTTCTCCTGTGCCTCTGTGGTTCTCTCCAGGTTCCTCCTTCATTAAAAGACAAACTTGTTAGATTAAAGCTTCTGTTACTGACGCAGACAGCTGGAGACTCATTCCTGTTATATTTTCTGAAAGTGTGGTTGAAGTCTGCCGTCTGTGTGGTGCATTATAATGTGGATGCTCTCTGTGTTAGCCTACAAAGCTGGCTGGGATTTCCTCCATCCCTGCTGGATGGATGTCGTCATAAAATCTATTAAGATGTAAATACGGTTAACCTCTCCACACATGATTTAAATATTTGGATTGGACGTGGATCTTTAACATGTCACCAATTATAATTCTGACTTTGAAGTAAAGCCACTTTTTGTTTTGGCTGTTTTTAATCAGTTCCAGTCGTGTTTAACCCCCATTTAGATTGACTTTCCCAAACTTTGTGGCACTAATGATTCTGTGTCCAGGTTTAAAACACCTGCTCTCTGAATTTGTACAGAAATTCTAGTGTAAGTCTGAGTTTTGTGCTGCTTTGGAGTATTAGTTGTTTTATATTACCTGAGTCCTGAGTAAAGTGTGGTATAAATGCAGGCATGGTCTCAGTGTTTTCTTCAGTGTTCTGGCTGATGTTATTGAAGCCACAGTGAGCATTTTTGTCCGTTCACCAGTGTGGCGGTATTTGAAAAATATACATCACGGGTGAAATGAAGATGGTTAAACTGTTACATCGCAGCTTTAATTTGAATTAACGTGTTTGTCTGTCTGCAGGCTTCTCAGCCAGACGAGCTGACCATCGAGGAGCAGGAAATCTTGGAGGTCATCGATGATGGCGACATGGAGGACTGGGTCAAGGTACAAAAATAACACAAACACAGTTATGTAGCAGAAGCACTCTCATGTTTGAGGGTTGGTTGTTTTGTGTATTAGTTCACTCTCTGGCTCTTAGACTGTTTGACAAACATTTAGTTTCAGTTTTTATAAGACCTCGCACCGGTACAGACTATCTACTGGACGTTTTAGTGTTTCTCTGGGATCAGTTGGACTGATGTGGCTTCAGGAATTAGAATAATTCAACTAAAATGCGTGTGGTGCATTGAGGCAGGTCAGGTTGGCCTGGGTGGTAGAAGCTCTGCTGAACATAAAGACAAATCAAAAAATGTACAAATACACAGTTCTCTGCTTCTTTTTTTGGCCCCGCAGCCGTAAAGGGCTGATGGGAGATTCTCGTCACCCAGCCGGGCAGGCAGGTGGGCGGGCATGGCACCCAAGTTTGTGAATGCAATAATTCATGAATGAGGCAGTTTTTAAATTCATACCTTAAGTGCAGCTACTGAAAATCTGGGCCAAATCCTGATTGATGGTGATCCAATCCTGCCTCAGCAGCGCTCCGGTGTGATCACAGTTTGTCAGCTTCTGCTTTTTAACAGCGGTTCGTGGACTCTTGATCAGTTTTAGATCTGCGGAGTGACCTGGTCATGGATATAAAATGTTAATTTGATGATCTCCCAGCTACTTAGTTATCATTTTCACTTTGTTTGTCACAGACTGTTACAAAGTTGCTCCTGGACCTTTGGGAGAAAATTTGAGAAGTCTTTGAGGACATTTTTCGGGTGGTCAGTGGTTTATACTTAAATGTAGAAATGTCAGCTGTGGATGCTCCCATCATTGTGTGAAGTCATTCTTTTATAAACGCCTCTGCAGAGCTGCTGGTGTGTAGTCATTGTGTACTTTGTGTGTGGTTGTTTTCCGATCATTTCCCTGAAGGAACATTGTGCATTGTTGCTGTTTTACTTTTGTTTATTGTGTAAGTCTGGCTTTCCTGTGAGCCATTGTGCAAATGTTCCACGTGTTGAGCCAATATTTTATGTATATTTACTTAGGTGATTATCTTCTCATATACAGATATAGTGTTTTAATGGGGTATTTATTTTAATGAATATAATCATACATAAAAATGTGAGCAATATCATTTATATAGATCTGTTTTAGTGCTGTGATTCCCCACAGCATGCCCCAACAGAGATCCCAATACCTCTGAGTGTTTTCAATCTGAATGAAAATAAGTAAGCAGCGGAAGGGGAGGCCACCGGTGTTCATGAAATCAAGCTTCATGAATTCAGCAGAGGCTTGTTTAGGATTTTAGATTTCTCGTTAATTCAGGAAGAGAGAACAAAAGCTCTCCTATTATTCTCTTTGTGGCTGTTATTAAATTCTGGCGACGATGCAGTGATATTGTTACAGCCCTACTCTTTACATCTGACTTTATTTTTTCTCATTAGGAGTTTTCCTGTTGAAACATTTTTGGCTGTTGTCATCGTCTGTGTGCATTGTCTGTGTTTCCAGGCCAGAAACCGTAGCGGACAGGTGGGCTACGTCCCGGAGAAATACCTGCAGCTGCCCTCCTCCAACAGCCTGCTGAGCATGCTGCAGTCGCTGGCCGCGCTGGACGCCCGATCCCATTCCTCCAGCAACTCCACCGAACCTGAAACCGAACTCCCAACCGGCTCCGTCAACGGAGACTCCAGTGGTGAGATCCGCCTCCACCAGATAATATCGGAGTTTTGATTTCCTGCTTTGTTTAATACCCTCGTTGCCACTGTCTGTGTTGCAGTTTCATTCGCAAAGGCTTCGTACGACTACGCGGGACAAACGGAAGATGAGCTGTCGTTCCCAGAAGGCGCCATCATCCGCATCCTGAGCAGAGAGACCCACGAGGACGATGGCTTCTGGGAGGGCGAGTTTAACGGCGTTGTTGGTGTGTTCCCCGCAGTTCTTGTGGAGGATCTCACCGTGACCAGCGAGAATGGAGATGGGCAAAGAGACGGCAGCGCACAGGTAGGCTCACGCTGACTTAGCCGCTAAATTTCATGTTCTATACAATTAAAGTTCTTCTGGTTGAACGCACACACACTGTGTCCCCCCCTGGATCAGCTGCCTCTACATCAGCGCAGTACGAATCTACTGTAGCAACTTATTTATGACACTAAGTACTGTGTTGTTAAATAATTTATTTCTTTTTATTTTATATAAAATATTAAAGTTTGCACACCTGTCCACTGTTTGTGTTGAAGGCTTCCCCGTCCACACTCTCTCAGTGCGAGCGCTCCCCTCGTGGTCCCTTCCAGCCGGGACCTCTCCACAGCAGCCCCCTTCAGACCCCCACCGTGTCCTCTCCAGTGTCGAGTCCCTGCAGCGCCACAGCCTCTCCCATTGGCCGACCACCCTCCTATCACAACGGACACCACAGACCGCCGCCGGCTCCACACAAAAGCCCCTTTCACAGTGAGAATCTCTGGTTTGTCTGTGAGTGGTTATCTGTAACAAAAAAGGCTGGTGTGAATAATAATCTGCCTCCTCTGCCCTCTTCAGGTCCAGCACAAAGCTCCCCCCAACCCCCCAAATACCCGGAGAGCGGCGGTGGCACCATCCGACCCGTGAGTAAAACCTTCTGTGGTGACGTAAATGACAGCAGACCTTTTTTATCTTCATTTTAACTGAGCCGGTGGATTTTTACAGGTACGTGCCGAAGCAGCATCCTCGCGGGCAGGTGAAGCGGCGAGAGGAGGTTGAGATCACACTGGTGTGAAGGCGGCACCCCCTCGAGCAGGGACTCGTAAAAATACTCCCAAAGGAAACCCAAGGAAACTTAAAAACTCCTGAAGACGCCTGCAGACGGAAGAAGCCCCCCCACTCGGAGAAGGAACACCGCTGCGCCTTTTTCTTTTAACTTCCCGTTCAGTGTTCTCGTTTCTCAACACTACCTTACCCAGAGTTTGTACAAGGCTTCATTCTCACCCCCGAACAGTTACTAAGGTGATAACGAGCAAAAGAAGTTGATAGAAAAGTTAACATCATTTTATCCGTTAATAAAAATCAGTGTGTTTGGACTCGCTGGCTGATATTTTAGGGAGTCGAGCTCATTCGTTCCCTTGCAGAGAGCTCAGTGTGGTATCATTCATCAGTTCGAGCAGCCAGTTTGGTTCTAAAGAACATGCAGCTGACTGAATGAGGCGTTTCATGATATTTAACCCACCGACAGCATAAAACAGAGTGGTTAGCTGATGAGCAGACCCTGGATTTTCTGTTGTTTGAGACTCGGTCATAGCAGCGTTTCATGTTAAAGTAAAACATGTTAGACTGGACTGACCTTGACCTTTGAGAGGTCAAACTGAAGGAAGCGTTTGTGTTTTACCTTCATTTTTCTGTTTATGAACAAAGACACGAGTCTGCAGAACATATCGTCGATCAGGCCTGTGTTCCCTAGATTTAGACACATTTCACACCCCTTCAGTGAGTCTTGATAATTTCAGCTGTGTTCTGAAATGAGAAACTGAACCCTTGAACACATCAGGGAACTGTTCAGAGGTCCCAGAGACCTCTATAGGACCAGAAGTCTTTTACAGACGCAGGGGTCGCCCCCTGGTGGCCTGTAAATAGAGTACAGTTTTTTTTTGTTGCTTCACTTTTCCAACCTGGCAGCTGTGTCAATGTTCTGATGTCTGTGGTCCTTTTTGGCAGTGACGTCATTCCCGAGTTTGTGCACTCCAGCAGGAAAGTCAGAAAAGCAAAGTAAGATGGGATTTATTTTAGCTGCAGCACGTTCATTGATAGAATGTGGTAAGTGCTTAGCGTGTGGCTTATATCATGAGTCACAAATACAGGTGAGTGACAGAGCAGATTATGTTTATGTTCTCTGTCACCATCTTGGATTGTTGAGGCTGCTCTGACTTTCCAAGAAGGAAATACTAGTTGAGGGGGAGTTCCAGATGAAAATTACTACTGGGAGCTCAGGAATTCCGACTTCCGACTCAATCTGGAATGCACCGTAAGCCAAGGGCCAACAAGACAACAGCAGATATTTTGACGTCGCCCCCTGGTGACAGGGCAAGGTTACAGCACCATTGTACAACCACACCGCTGCCTTCAGTGACCTTGCTTTTTAGGTGTAACCACTTTTCTGTATCTCTGTTGACACTTAATCGCAAAAAAAAAATGTTGTTTGAAGTCAAAATACAAAGAAATTGTGAGCAGTAATCGGCAAAAATAGTCTGATAATCGCTAATTACATCATCAGCAAACCATAAATCAATTTTCTGTTTTCACCTGAGCGATCTTTAGGCTGCCCGTGCTCCACACGGGTATTGCACATGTTTTCACTTCTTTTTTGGCTTCATTAGTCGATGATGTTTAAGATAAACTGCCTCCTGGCTCCGGTTTCACATTAAAGTCTCTGCAAGAAAACAGATAAGTTCTTCCTTCAGCTCGTCGGAAAACATCACTTCTAACTGATCGTGTTATGGATGCCTTAGCTGCAGAATTTCTCCTCGTTTATGGATTGAAGAAAGAATTTTTTATGTTATAGTTATGATTTCGCCCCCGTTGTGTCTCACGTCGTAGCTCTTTGTTACCACCATCAGATTCACGTCTATGCAACAGAGCTGCACTTGTGAGCAAACCAAAAGTCTCGAAAAGAGGCTGGTCCTCTCCGCCGACACACGTGACCGCTCGCGGTTACACAAACAAGGGAAAAGTGGCAATTTTTACCTGTGATTGTTTTGGATCCCTTATCTTTTTTTCCCCTTCTAATGTTTAGGAAAAGTTTAAAGTGGGAAACATAGCACGTAAACACACAGTCTAACTCTTTTGTTTTTATGTTGCATAATACAGAAAAAAACTGTTTTTACGACACTAATGATGCCAGTAACAGTCGCTGTTGGGGAGGACCGTTTACACTGAGCATGTGCAGTTTAAAGATGCCTTTTATTTTTAAGGAGGAAACCATCCTGAGCTGCTAGCTGTCCAGTTTAAAATCTATAGTGAAGCACTTTCTGATGTCTTCTTATTCCTTTTCAGTATTGTGGATGTTTTGTTCAATATTTCCTGTTTGATGTTTGTTTACCAGCCGTATTGGTATCAATACTTCCTGTTATTTAGCCGTAAATAGCCATTGTAGTGTCTTTGATTGAGATATGACTTATCGATCGTATTGATAGTTTACAGAGAGCTTAGAGATGGATATCTGTGCAAGTAATGGCACAGCTTTTTTCCCCTTTTTTGTTTTTAGAATTAGGATTTTAAGAAAACAAAAACAATTAAACTGTAGCTGAATCTGATCAGAGGAAAAGAGGTATCCGTCAGCCGTGACGCTGCGTTCTCGTTGATCTCCTTGAGATCTGAATGACATCAAACTTATTTTTGAAGTTTGCATTTACCCTGTTGTATTAAAAGAATACCTAAAGTTTCTTTTCCATTAGAGAATTTTTTGTTAACCTGTTTACTGGTCTTGATTATGCATCAAGTCAGAATCTGAAATTCATTTTTTTAAAAAAGGACGTAAAAACTCCCACGTTTTACAGCGTCGGCTATGCGGAGGCTGCCAGGCGTCGTATTTACACACCCATGGATGTTTAACTGTATTTATTGTGTACAAATAAATGTGAAATAAAGATAGCTTAAATGGAACAAGACTCTGTTTTAACTCTTAATTCCTGCATCCACCTGTTTAAAATATATTATTTTAAAATAATGTGTTACATGACTACACAGAAGGATGTTTCAGCTCAGTATATAGCAAATATAAAAAATATAAATAATTCTTAATTTTAAAATAAACATTAATCTGATTATTAAAAAAATTATTGGACAAAAAGTACATGGAACAAAGAACTCGGTGAAATGGAAAAAATAAAGTTCAATATCTTGAAAATCAAATAGAATACAAGCTTTGTTTTCTTCTTTGTTTTCTGTATTTATCTGTTTGTATAAGACAAACAGTTTATCATAAGTAACTGAAAGTCTTTCGGCTCTTCGAAGAAAAACTGATGGGATCCAACAAATAAACATAACTAAAAACTGCAGCCTCAAAAGTAAAACTCATTTGTTGCTGATAACGAACGCAAATCCAAAGTGTTGTTGTTCCCACCCCAGAGCAGCAGGTGGCAGCAGCACGATACAAAGGAACTGTACTGTACTGGGATTTCTGTTCGTTTTTTTTTTTTTTTTTTTTTCCAAAAGAAGAAGCCGTTTTTAACGTAAACTGTTGATTAAAGAGTTTTTTGTTGCAGTTTGACCTTCAGCTGAACTTAATGTTGGATTTCTATTGATTTTAGAGAAGCTATTCGCTGAGAGGTTGTCATAATTCATGCATGAAAGGGTTAAAACTTATCCTTTGTTTCATTTTTTAGTGAAACTCTGGTAGAGTAGCTTTGAAACTGATAATTCAGCATATACTAAAAAATAAAAGCCTTTTCTTACAGTATATTTGTGTGTATTTTATTTTGAAATATTTCTAATTACCACACTTAAAAGTGAACAGCCTGTAATGCTATCATGACTCATCACTCAGATGCGTTTTCGTTTGAAAACGCATCTTTTTCTCTCCGTTTTGGCCTTCCGTCCACACTGAGACAGCGTTTTCGGTCAAGGAAAGCGCAGCGTTTTGAAAACGCTCTCCAAAGCCTATACATTTGACGCAGTTTTCGCATAGCATTGTGGAAAGCGAACTGGAGCCTTTTTAAAAACAATGATACAT
>NC_140466.1:33159347-33164347 GCF_051167445.1 Perissodus microlepis | reverse complement strand
AAGGAACCCTAACTTTATTAATTTTTTTAATAGTAAGACATATATATATATATATGTGTGTGTGTGTATATGTATGTATATGTTTTTTGTCCTCAGATGAGGTTTGAAGTGTCTGTGTGGTGCAGCTGGTCTGGTCTGTCTCTGTACAGTCGAGGCTGCACCCACCTATAAAAGGTGGAGGCTCACCAGGACATGCACACCTCACAAGTTCCCGGCTCTCTCGACTCGGTTGAAGACGGGTTTCTTGGAGAAGGGGAGGGCAGTGAGGCA
Organism: Perissodus microlepis; assembly: GCF_051167445.1. Taxonomy (NCBI): domain Eukaryota; kingdom Metazoa; phylum Chordata; class Actinopteri; order Cichliformes; family Cichlidae; genus Perissodus; species Perissodus microlepis. Next base: position 33,164,077 of record NC_140466.1, on the reverse strand, counting down.
CAGTCCCCCGTCCCCCGACGCCCCTCGCGATGCCCCTCCTTCTTCGACTAACCCTCTGCATAGGAGCCGTGAGAGCCAGGAACTTGTGAGTTTTGTATGTCCACTCAGGCATCCTTCATACCTGGTCTGTAGGAAGTTCCTGTCAGAAGGAGGGGGCACCGCGAGGGCGTCGAGGGGCTGAAGGCGGTGCCTTAGTGCCTCCCTCCTTCTGACATTGTAAAGGAACCCTAACTTTATTAATTTTTTTTAATAGTAAGACATATATATATATATGTGTGTGTGTATATGTATGTATGTATATGTTTTTTGTCCTCAGATGAGGTTTGAAGTGTCTGTGTGGTGCAGCTGGTCTGGTCTGTCTCTGTACAGTCGAGGCTGCACCCACCTATAAAAGGTGGAGGCTCACCAGGACATGCACACCTCACAAGTTCCCGGCTCTCTCGACTCGGTTGAAGACGGGTTTCTTGGAGAAGGGGAGGGCAGTGAGGCACAGTCCCCCGTCCCCCGACGCCCCTCGCGATGCCCCTCCTTCTTCGACTAACCCTCTGCATAGGAGCCGTGAGAGCCAGGAACTTGTGAGTTTTGTATGTCCACTCAGGCATCTTTCATACCTGGTCTGTAGGAAGTTCCTGTCAGAAGGAGGGGGCACCGCGAGGGCGTCGAGGGGCGGAAGGTGGTGCCTTAGTGCCTCCCTCCTTCTGACATTGTAAAGGAACCCTGACTTTATTAATTTTTTTTAATAGTAAGACATATATATATGTGTGTGTGTATATGAATGTATGTATATGTTTTTTGTCCTCAGATGAGGTTTGAAGTGTCTGTGTGGTGCAGCTGGTCTGGTCTGTCTCTGTACAGTCGAGGCTGCACCCACCTATAAAAGGTGGAGGCTCACCAGGACATGCACACCTCACAAGTTCCCGGCTCTCTCGACTCGGTTGAAGACGGGTTTCTTGGAGAAGGGGAGGGCAGTGAGGCACAGTCCCCCGTCCCCCGACGCCCCTCGCGATGCCCCTCCTTCTTCGACTAACCCTCTGCATAGGAGCCGTGAGAGCCAGGAACTTGTGAGTTTTGTATGTCCACTCAGGCATCCTTCATACCTGGTCTGTAGGAAGTTCCTGTCAGAAGGAGGGGGCACCGCGAGGGCGTCGAGGGGCGGAAGGCGGTGCCTTAGTGCCTCCCTCCTTCTGACATTGTAAAGGAACCCTAACTTTATTAATTTTTTTAATAGTAAGACATATATATATATATGTGTGTGTGTGTGTGTATATGTATGTATATGTTTTTTGTCCTCAGATGAGGTTTGAAGTGTCTGTGTGGTGCAGCTGGTCTGGTCTGTCTCTGTACAGTCGAGGCTGCACCCACCTATAAAAGGTGGAGGCTCACCAGGACATGCACACCTCACAAGTTCCCGGCTCTCTCGACTCGGTTGAAGACGGGTTTCTTGGAGAAGGGGAGGGCAGTGAGGCACAGTCCCCCGTCCCCCGACGCCCCTCGCGATGCCCCTCCTTCTTCAACTAACCCTCTGCATAGGAGCCGTGAGAGCCAGGAACTTGTGAGTTTTGTATGTCCACTCAGGCATCCTTCATACCTGGTCTGTAGGAAGTTCCTGTCAGAAGGAGGGGGCACCGCGAGGGCGTCGAGGGGCGGAAGGCGGTGCCTTAGTGCCTCCCTCCTTCTGACATTGTAAAGGAACCCTAACTTTATTATTTTTTTAATAGTAAGATATATATATATATATATATATATATATATATATATATATATATATTTATATTTGTGTGTGTATGTATGTATGTATGTATATGTTTTTTGTCCTCAGATGAGGTTTGAAGTGTCTGTGTGGTGCAGCTGGTCTGGTCTGTCTCTGTACAGTCGAGGCTGCACCCACCTATAAAAGGTGGAGGCTCACCAGGACATGCACACCTCACAAGTTCCCGGCTCTCTCGACTCGGTTGAAGACGGGTTTCTTGGAGAAGGGGAGGGCAATGAGGCACAGTCCCCCGTCCCCCGACGCCCCTCGCGATGCCCCTCCTTCTTCGACTAACCCTCTGCATAGGAGCCGTGAGAGCCAGGAACTTGTGAGTTTTGTATGTCCACTCAGGCATCTTTCATACCTGGTCTGTAGGAAGTTCCTGTCAGAAGGAGGGGGCACCGCGAGGGCGTCGAGGGGCGGAAGGTGGTGCCTTAGTGCCTCCCTCCTTCTGACATTGTAAAGGAACCCTAACTTTATTAATTTTTTTTAATAGTAAGACATATATATATGTGTGTGTGTATATGAATGTATGTATATGTTTTTTGTCCTCAGATGAGGTTTGAAGTGTCTGTGTGGTGCAGCTGGTCTGGTCTGTCTCTGTACAGTCGAGGCTGCACCCACCTATAAAAGGTGGAGGCTCACCAGGACATGCACACCTCACAAGTTCCCGGCTCTCTCGACTCGGTTGAAGACGGGTTTCTTGGAGAAGGGGAGGGCAGTGAGGCACAGTCCCCCGTCCCCCGTCCCCCGACGCCCCTCGCGATGCCCCTCCTTCTTCGACTAACCCTCTGCATAGGAGCCGTGAGAGCCAGGAACTTGTGAGTTTTGTATGTCCACTCAGGCATCCTTCATACCTGGTCTGTAGGAAGTTCCTGTCAGAAGGAGGGGGCACCGCGAGGGCGTCGAGGGGTTGAAGGCGGTGCCTTAGTGCCTCCCTCCTTCTGACATTGTAAAGGAACCCTAACTTTATTAATTTTTTTTAATATTAAGACATATATATATATATATGTGTGTGTGTATGTATGTATGTATATGTTTTTTTTCCTCAGATGAGGTTTGAAGTGTCTGTGTGGTGCAGCTGGTCTGGTCTGTCTCTGTACAGTCGAGGCTGCACCCACCTATAAAAGGTGGAGGCTCACCAGGACATGCACACCTCACAAGTTCCCGGCTCTCTTGACTCGGTTGAAGACGGGTTTCTTGGAGAAGGGGAGGGCAGTGAGGCACAGTCCCCCGTCCCCCGACGCCCCTCGCGATGCCCCTCCTTCTTCAACTAACCCTCTGCATAGGAGCCGTGAGAGCCAGGAACTTGTGAGTTTTGTATGTCCACTCAGGCATCCTTCATACCTGGTCTGTAGGAAGTTCCTGTCAGAAGGAGGGGGCACCGCGAGGGCGTCGAGGGGCGGAAGGCGGTGCCTTAGTGCCTCCCTCCTTCTGACATTGTAAAGGAACCCTAACTTTATTAATTTTTTTAATAGTAAGACATATATATATATATATGTGTGTGTGTGTATGTATGTATATGTTTTTTGTCCTCAGATGAGGTTTGAAGTGTCTGTGTGGTGCAGCTGGTCTGGTCTGTCTCTGTACAGTCGAGGCTCCACCCACCTATAAAAGGTGGAGGCTCACCAGGACATGCACACCTCACAAGTTCCAGGCTCTCTCGACTCGGTTGAAGACGGGTTTCTTGGAGAAGGGGAGGGCAGTGAGGCACAGTCCCCCGTCCCCCGACGCCCCTCGCGATGCCCCTCCTTCTTCGACTAACCCTCTGCATAGGAGCCGTGAGAGCCAGGAACTTGTGAGTTTTGTATGTCCACTCAGGCATCTTTCATACCTGGTCTGTAGGAAGTTCCTGTCAGAAGGAGGGGGCACCGCGAGGGCGTCGAGGGGCGGAAGGCGGTGCCTTAGTGCCTCCCTCCTTCTGACATTGTAAAGGAACCCTAACTTTATTAATTTTTTTAATAGTAAGACATATATATATATATATGTGTGTGTGTATATGTATGTATGTATATGTTTTTTGTCCTCAGATGAGGTTTGAAGTGTCTGTGTGGTGCAGCTGGTCTGGTCTGTCTCTGTACAGTCGAGGCTGCACCCACCTATAAAAGGTGGAGGCTCACCAGGACATGCACACCTCACAAGTTCCCGGCTCTCTCGACTCGGTTGAAGACGGGTTTCTTGGAGAAGGGGAGGGCAGTGAGGCACAGTCCCCCGTCCCCCGACGCCCCTCGCGATGCCCCTCCTTCTTCGACTAACCCTCTGCATAGGAGCCGTGAGAGCCAGGAACTTGTGAGTTTTGTATGTCCACTCAGGCATCTTTCATACCTGGTCTGTAGGAAGTTCCTGTCAGAAGGAGGGGGCACCGCGAGGGCGTCGAGGGGCGGAAGGCGGTGCCTTAGTGCCTCCCTCCTTCTGACATTGTAAAGGAACCCTAACTTTATTATTTTTTTAATAGTAAGATATATATATATATGTATGTATATGTTTTTTGTCCTCAGATGAGGTTTGAAGTGTCTGTGTGGTGCAGCTGGTCTGGTCTGTCTCTGTACAGTCGAGGCTGCACCCACCTATAAAAGGTGGAGGCTCACCAGGACATGCACACCTCACAAGTTCCCGGCTCTCTCGACTCGGTTGAAGACGGGTTTCTTGGAGAAGGGGAGGGCAGTGAGGCACAGTCCCCCGTCCCCCGTCCCCCGACGCCCCTCGCGATGCCCCTCCTTCTTCGACTAACCCTCTGCATAGGAGCCGTGAGAGCCAGGAACTTGTGAGTTTTGTATGTCCACTCAGGCATCCTTCATACCTGGTCTGTAGGAAGTTCCTGTCAGAAGGAGGGGGCACCGCGAGGGCGTCGAGGGGCGGAAGGCGGTGCCTTAGTGCCTCCCTCCTTCTGACATTGTAAAGGAACCCTAACTTTATTAATTTTTTTAATAGTAAGATATATATATATGTATGTATGTATATGTTTTTTGTCCTCAGATGA
>NC_140466.1:32991847-33156847 GCF_051167445.1 Perissodus microlepis | reverse complement strand
CCCACCTATAAAAGGTGGAGGCTCACCAGGACATGCACACCTCACAAGTTCCCGCCTCTCTCGACTCGGTTGAAGACGGGTTTCTTGGAGAAGGGGAGGGCAATGAGGCACAGTCCCCCGTCCCCTGACGCCCCTCGCGATGCCCCTCCTTCTTCGACTAACCCTCTGCATAGGAGCCGTGAGAGCCAGGAACTTGTGAGTTTTGTATGTCCACTCAGGCATCTTTCATACCTGGTCTGTAGGAAGTTCCTGTCAGAAGGAGGGGGCACCGCGAGGGCGTCGAGGGGCGGAAGGCGGTGCCTTAGTGCCTCCCTCCTTCTGACATTGTAAAGGAACCATAACTTTATTAATTTTTTTAATAGTAAGACATATATATATATATATATGTGTGTGTGTATATGTTATGTATGTATATGTTTTTTGTCCTCAGATGAGGTTTGAAGTGTCTGTGTGGTGCAGCTGGTCTGGTCTGTCTCTGTACAGTCGAGGCTGCACCCACCTATAAAAGGTGGAGGCTCACCAGGACATGCACACCTCACAAGTTCCCGGCTCTCTCGACTCGGTTGAAGACGGGTTTCTTGGAGAAGGGGAGGGCAGTGAGGCACAGTCCCCCGTCCCCCGACGCCCCTCGCGATGCCCCTCCTTCTTCGACTAACCCTCTGCATAGGAGCCGTGAGAGCCAGGAACTTGTGAGTTTTGTATGTCCACTCAGGCATCCTTCATACCTGGTCTGTAGGAAGTTCCTGTCAGAAGGAGGGGGCACCGCGAGGGCGTCGAGGGGCGGAAGGCGGTGCCTTAGTGCCTCCCTCCTTCTGACATTGTAAAGGAACCCTAACTTTATTTATTTTTTTAATAGTAAGACATATATATATATATATATATATGTGTGTGTGTGTATATGTATGTATGTATATGTTTTTTGTCCTCAGATGAGGTTTGAAGTGTCTGTGTGGTGCAGCTGGTCTGGTCTGTCTCTGTACAGTCGAGGCTGCACCCACCTATAAAAGGTGGAGGCTCACCAGGACATGCACACCTCACAAGTTCCCGCCTCTCTCGACTCGGTTGAAGACGGGTTTCTTGGAGAAGGGGAGGGCAATGAGGCACAGTCCCCCGTCCCCTGACGCCCCTCGCGATGCCCCTCCTTCTTCGACTAACCCTCTGCATAGGAGCCGTGAGAGCCAGGAACTTGTGAGTTTTGTATGTCCACTCAGGCATCCTTCATACCTGGTCTGTAGGAAGTTCCTGTCAGAAGGAGGATGGACAGTGAACATTTTAAGCCCACTCGGCAGCGACAGATGGCCACCCCTTCCTGAGCCTGGTTCTGTCGGAGGTTTCTCCCCGTTAAAAGGGAGTTTTTCCTCCCCACCGTCGCCAAGTGCTTGCTCATAGGGGATTTTGTGGGCTTTTTTTTTTTTTTTTTAAACCAACCGCTGATAAGTTCACTGGCATCAAGTTTAGGACTCTGCAAATATTTAAATGGATAATTCGTCATCAAGTGAGGAATGATCCATTTAAATCATATTTGAGAGTCACATATATTTTTATATAAATATGATTTGTTGGACAATAAGGCAAATCACAGACTAATTTGGACAATTGGGAAAAATTAAATAAATAAAAAAAAATGGATAAAATGCATGTGTCATTGTTTCATATTGATTTCAAATAACATACCATTTGATTTCAACATATTTTTGTTACACTTGCAGTGGTGTTATTTTGTTATGATCCTGTTCATTTTAAATCTAAATATAAATATAAATCATCTAAATAGAAATGGAAAACTAGAAAAATTAAAAATATAGCTTTACTAATCTGAAAGTTATTTGTCATTGGATCCATCATTCCCACAGTGGAAACACATTATTTCATATTATGTTCAATTCAGTAGTTAAAAGTATAAAATTTAATAATGTCTATTTTTAGTTTACTTTGTTAATAAACACATTTTTTAGTATTTTAGAAACACTAACATCATACATATCCAAATATGAAGCAATGTTTTAACTCCCATTTACATACAGACCTGTGGCCAACTTTATAAACCATTTTGAATTTTTTCCAGCTGAGGCGTTCAAAATAGATATACTTTTGATTGTCACAGTGTTATTTGGGCAGCTGCCTGCCTAATATAACATAACATCACCACAATATTTTACATTAAATGAGGAAATGTATCTTTGTTTCCTCAGCTAAGACTGCTTGGCTGCTGTAGCTTGTGTTTATGTTGAGAGTGACATCTGATTTAAAAGCAAGAAGCAAAAGCCACTGAGCACCATCAGTCAGCACAGAGGCAATGCTACAAATTTAAGGAACGAAGGTCAATTCTTTGTGTGTGTACATGCACAGAGCACATGTGCACACGGTTGTGCAGATTAACTCACAGATGTATATGACAACTCACATTTGTGGCATTGACATTGTTTTCCAATCTTAAATGTAATACATACATTTCCGTCATTGGCCATAATTCTTGCAAGGAAGGGACTCAAAGGTCACAAGTTATTAAATAAAATTAATTAAATACACCATTAAAAGAAGTTCACTATTCACTCCTTAACCCTTGTGCGCCCTGGACCAAAAAAAAAAAAAAGAAGGGGGGGGTCACGCAGACCCCGGCAGCGCGGACCCAGGTCTTGTTGCGAAACAGGGCGCCGGTTCGCGGTGGGGGCAGATGGGGGTCAGGCGGACCCCCGGCTATAGCGGGTCTCGTCACAGCGTCGAACAAAGGCACCTAATTGGTTGTAACCCTCCATCGATCGCGTAAGTTATGATGGCAAACCTTGGGGTCTGGAGGGACCCCAAAGCGCCACGGCAACAACTCTCAACTTCACATCATCATCATCATCGTCTCCTTCTCGAGAGTGTTCCCGTACACCGGCCTCAGTGAGGACCTCGGACTCTCCGTTCCTCCTCGACCTCCTTCCTCCTTCTCCCCCGTTCTCCTGCTCCCCGCAGGCGAGCGCTTAGCCGGATGGGCCCCGGGTTACGTGTAAACCGGCCCAAGTGGGGACCGCGGGCGCTCCGTGCTCCGTGGGTACTCTGTGACCCCTTAGTGATCATGATGGGGTATTTCGCCACCCCGCACCACATTCGTAAGTTACGATGGCAAATACTGGGGTCTCGAGGGACCCTGAACCACCGGAGCAAACATCTCTCAACTTCACATAATCATCATCATCATCATCGTCTCCTTCCTCCTTCTCCTTGGTCCTTCTACCCTGCGCTTGCAAACGCTCAGCTTTACAGAGGGTAGTCTTCACGTAAACCGGCCCTCTCCTCAGTTCTCCTGGGCCTTGCAGGTGAGCGCTTTGCCAGATGGGCCCAGAGTTACGCGTAAACAGGCCTAACTCGGGACCTCGGGCGCTCTGTGTTCTGTGGGTACTGTGTGACTCCTTAGGAATCGCGATGGGGTATTTCGCAACCCCAATGCACATTCGTAAGTTACGATGGCAAACACTGGGGTCTGGAGGGACCCCGAAACGTCGGAGGAAACAACTCTCAACTTCACATCATCATCGTCTCCTTTTCGGCAGTGTTCGCGTAAACGGGCCTCTGTGAGGACCTCGGACTCTCCCTGCCTCAGCGTCCTCCTTCTTCGTTCTGCTCCGTTCTCCTGCTCCTCGCAGGCGAGTGCTTAGCCGGATGGGCCCCAGGTTACGCGAAAACAGGCCTCCGTGAGGACCTCGGACTCCCCCTCTCTTCTAGTCCTCCTACCTCCTTCTGTTCCTTTCTCCTGCTCCTCGCAGGGGAGCACTTAGCCAGGTGGGCCCCGGGTTACGCGTAAACCGGCCTTCGCGAGGACCGGGGGTGCTCTCTGCTCCGCGATTACTAAGGGGTCAAAGTGTACCCACGATGGGGTATTTCGCAACCCCAATGCACATTCGTAAGTTACGATGGCAAACACTGGGGTCTGGAGGGACCCCGAACCGCCGGAGCAAACAACTCTCAACTTCACCTCATCATCATCATCGTCGTCTCCTTCTCGGCAGTGTTCGCGTAAACCGGCCTAAGTGAGGACTTCGGACACTTCCTGCCTCCCCGTCCTGCGACCTCCTTCTGCTCCGTTCTCCTGCTCCTCGCAGGTGAGCGCTTTGCCGGATGGGTCTTGGGTTATGCGTAAACCGGCCTAAGTGAGGACCACAGGCTCTCCGTTGCTCCTCCTCTTCCTTGCTCCTTCTCCATCGTTCACCTGCGCCTCGCTAGTGAAAGAGCAGCTGCTTGGCCTGCCTATTACGCGAACACCGCCCTCCAGTTGGACCTCAGGCTCTCCGAGCCTCCTCGTCCTCCTTGCTCCCTCTACATCCTTGTCACGCTCCTCGCTAGAGTACGCTTAGGTTTGCAGAGGGTGGGTTTTGCGAAAACCGCCATCGGTGAGGACATCGAGCTCTCCGTTGCTCCTCGTCCTCCTTGCTCCTTCTCCATCGTTCTCCTGCGCCTCGCTAGTGAAAGTGCAGCTGCTTGGCCTGCCTATTACGCGAACACCACTCTCTGTTTGGACTTCAGACACTCCTTGCCTCCTCCTCATCTGTGCTCCCTTTACATCGTTCTCATGCTCCTCGCTAGCGTACACGTAGGTCTCCGGAGGGCCGGTTTCGCGAACACCCCCTTCGGTGAGGACCTCGGGCTCTCCATTGCTCCTTGTCCTCCTTGCTCCTTCTCTACCGTTGTCATGCGCCACGCTAGTGAAAGAGAAGCTGTTTGGCCTTCCTATTACGCGAACACCGCCCTCCGTTTATGCTCCTCGCTAGTGTATGCTTAGGTGTGTGGAGGGCCGTTTTCGCGAACACCCCCTTCGGTGAGGACCTTGGGCTATCCGTTGCTCCTTGTCCTCTTGCTCCTTCTCTACCGTTGTCATGCGCCTCGCTAGTGAAAGAGAAGCTGTTTGGCCTTCCTATTATGCGAACATCGCCCTCCAGTTGGACCTCGGGCTCTGCGTTGCTTCTCGTACTCCTTGCTCCCTCTCCATCATTCTCAAGTTCCTCGCTAGTGAAAGAGAAGTTGTTTGGCCTACCTATTACGCAAACACCACCCTCCAGTTGGACCTCGGGCTCTCCGTTGCTCCTCATCCTCTTTGCTCCTTCTCTACCGTTGTCATGCGCCTCGCTAGTGAAAGAGCAGCTGCTTGGCCTGCCTATTACGCGAACACCGCCCTCCAGTTGGACCTCAGGCTCTCCGAGCCTCCTCGTCCTCCTTGCTCCCTCTACATCCTTGTCACGCTCCTCGCTAGAGTACGCTTAGGTTTGCAGAGGGTGGGTTTTGCGAAAAACGCCGTCGGTGAGGACATCGAGCTCTCCGTTGCTCCTCGTCCTCCTTGCTCCTCTCCATCGTTCTCCTGCGCCTCGCTAGTGAAACAGCAGCTGCTTGGCCTGCCTATTACGCGAACACCGCCCTCCAGTTGGACCTCAGGCTCTCCGAGCCTCCTCGTCCTCCTTGCTCCCTCTACATCCTTGTCACGCTCCTCGCTAGAGTACGCTTAGGTTTGCAGAGGGTGGGTTTTGCGAAAACCGCCATCGGTGAGGACATCGAGCTCTCTGTTGCTCCTCGTCCTCCTTGCTCCTTCTCCATCGTTCTCCTGCGCCTCGCTAGTGAAAGTGCAGCTGCTTGGCCTGCCTATTACGCGAACACCACTCTCTGTTTGGACTTCAGACACTCCTTGCCTCCTCCTCATCTATGCTCCCTTTACATCGTTCTCATGCTCCTCGCTAGCGTACACGTAGGTCTCCGGAGGGCCGGTTTCGCGAACACCCCCTTCGGTGAGGACCTCGGGCTCTCCATTGCTCCTTGTCCTCCTTGCTCCTTCTCTACCGTTGTCATGCGCCACGCTAGTGAAAGAGAAGCTGTTTGGCCTTCCTATTACGCGAACACCGCCCTCCGTTTATGCTCCTCGCTAGTGTATGCTTAGGTGTGTGGAGTGCCGTTTTCGCGAACACCCCCTTCGGTGAGGACCTTGGGCTATCCGTTGCTCCTTGTCCTCTTGCTCCTTCTCTACCGTTGTCATGCGCCTCGCTAGTGAAAGAGAAGCTGTTTGGCCTTCCTATTATGCGAACATCGCCCTCCAGTTGGACCTCGGGCTCTGCGTTGCTTCTCGTACTCCTTGCTCCCTCTCCATCATTCTCAAGTTCCTCGCTAGTGAAAGAGAAGTTGTTTGGCCTACCTATTACGCAAACACCACCCTCCAGTTGGACCTCGGGCTCTCCATTGCTCTTCATCCTCTTTGCTCCTTCTCTACCGTTGTCATGCGCCTCGCTAGTGAAAGAGCAGCTGCTTGGCCTGCCTATTATATGAACACCACCCTCCGTTTGGACTTCAGACACTCCTTGCCTCCTCCTCATCCTTGCTCCCTCTACATCGTTCTCAAGAGCCTCGCTAGCGTACGCTTAGGTCTGCGGAGGGCGGGTTACCTGAACACAGCCTTCCGTTTAGACCTCGGACTCTCAGTGTCTCCTCATCCTCCTTTCCCTTTTTTAAAACATTTTCCTCACTCTCACGCGCCTCGCTGGCGAGCCCTTAGCTTTGGGGAGGGTGGGTTTCGCGAACACCACCGTCTGTGAGGAACCCAGTACCTCCTACACACACACACACACATATACAGGAGGCAGTGAGGAGTAGAAGGAGGTTGTTGCTACGCTTGCGTCGCGAAACCAGGGCTCATTGTGTGTGCGCCCGGAGCAGCTACGGGGGAAACACATGGGACAACCGACCAGTTTGGGGCCATGGTTTATTCAACGTGTATTTTCAGTGTGGTTTAACTTGCTAATCTGATCTGAAATACTTTCCTTGAATGTGCCTTAATTTCACCTCTTTTTTCTTTCTTCTTTTCTTAGCTTACTGAAAATGTTGGCGACCAAAAGCCGGATCCAGGGATGTGTGCTGCTTGTGCTACTGGCGTTATGTGGGCAAACTGCTCGCTGTCAACATCGATACAAAGGTAAAGTGCAATCCTAGGGTTGTGTGCTGCTTGTGCTACTCGCTTTATGTGGACAAACTGCTTGCTGTCAACATCAATACAAAGATAACAAAAGAAAAGCCTAGTGTAACGTAGTGTTTTATGTTTTTTTTTTTTTCTAGAATGATTCAAATGTTACTATCATTTCCCCAACCCCGCAGGCTCTGCGACCCGTGAAGAACTGAGACTCCTTCTGGTCGGTAAAACAGGATCGGGAAAGAGTGCATCCGGAAACACCATCCTGGGGGATGCGAACGCTTTCAAAGAAGACGTTTCGCCCGAGTCTGTCACCGACGGCTGTCTGAGAAAAGAGGCAGAGGGCGAAGACGGTAGAAATATCGCTGTGATCGACACTCTGGGGCTGTCTTTTGGATGAAATGGTGGATTTCAATGGAGGAAACCACTACACCAACGAGATGTATAAGGCGGCCCAGAAGACTCTCGAAGGAGAAAGGCTGAAGAGGAGAAAGGAGGAAGAATAAAGTAAAAGGGAAGAAGAGGAGAGGATCGAATTGAAGGAGCGGTGTAAATTCTTCCGCCTCGCTTCCCTGGGATTATTTGGCACAGGAGCGTACTTTACATCTTGTGTTCTCATGGGGCTCGTTGGAGCCCTTGGATATTCTCAGTTAAAGACGCCGAGCTTGACGGTTGGGCGTCTTCTTTACTCGTCGATACCGTGAAAACTGCGTAGGTGTATCACCTACTCGACCTAGTGATCAACGAGTACCGCACCGAAGCATGCAACGGGTGCAAGACCAATCACCCCAGCCAGAGACAACACGAGTGTCTGCGAGTCTTGGTGTCAGGGTCCCTGTGCCTACCCGGTCGGCTCAGTATGGCTACATATGTTTTTCATTTTGTTCCTGCTCTCTCCCTTCCTCTCTTTCCCTCCTCCCTCTGCCAGGGCGGAGCTCACCTGTGGGCTTCTGCCCTTGGTCCACGCACCTGGTCGCCATCACGCACCTGTGGCTCGTTACGAGAGTGTTCCAGCTCCTTTATAAGACGGCAGCTCTGTGTTTCTCGTCGCTGGACCGTTGCCGACCCGCATTCCCTGGACCAACCCCTGTGTTTCCTGAGTGATTGAGTGTGCGAGGAGTGGAGTACGTCATCGTGTTTTCTGTGGAGTGTGGAGAGGAGCGTGAGGAGTGGACGGAGTGCGTGTGGACTTTCAGCGTCTTTTCCCTTTGTGTGTGGACCCCCGGAGCCCAGCTTCCCCCTCACCTCTGTAAATAGATCACCTGGTGTGCTGTAATAAAGATTCTTGTGTTTCCCAACTCAGAGCCTGCGCGTGTGTCCGTTCCATCCCGCTGTGACACTTGGAGGATGACTTTTACGCTGAACATTATTACAGCATCAGGAAAAGACTCCTCACGCCGCGTTTCATTCCTTCCATTCAACGTCTCCTGATCATGTATTCACAGCCACCGAGGGCGCTGTACAGCACCGAGCACCTGAAACACGGACAGTTTGTTGATATTGTAATCAAAAATACAGCCCCGGGGGGGAGGGGGGGCATTTTAAAAACGCACCCTCCCTATTGCGCATACCCTAAAAGGTATGGCCTTCCAGATTGCCTCAGTTGTATCGTGAGTGTAATTTCAAATAAAATAAAATAAAACTCAGAAGCGTCTGTGTGTTGTATTCTTCTTTTTCTTTTTCTTCTTCTTCTTCTTCTTCTTATTATTATTATTGTTATTATTATTATTATTATTATCATTATTATCATTATTGTGATTATGCTTCATTTTTATGTACTGGGGTATCAATGACCCCCACGCTGCCGCAGCAGCTTCTGTGCGTGGCCCCCAAGTGCTACGTTTTCTTTCCCGATCCCCTGACGAACCCATTAGAATCGCTTTGGGGCACTCTTCGACCCCAAATGATCATTCTGTTTTTTTTTCATTTTCATTCACCTGTCTCTACTGAGGGTGGGGTACTTTGGGACCCCCGGGGTCTGGGGCTGCCCCGAAGGGGAGCACAAGGGTTAAACATTGAAAATAGTGACATCAAGGGAAAAACATGCAGTGCAGCACTATCAGATGCCAGTGACGGTTGGGCTCAGGGATGAATCAGGTGAGCTGGATTCATGGCTGAATCAAGACATAGATTACCCTGCTGTGGTCAGTGAGGGAAAAACAGTGGGGAAAAAAAAAACGACGTTTCAAATGTGAAGTTCATATTAATACAGGTTTTGTTTCTAGGCAATTGTGCAGATGCAGGCTCTGGGCGGAGCCAGGAGTTTAACAGATTTAACATAATAACTACACTGATTTCATTTCCTAACACAGGATGACAAGACTGGGGCAACGATACTCGAGAGGAGAATTTCTGATACTTTCTGAGATATGATGTCACTAACCTTTTCTTTTAATTTCTAGCTCCAGGTGAATTGACACATGGGAGTGTGTCAAAAAGGGGGAAGATGAGTTTTAACATCAAACAATGGTTTTATGAATATTCTATGACTTTATTTGTGTGTTTAATAATTTAGGTATGGTAAAACTTAAGCTTGTAATGACCCAAAAGTTCCCAGACTTTTTTAGAGAACCAGTGAGAAGTTTAAAGCATGATTTTCATGTTTAAGCATTAATGATTGAAATAAACTGAATAGCGTTTAGAGGATAAAATGCCTGTGTTCATGAGAAGCTGAGTATCGCACTGGAGAGGAAATCGTAGGACGGAAGGCTGAAAGAAACACATGATTTTTGTAAAAAGGTGGCAAAGGTTAGAAGTAAAAATGGTTAATTTGTTTTTGATTTCTTTTACTAAAATAAGTGGTTATTTTTATTTTCATATACGCATTGCAAATGTGCTCATAATGAGTTGGCACTCAGTCTTTAGAAGGTCATAAGCTTCGTTCGGCATGATGGTCCGGACTGATATATTGCAGGTATTAACTTTGAGTGCAGAGGGCTAAATGCAAACACGCTTACACACACATAGATTATGATTAGAATAAGTCCCTGGGCCAGAGAGTCCTGAACATTCTGAATATTCTAAACCAATTTTGAATGACTAGAGGAACAATGAATAACAACATTAGATTATTAAGGCTAGGCAGAGAGGTGTTTTGGTTTTCTGTCTTACAGAGAAAGGAACAGACACCAGACGAGGTCACGGAGATATGAGGATCCTTCGCAGCAGAGATAGACGTGGAGACTGCCGAGACAGCAACTGGGGCCAAGGGTCATGCAGTTTGGGCTCTAGTTAGTCACCTCAAAAGGATGGATCCCATGAACACAGCAATAACCATGAAGGGGTTGGCAAAAAACCAGGAACACCAGACCAACGAGGTTCGAGAGGCTCTTGGTAAAAAGGGGGACACGGCTGTGACCCCAGAATACACAGATCGTTGTTTGAAAATCGGGGCAGAATAATCCCCTGATCTGTGCAACGACTGAAGGGTGGTCTAACCCCTGAGGTCGAAGAAAGAAGAGCAGAGAATCACCCGACTGGAAGACACTGATTGCTGCAGCAATAAAGTAAAGGTTAAAAGCTCCTTGGACAGAGGTTCTAGTCTGAGTATGTTTGAAAGGTACAAGGTGGCACCAAAATGAGGTTGGGGAAACTGGAGCACCAAGATAAAGCTGTGGGAGAACTGGAGAGCGATGGGAGTGTTATCTGTAACTACTGTTGTTGTAATCATAGTTTTTCTTGCATCTGAACTGCACAATCACAGAGGTCATCCAATATGGTCCACTCGTTAAACGGGGACACAGGGCCTCAGGACTAAGAAGAAGAAATGGACCTCACAAACCTGGATTCTAGGGTGTAAGTGATCTCTTTTAAAAGAGATCAAAGGGGGACTGTGAGATTATTATATTATCTTATGCCACGTTATGCCCCTGATTAATGATTGTGAAATTATTATGTAGTTTTAGTTTGCATTATTCTCCTGAATTAGAAGAAGGTGATAACTATTACATTTGTTAAACTGATTTGTATTACATTAGGCTGCTGATTTATTGTGAATGAATGATATTGTTTTATGATGCATTATACTGCTGAGGTATAAGAAATACTGTTTTCAGAGACCTTGCTTTTTCTGATAATAGAGGAGACGGAGCACATTCCACGGGAGCTTCACTCCCGCCGTTGTTAAAGGTAGACGAAATAGGGAGCCAAGGCCATAAGTCAGGCTTGCTTTTGATTAGAGAGTCCCAAACATGATAGCTTGAACCAAGTTTGAAGAATTAAGAGACCAATTGAGGAGATAAGTGTGGGAGGCGTAGTAGGGAAAGGTGTTTGTTTTTGTCTGATGTCGCAAAGGGTGTTGTCTCATTCCCTGGGCCAGAGGACGGCTAGAGAGGGAACGGTGACCCGGGCCCATGATGCCATTGATGGACATGGAAGCAGCTGAGTGGGTCGAGGAGTGACACAAGCAACGTATGGTGACCTCTTGTGGTCAAGAGGTCAAAAGCGGGAGTGTGGAGATCAGGGAAATATTTTACTGCTACTATTCATAACCATCATCATTACCATTACATTAATTATCATTTCATCAAAGCATTTATTCAATAGATTACACATGTTCTTAGTTAAGATTATTACACCTATCACAGAGAGCGTCTGTCTGGTAAAAGGTTAGAAGCATCAACGGGCGGGGTGAGGCTGAGTGCGTTGGAGGTCGAGACACACACACACAAACAGTAGTTAGACTCATATTTAGGTAAGAGTTCAAATAATAGTTTGCAAAAGCTTGTGATTGCAAAATTGTGTCTGCCTAAGGGACAGTTTGTTCCAGGAGATAAGCGAGAGTTAGAAGATTAATAGGAAGCACCTGGCCTCGAGACGGAGAAGATGTCCTTTTAAATGTGTCAAAAGTCGTCAACAGAACATTTGTGGTTTTGAAACTTATGCATGTGTTGTATCTGCTTGACGCATGAGGGGGCGTCATAAAAGTAAACCCTGATGGTATAAAACAACTGCTTGTGTATCATTGGGCGGAGATCGATGCTGTCTGTGGGCAGTGTTCATCTCCCCACGCGCGTGTTCATTAAAATCACTGTTTGACCGAAGCTCTTCTGGACCATTATTGTTTTGTGCTCACCCTCAATATTTGAACTCGTAACAAACAGCAATAACGGCAAAACATGTAATGGACGTGCTGGTCCACTAGACAACATCATGTTGATGTAATGCTTTGGGTCTCTTATGCAAAGTAAAGAGACTGAAATAAGGTGTCCATGAGTATCAGTTTTCAACATTCAGTATTAAGAGACAAAGACTGTACGGGTTGGGCCAGTCGTCAAGTCCTGGAGCAAAGTAAGCCTGCAAATCAATAAGATGCAAATCAGTTTATACCTTTCATATAATGTTTGAATTTGTTTATTCTGAGTTTTATTGTTCAGTTAGTTTCCACAGTTCATATATCATGTGTAATTTTTCATTAGTTTCAGTGTTTGTTTGTATTTTATTCTATTCTTGATGGTTGTGTTGACAGATTTGTCCAAATTTAAAGCTATAGATGTGAACTTTTGGTTCCTTTATTATTACCTGTATAATTAGTTTCAGTGTTTGTGAAGTGGGGAAGGAGGACCCAAAAGCAGGACTCGTGCGATGGACAGTGCTCTTTATTTACAGTGGAGTAAATAAGACAACACAATAATCCCTTGAGCTCTCTCGACTCCTGTGTCATGTCTTCACCCAAAACTCCGTGCTCTCTGCTCCGTGGCTGCTGTCCACCTGTGCTCCACTCTCCTCCTCCTGGGAAAAAAAACAACAGAGGCAGCCGTCAGGACACCATGCTGCCTAATCAACAAAAAACAGTCCCAGTCTAAATAATCTAAAAGACCAACCACGGCTCCAGTGATGGCAACACACAGTTCTAGTGACCAACCCAGTGGGCGGCACTCGAGACAAAGCAGTTCAGGTGGCCTGCATACATTTAGTATCAGGCTTTACAAAAAAAAGTATCAACTATGTTAGGATCCATGTTGATCATGTGTGATGTGTGTTTACATTTGAAGGTGTTTGTGGATTTGTCACCTCTCTTCAAGGTGTGGTTTGTGTTTGATGCTGAAAGAGATAAAGACTGCTGATTGGCTGAAGTAGGGTTCAATAAAAATTGTTTGGTTGTTGTTTTGGGCACCGCTCAGGTCCACATTAAATAAACTGCTGCTCATGTGTGTTTGTAGGTTCTCAGTCATCCAGGTCATGGTTGTCTAAGGAGCCTGGAAATAAAGTGACTTTACTTCTTTAAGGTTCTGGATGATGTTTAACTTCTGATCCAAGAAGCTTCTTCAGTTGATGTGCTTCCTTTGCTCATTTTCCACCTCTGCACAGTTTCATTTGATGACAATGCAGTGCAGTTCTCCCAAACATACAACAGAGGGTGCTATGCACATTCACTGAAGTGCAGAAAAATACAAGTGGAGGAGGAAACAAAGAGCAGCATCAAGAGAGAAAACTGAAGTGTTCAAAGCGAGTTACTTTAGTCTCTTATTGTAATATTAATCGACATCTAAACATCACGTTGATGCTTCATGTTTGAGTTCCGTGTCCTTTTACTGCTCAGTTGGAAAATATTGTTGCAATTTAAAAGAAGAGGAGAAGAGTAATTTCTCTGTACTACTTCAAAAGTAATTTGAAAGCACTGCCTCATATGGAAAATTAATCATGATGAAATCCTGAAACAAATAGTGTTTGTGAATATGAAGAGTTTAGTTTTCATTTTGGTCTTAGAAGTATAAAAATGCAGGACTGAAGACAAGATGGAAATGATGTGTTATGAGAAATAAAACACATATGTCGCTATGTACTATAATTTTATTTTGTTTATTTTTTGTTCTTGTAGGTTTTTTTGCTTTAGTGTAAATTTTGAAAGCACTGCTTTTAGTTTGAAAATTGGATTCAGTGTTTAGAGTTCGGACAATACAATGGACGGTTTCAAGAAATGTATTTTATCAACAAAACTTATTTTGATGGTTACTGTATTTATTTTAATGCCCTCAGTGCAGTGATTGAAAAAAAGTTCATCTGACACCAATGAGCCAACAGCCTCCATGTAAACATTTCCACCCCCAACAATCAACTCAGATTTATGAAGTTTATCATGTTCAGGCCCTGCAGCTGATTGGTGGCATGTCTGATCAGAAAGCCTTTCTGCATCTTCACAGTGTGAGTCTGAGAGTTTCTGAACAACAGGATGAGCTGCTACACACGTGACACCACATTCAAACACACACAAGCTGCAAATCTGACACAATATTTTAGACCAAAGAAAAAGGTTCACAATTTGCAGTTAACATGAAGATATTCT
The DNA here is from genome assembly GCF_051167445.1 of Perissodus microlepis. Classification (NCBI taxonomy): domain Eukaryota; kingdom Metazoa; phylum Chordata; class Actinopteri; order Cichliformes; family Cichlidae; genus Perissodus; species Perissodus microlepis. The sequence goes on along the minus strand of NC_140466.1, from coordinate 33,142,637 downwards.
AGAGTAGAAACAACACACAGCACACAAGTTTCATGTAGAGATGATTGTTTATTCTGGATGTTATTTTCATTCAGTTATTTTCCATTATTTTGAGCAATTTTCTGATTTATCCAGTTCATGTCAGAACAAACATTCACAGTAACAGCTGGTCCAGTACAGACACGTTCAAAACCAGAACTGATTACACCATAAATCATGTTGCTGTAAATCACTCCACCACCAGAATCACCCCGAGAGAAGAGAAATGTAGTTTGTGCTCCCCAAAATATCTAAAACATACACAGATGATATACAGTAATATTAGCAGTCAACTAACCCCACGTGCATCTACTTGATGTTCTTCCAGACACAGCCTGTTGTTATATGGCACATATGCAGTACACTGAGAGTATCTGGTAGGCTCACAGTCAGCAACACACATGTCTGCACACTGAAGATTAGGTGGTTCATCAGGGACTAGAGAAAAAGGAAAAGAACAAAAGTTATTCATAATCTTTCAAAAGCTAAAATTTTGAGTAGAATGATGTTTCATCTTTTTTTATGTTTCCAAATGATTTTTAAACAAGGAACTTGGCACACAGTATATCTACTCCAAAATTTACAAAAAGAAAAAAACTTGTTCTTCATACAGTATTAAACAAATACATAAATGTAAGTATAAAACAGTCACAGAAACCGAAATCAGATTCTAGCATTAACTGAAATAATCAAACAAAATATGGTCTTACGTGTGTGGCCGGTGGCATTTTAAAACGATATACCTTGCGAAAGTTGTGAAGTGCTGAGGAAAATACTGTGTGTCTGATGGGGTGTTTTTATATAGGTGGACTTGGTTTCAGTTGACCTCTGACATGGAGAGATGAAAAGAGCAGTTTGTAAAGAAAAAAGGTGAAAAACTATGGAGGTTCAGTTAGTCGCTAGGAGGTGTCATTGTTAGATAAAGGAGCAGTTTGTAAAGAAAAAAGGTGGAAACTATGGAACTACAGTTGGGATGTGTGTGCTGGGATGCTCTTGATAAGTATGCAGCTTTTATTGTTTTATGACTTGTTTTGCTGACTGTTGGGGCCCTACCTGTAAGCCCCTCTGTCTAATCATCAAGTCTTACTGTTGCAGTGCGTTTGTGTGGCTACTAGACAATTATAGGTTGCATTAAAGGAACATTGGGGGGGTCGATACAGTGCTATTGTGGCTAGTTAAGAATATGTGGTTTTTAGAAGTATCACAAGAAAAGTTTATTTCTAAAAGGATACATGTTGTTTGTGGTACTCTGTTTTAAAAACTACTAGCCTCTGTGTCTTTCAGAGCACAAAAGAAAAGTGAAATGCTCCTAAACTAGTTAAAAAGTGCCTTTATATTACTACTGAGGTTGAGGCAGTAACAAAGTTCTTTAAATCATCAGGCAAGAAAATCCAGAAACCTTGGGTTAGCTGTGGCTATCCGGGTCATCTGAGCCCAAATAGCCTCCTTCTCCTCCTCCTGCTTCCCTGCACAGGAAATAATCCAAAGTCCGTTAAATCCAAAAAAGTCACTGAAATAAATGTCTGCTGGGTAAAACACAGTCAGGTTAAAAGCGAGCCGTTTAATGTGGCTGATAAAAGAGTACAAAAACAAAAGGCAGATGCACACAAGAAAGAACCTAACTAGAACTAAACTGGGAAAACTAAATGCAAAGAACAAAACCTTGAACGTTGCAAAAACATAAACATGGAAAATCCGGGAGACATGGAACAACAGACGACCTAACAAAGAATGAACAGAAACACACAGAATAAATACACACAAGGTTGATTAGGGGGAAGTGGAAACACATGGGGAAACAGCTGACACTACTCTGACATAACGAGACAAAGGAAGCAAAGCTGACTACACTGACATAGGACACAGACCTTCAAAGTAAAACAGGAAACATGAGACGCAGACAAGACAATATAAACTTGATAACATAAGACACGCAGCATGAAACACATAAAGGGCAAAGGGAGACTAAAACACAGGGGTAGAAGACACAAGGGGAATCTAAATAAACAAATGAGCTTAGATAACCTAATGAACTTAAAAATAAACCATAAACATCAAAAATAAACTAAAACTTAAAACGCTGGGTCAAAAGACCCAGGATCGTGACAGTGGGAGGTTGAAGCCTATCCCAGCTGCCACAGGGCAAAAGCAGGACAGGCTGCCAGTTTATCACAGGGCTAACACAATATATGTGATAGAAAATCAACTGAAATGTTTGATATTTATTTATAATAATAAGAGAATAACTACTATTTATAATAATATTATAGTTGTTATTATAAAATGTGCTGTTTCTGAGCACATTTCAGACGCTTTTTGAAATTCTGACTTCTCTGAACTCAGTGTAAGGTGTCTGCTCCCTCACTGCGGCTGTACCTGGAAGTACTTCTGCTTCTTGTCTTCCCCTAATGCAGCTTTAAAGTATTAAGTATGAAGCAACAGTGCTTCTCTTTGCGCCTCTGAAATCTGTGTTCTCTCTACTGATAAACAAAAGAAACAATGTAAAATGTATTAATAAATCAGTAACAAAAATATAGCGTAGAAGGTAAGTAGAGATTTTCATACCATCTTCAAGCCTAATGCTTTTAAGTCCCACACTCAATGCAGCCTGACTCAAAACCTGATTATAAATGGTTCAGCACAGACAGAGAGGCACAAATGTTTAGTATTAACCTAAGTTACTGATCATTTACAGTATTACAGAGTCTATCAGTCTTTGCATGATGTAAACATTCCTGTAAGTTTCTAGCTGACTCTCAGGTGTCACAGGTGTGCCAGCAGGAAAGTGGGTCAATAAACCTGCATCCTGAAGTTTGTCATGCAGGATTAAAGGAGCCAGACTTTGTTCACACAGGTAGAATTTTATTTTACACTGACTCTGGGTAAGTATGAGTATCATACGGTTTAAATGAAGCGCTAGAACTATTAGAAATTTATTATAGATCCATTGAAGCTAATCGGGATATTTACTGTGAATCTGTGGATGCGATTAACCATGTTACTGGTAACTTCATTAACTAGTAACTTAGCAACTTAGTCATAACAGGAGTTAATATTTCTGTCTAGACACCATTTAAATAGTAACCGCTTTACCACAATATAAGCTAACCCTTACACCGTAACTTTAAGCTAGCACCATAAAGACTGTAAAACACGTAGTAATATCTACAAATGCAGCTCAAAGCTCTTATATCAGCACTCGCAGTATTACTCAACACAACCACATTAACATTATTGAGTGCAGTGTTGGGGAGTAATACATGTACAGGTGTTACGTATGTAAAATACAAAATATGAGTAACCACTTCGTCACAGTTACCGTTTAAATAGGTGATAATTAGGATACAGTTACTGAAATAAATGGATTACACAGCAGTCATTTTCTGTTTCATATGTTAGGATATCCCATCTCTAATTTTGGTAATTAAACGCATTGCCGGAAACCCAAATAAAACACGTAATAAGAGGCTCGAATGTACTGTTGATGTTGATGGCGTCAGTTACACAATGGACCCGGAGCCAGCACAACAGAGCCAGCAGCAGGGCAGGAATGCATTTCTTACTTGGAAATTCCAACACCACTTCACATTTAAAGAAGAAAAGGATGAAATCTGACCCTGCAACGCAAACTCTGTTTCCTAGCAACCAAGCTGCTCTCAGCATCAAAGACTCCACCTCCAACCTAAAGAAACATCTGGAAGTAAGTTTGTTTTTAAAAACTAACGTTAGCCTACTGAAACTACCGTCAGTATCTAGGATGTACTACTGCTGTGTGATATTTTTATTATTACTGAAGGCTACTCACCACCAAGCTAACATCAAATCTTATCTTAACATCTTATGTTAACTTATGTTAACATAAGTCTTTGCTCCTCTACAGTAAATATTCAGGGAGATTTGGGCTTAACAGCCAATTAGTAGAGAAAAACAAACAAGAATTTGCAGGATGTGATCGCTACATTCATGTAGTTGTAAAAAGCATGACAATATATTAAGTCTGTGAAGGTTCTCAGTCATCAGGTCATCGTAGTCTAAAGAGCTCGGAAAGAAAAGCGTCTGGACTTCTTTAAGTTGCTTGAAGATGTTCTCGGATGAGAGGTGAAACGTTTTCAAGCAGCTTAAAGAAGTCCAGACGCTTTTCTTTCCGAGCTCTTTAGACTTTTAATATATTAAGTAATTGAAAGTATTCAGAATACGTTACTCACAATGAGTAACTTAATGGAATACGTTACAAACTACAGTTTGGGGCATGTATTCTGTCATTTGTAGTGGAATACATTTTAAAGGTAACTTTCCCAACACTGACTGAGTGATTACTGACACTCGCTGACTTTTTATAGTCACTCTATAAATGCTGTCCATTTAAATCATCTCACTTGTAAACACTGCCGTATCCACCGGAGATCAGTGAGAATGGATTCTGGAGTCTTTCCATCCTCCTGTTAGTGATCCTCCATCTGATTGGATGATAACAACCTTCTGAACTGACTAGCAGGTGTAGAAGGCCCTACTAGCCCATATCTATGGGACTGATCACTGCTGATAAACCCACTAAATGGATGGATAAGAGCTCTGGTTACATTTGGAGTTGGGCCACAGCTCTGCACAGTGGCTGCCAAATGGTCGTCTTCTATTGTGAAATTCAGCACAGCAGAGAAGAAATAGCACATTATGACACAGTATGATGGAAAGGCAAATAAGAAAAGTGTGTAAATTGATAGATTCAACTCATGTTTTACTTTACATTTGGACAGCATGACTGCTCTTCCCTTCCATCAAGTACATTTTTCCATTTCTAGAATCCCTAGAAGCTAGAAACACAAAACAAGGCTACGTCCACACGTACACGGGTACTTTTGAAAATGGAGATTTTTCGTTTTTAAAAAAAATCCTGTCCACAAAAACGAAGGAAAACGCTGCTAGGAACATGCCAAAGCAGCAGATGGCGCTATATTCCTATCCGTGTAGAAATGTTGGCTAATCAGAAGTCAGCCTGGGTGGGAAAGAGTAAACAAAGATGGCGCATAGAAGCAGAACTGAGTCCTATGTGTGGAGGGACAGTAACTGTGTAAGCATTTAAACACTGCAGAGAGTAAAATTAACAGTAATGGTATTTTGTGTAAGTCCGCCATTGTAGAAATTCATTTCACCGAAACAATAACCTGGCGCACAGTGTGACGTTAAAAAATGCGCACACCTTTGACGCTGCGTTTTCTCCGTTTTTCTCGTCCACACGTAAACGCAAAAACTGAGTTTTCAAAAATATCCACCCTGGCTGGAGTTTTTAAAAATCTCCGTTTTCAGTTACCGAAAACGCCGTTTACGTGTGGACGAAAGGTGCAAACGCACAGAAAAATCTGCGTTTTCAAAAATACCCGGGTACGTGTGGACGTAGCCCAAGATACTACTGTTATTATTAAATAGTTTCAATTTGTTTCTTAGTTTATTTGTGATTTAAATTTTCACCTTTCATCTTTATGCTTAGTTTGTTCTGGTTACTTTGAATTTTGTAGCTTTGAGCTTATTTCTCAGACTATCTCCTTTTGTAATTTGTAATTAAAAATAGTTCAGTGAGTTTATTTTCCTCCATTGTCCTGCGTTCTGTGTCACGTCTGTGTTTCTGTTCTTGCACACCAAGTTACTTATTGTGTTAGTCTGTTGTCTCTTGTGGTTTTTATTTTGTTTTACGTCGCTTGTCTCGTTTTCTTATTTAGGTTCAGCTGTCCTCCCAGGTGTCTCCTGTTTGTCCTGAGCTCCTTGTGTATTTACTCCCTCAGTTTGTCTTAATTGGTTGCTGTGTCCTCCCTCTCTGTATTGTTTCCTTCCTCAATGTTTCCCTGGTTTTGCTAGTATCCAGTTTCCCTCCTGCTGCCCTGCCACTGTGTTTTTGTATTTTTTGCTACTGCATTGAAGCTGATCTTTGAGTTCATCCTTTGTCTCCTGAGTTCTGAATTTGGGTCCATATTTGAAATATATTCGAAAAACTAACTCTGTAGGTGCTCACACGCCACTGCACGCTCATGCATGTGTGGGAAAGAAAGAGAAAGAGAGAAATACTGCTACAAGCTAGTTGTGATAAATGGTAGTTTAAATTGTGTCCAGGTAATGAACCATTAAATCTCCTCTTGCACCATCTGAATCTCTCTGCAATCACATCACATAGTATGCATATTTTAATTTATACAGCCAAATATCACAAATCCGACCTTAAGGTCTTTGCCACCTGGACACATCACCAACCGCTCTGAAGAAGCTTAGAGTGGATTTGGAAATAGACACCTGAGGTGAAAGAATTCAATTGATTAAAGTTGTGCTATTATTAAAAAGGTAACAATATCAAGATATGATCCAGGAGGATGTGAAACAACTTCTTAGGTTATGTACTTATTGATTTTCAGTAATTAACAATGAATATTTTTATTTTACAACCATGCAAACATGACTGATTAACCTGCATGGGGAAAAACTGAATATTGAGTATTAACAACTAAGAGTGCAATAAGTGACCACTAAAAGAGGCCCACACAAAAAGTTTTAAGGCTGTAAGACAGCTGTATGTCACAGAACAATGAACTTCATTTTGAGCTTACTCAGAATCAAATAGCATTTCATATCTTTGTTCACTAAGGCAGGAAAACAGCCTCAAGGTTTTGTACTGAATGAATGAGACATTGTGGATTAGTTTCTGTCAAACATCGGTGTTCAATGTTGTCACTTATGGAAGTGCAATAACGATATGTACAAGACAAATAAAATAAAATAAATTGTTATATCAAGTGAGCCAATATCACATTAACTGAACAACTGATGTTTCATGCTTTTTTTATACTGCTTTTATAAAAGGTTTGAGACAGACCCTAATGAGCTACTGAAGCAAATAAATAACTGTCACTGAGCTTTGCATATATATCATTGAAAAAGGCAAAGAGTTTGTGAAACAGAACAATTTGGACTGCGAGTATAGTTGCTGCACACGAGCAAACATTCAAAAGCCCAACTTAGTAATAATTCTATGAAAAGATAACTTCTGTTTGCACTGCAGTGTCATTTCCTGCAGTATGTTGATGACAAAGACTACAGTAACACTTTTCTTTTTAATAGGATGAGACGTTTAACTTTTGCATGAAGACCGTCCCAACCAATGGCATTTTATTGATAAAACTGGGCTGTGTGATTGGTGGATCTATTCTCACCAACACAGTGAGAAGAGGTTTAAAAAGTGTCCCAGCACAGCATTCACTGCAAGCTAAATGACAGCAATGGCTCACCTGAAGTTCCTCCTGCTCCTCCTGTGGGTTGGTGAGTGAGTTTCTTCTGCTTTTATTTTTAAACTTTGTGTATTTGAACCATACCTTAGGTTATGACATATCTGTGTTTATAAAGACTTGTTTAACTTGTTGCTGGTTACAACCATAATAACTGGCTCCTGGCTGAGACAATATGTTGTTCAGGTGGTAAGCCAACCATCTGTAAGTATATTACTCTTCTCTCAGGTTTCACGGTGTGCACAGAGGTGGATTTGCACAAGAGAATCTTTCACGACCATAGAGAAAAATGATCGTCTGTATCACGTGCAAATAACTCTGACCCATGGAACACATTACCATCATCTATGTGGCGGCTCTCTGATCCACAGCGAGTGGGTTCTAACTGCAGCTCACTGCTGGAAAGATCAACCTGGATGGTGAGAAATGACTGTTTCACATATTTAAAAAAAACAGTCCAGAGACAAAAATCATTACTGGTATTTTGTTCTTTTACCATTTCCATTGTTTAGGACTATGTCTGCATATGTAGGAATTCATCCAGGTCCAGGAAGAATGGTGACAATTACTGATCACAAAATCTTTGAGGACCAAACAGGAAAACATGACATCATGCTTCTGAAAATCGACCCACCAGAGAATAAGATTAAGCCTGTTGTCTTCCCTAAATGTACACGTCGCAAAAAGTGAGTTTTGAGTAACTTTTTAAGTGTAAAGTTTGAATTCTGGAAGTCCTTAATATGTTGACATAATATGTATTTTTCTTGTTTAGTTGGTTGGTTTTTTAAACATCCAGGAAGAGCAAAAAAATGTAGCAACATCTGTAGTCTATGAACAAAATGACATCATGCTTTTGAAGTTACAAACCCCCATTAGTGACTGCAGAGCTTCTTTATTAACAATAATGTAACTAAGACTTGAATATTGAGCAAAGGGTTCTGGTTTTGATTTTAGGTACCTGCTTAGGAGGTACATCTATGATCTATAATAACTGACAATAAAACACGAGCATGAGGAAATGGAAGGAAATGTAATGTTTTAATAAAATGTTTGAATCTGAAAAGATTAGCTGACTTAGAGTGAACTGGAAATACTCAGCCTGCAGACATGGAGATGGAATTTTATTTATTTTTTAATTTGTAGGATGGATGTCATTCAGATTGCAGGCCATGGTGGCTATACGGTTGATGTAAACTACAACAAACGTAAGACCAGTATTGTTTTGATTATTTCACAATTTTTTAGTTTATATTATACTTTGATTTTGTCTTGTGTGCCTGTTATAGTTACATTTTCATTTTATTTGAAAACTGTGATGACATAAAGTATTTATTTCATTTTATTGTGGATATACTGTCAATTTCCCTCCTTTTTAAATGCTGCTCAGCTTATTTTAAAGAACACATTTTGTTCCAGAAATGAGGCAAAGCATGTTTCTTTCAATATCTGATTTCCTTGCATGAAACATGCAGTAGCATTTGTTATTTTCCTTTTTTCTCTAGTCCCTGGTACACCGCCTCATCTCCAGTGTGCAAAGATGCATGTTGTTGAGTGTGAGCTTAACCTCCATCCATGTAATTCAGCATTCTTATGGCCAAATGGAAACACGATGTGTTACAAAGAACCTCGAGTGGACACATGTCAGGTGAGTTGCCATGCTGCCAACATTTTATCTGTATCATTATCAGATGTTTTGGAACAAACATATAATTTATGTTTTCTCTCTCAGGGTGATTCTGGTGGTGGAGTGATGGCCAAAAACAACAAGATTCATGGTGTGCTTGTTGGTGATTATGAACGTGCCTGTACCGGACCAGCTATTTCTCTGAAGGTCTGCTCTTACATTGGTTGGATAAATCAAGTCATTACACGGAGTAATGGAAAATAATAAAATTAAAATAACATTCAAAATAAACAGTACTCAATGCAAGAAGCTGCTTCGGTGTGAATTGTTTCTACATGTGAACTTTCGATTGTTAAAATATAAATATGTCATGTGTGTTTGCAATGTAGTTTCAGGCGTCAAGTAGATCATTCAGTTGTTCAGAAACTGTGAAGTTTGCATTGAGGTTGTTGGGTCATTTTTGCCAGATGATATTAAGTACAATTACTACAGTACAGCATTTAAGTACAAATGTGAGGAATTTGTACTTTACATTGGTCTTTCCATCACATTTGTGGCTTCTTCTCCGCTGCTTCTCAGTGGAAATTGGTACATTTCACTTCACTACAAATATCTGACATCTTTAGTTGTTATTTTACAGATGAAGATTTGTGCTCATGAAACACATGAAATACAATTTTGTTTCTGTAGTTGATCAATCAGTTATTTGACTTGCATGAATTTAGCAACTATTATTATATGTTAAATCTTTAAAAGTACTTACTGTTGATATTATTTTCTGTAAATTGTTCAAAATCATAAATGTGTGAGAAGCACTCAATCAGGGGCGACTCCAGCATCAAACCTTTAGGAGGGCTCAGCTCAGTCTTAATGTCATGCTTTTAGTGTTACCTTCAAAAGAAATCTAATTTTTGGATGACCTACAGCAGTGTCTAAGAATAACAGATTTTAATATAATACATCAGCTTTACGGTGGTCACTTTAGTTTAAAACCCGATGCAATGGCACAGCCATGTTGACCAGTAAATTTCAAAAACAGTTTATGAAAAAGCAGATCAGAGGAGAAACCTGCACGGCATTGTTTCAGTCTCTTAACCACATAGAGGCCAGTCCACCAAATCATCAAGTATTTAAAGTACCATTATACAATACAGACAGTTAAAAATCGCCCTGTGACTCCACATACCTGCACAAGAAGCAAACTGGTAATAGAGCTGATTTTAAATGACAGCTTTTGAATTCATGCAAACCCAAACACTTTGTTGTGCAGACTCAGCACAGAGACTCGTGTACACCAATTCAGAGAGTGGAGAACAGATTTGTAGTCTGTCGCATCAGTATAGTGACATTCATCCTGTTCAAGTTTACAGTGATGTGAATGCTGCTAAATGCTATTATTCACATTAATAGCAGAGTGCTACTGAAAAGCACACAGCGCATCCATTTAATGCATGTAGATTTTGTGAAAAATCCACCTGATGTTAGTTCCAGTCTCTCTGTCCTCGCTTCCTCTTTGTACTGACAATCACACACAAACATTTTATATTCAACAAAAAAAAATAACAAAAAATATATTCTTGTAATAATTATTTTAAGAGCATCGTTTGATAAGAGCATAGCACCCTGCTTAGTTATGAGCGATCTCCATAGATGAATGTGGACAAAACAGAAGTGACATATATGTAGCCAGGTGGAAGGTCTTTATTATCGGACATGTCCCTGACTTTGACTTCATGTCCACTGTTACCTGTTTCTTATGTGTGCTGTGTTCCTCCATCTTTCTCCCTCTCTGTCATCCCCTCTCAGTCTTTGTGCAGTCACCCAAAGGTTAATTATAAAAGTATATCAGAGTTTACAACCGAATAAAAGGCATAAACTGGTCCATATCAGTTTGCTGCTGCTGGTGAGGGCGTTGCTTGGATCTTGAAGCATACAGGGCTTACAACAGCCCTGAAATCTTTTGAATTTTCACTCAATAACAGCACCTTTTAAAGTTATTTGTTTTTATTTATTTAAACATATAGTAAAATTATTATAAAGTGGTAAATGTTATGCACTACCTAAAGTTTGAAGTCACAGAATGATACTACTTAGTGCAGTTTTTAATCATTACCAGTCTTCATCTTAGAGCTTGTGCTCTTATTGTGCCATGATGTCTCCTTTTAAACTGTGTGGATGTTCACCTCTTCTTCATCCTTCCTGTTCCTTTCACCAAACTGCTCACTCTTGTTCTCCTCTGATCTCACTTCCTGTTCTGATTATAAGAAGAATGCAGTCAGCATGTGTCAAAGACACTCCCTCCAAATATATGATTTTTGATATGATGATTAGATATTTAACATTTTATTTATCAACTATTTTATGCACTAAATCAATCAATTATTAAACAAATATCATATTGTAGAAAAGCAAATAATAATGCACTAAGCAGTTTTATGCCACAAGAGCTAAATGGTCAATTCACTGTACTTATTTCCCACAAACTACTATACCTAGGATCTTCAGGTTTCCACTATATTTCATTAATCTGCAGCGACTGTAGAACATAAAGTATATTGACCTCTATTGTTTTCTTTATGACTTGGCCTGAATACACACACATACACATCTTTGAATAGCACAACAAATGAGGTAATTTTCCATGTGTTTAAATGAGGTTTTAGTGATTTATGTGTTTTATGTATGTGTGTGTATTTTGGTCTTCAGTGTAAATTTATACAAACTGTAATTATTTCAGATGAAAGATCCATTATTTAATGTTGCTTTATGTTGACTCTATGGAGAATAAAGCCTTACACGAGTGTTGCTATTTTTAATTGCGGAGTGGAAGACCTACTGTACTTGTTGTTTAGTCTGTGATCTGAATGCCAAATTTAACCAAATTGAAAGCAAAGGTTATAGCTGGGATATTCCACACATTTGAAAGACTCATTGTGTAACTCAGATGTTTATGAGCTTTGATCACTCCAGCATAATAATTATCATGTAACTGCAAGAAGACTTAATGAAACTGAAACAATGCACCCTAACACAGGCATTTGAACTGTACGCTGATGAGTACATGAAGTGTACCTCTACCTCTATAGCTGAAAAGAGTTTGCCTCTATAATTTCTGGATCTACTGATTTGTTTCTGATGTATCTCTTCTTTTATTTAGCCTGTATTATGTACAGAAAGATGATGAAATCCTCTTTGAGAAAGTGTCCTTAAACTATTTTTCCTGCTTCTTACTGAGTTTCCAAGCTACCTCTTTGTTAAGTGAATAAACTATTTGAACAAGAAAGATATCATGGCATTTATGATGATACTCTGTGTGTGTGTGTGTGTGTGTGTGTGTGTGTGTGTGTGTGTGTGTGTGTGTGTGTGTGTGTGTGTGCTCAGCAGAGGGGAGGTCAAGACAGGAGCTCGCTGAGTTGACCTGGTACATCAAGTTTGGATTTCCCCAGTTGTTGGTAAACATAAAAGATTTGAACTTAAAAGATTTTGAGTTCATGCACACTGGAAAAAAAATTCTCTTCATCACAATCATTTGTTTAAAAATATGGCTATTTTACTGATCTATGGTTATTATTAAAGAGGAAGGAAAGAAGAAGAGGAAGCCTGAGCCCAGGTTCTGTCCATTTTCATAACAAGTGACAGCACAGACATCTGAGCTTTTTCCTCATAAAGATTGTGATGTGAAGCATCAGCAGGTAAAGTGTCGTTAAAGTGTCACTTCAATAATGCTGCTGGGAGAAAGAAGTGTTGACACATACTAGTTTTGAATAAAAGGCTTAAAACGCAAACAGTCTAATACTGGGTGTTGCTTTTAAGCTTAAAGAATATAATAAGTTCTAAGACAATTCAGTTTACTTCTTACTGTCCATGTTGTGTTGTGGTATTTACTTTATCATGAATGCACGCTACTTTGTTCTAGCGACTGTAAAAAATAATTTGTATTCATGAAATAAACTAAACTTTCAGAGTCTGCATCTTCCACAGTTTTCATGCTTTTGTTCGCTCCAAATTTGACACAAACCCACAGACAACCAGAGTTAACTAACTATGTGAAGCAATCACAGACACTGTAATGGCTGATTTTTCTAATAAACACAATCAGGTTAACATCAAGGTTTAACATTGAAGGAGATTTGTTCCATAGTCACAGTTATGCTTGTATTTCCTTTACTTACATCCAACACTACTATGTTCTGTTTCAATCCAGGTGCTGGCAGTTTATCCTTTGTTGTTTGGACAAATAAGCTTAAAGCTAAACCTTCAAGTTTTTGATGGGAAATTTTGTTAAACCATTGCTCAACTTATGTCTGCATGAGAGCAGATAATTATGATGTACTTGTAAAAAGACTTGATAAGCAGGTCACAGCTGAATCAAGGGGTAATAAAAATAAGACCACGCGGTCTCAGCACGACTACACATGCAGTGAGTTATCGCACACATTTGAAAGACTCATTGTGTAACTCAGGATGTGACCCCTTATAAAGGAGACAGAGAAGTTCTGTTGTTCAGTCAAGTAAAACCTGGTGAAAGCGCAATTCTAAGACTCTGGTCGTTGCTTAAGTGTATAGATAAAAAATCTTTTTTTCATACATTCTTTTCTTACTAAATTAGTATAATCGCCCTAGTATCGTATAATCCCTAGAAATGTGTTTCCAGAGTCCCAGGTTTAGTGACTTCCTGTCCACCATCACATTAGCTGAGTAGTTGTCAAATTTGAGGGGAGCAGAGAAGATCAGACACCAGTCAGCAGGTCAGAGGCCATCTCTCATTTCACAAATCAATCACTTGATTTATAAATGGAACAAACACCCCATCAGACCAGGTAATGACCCATTATGAGACAACAGCCGTCTGAGAGGAGATGTTCTGTATCACAAAACATGGGAAACAAACAAACTCTAGGCATTCTGAAATATATAAAGCTCAACAAAAAAACAAAACCATATCAGATCCTGATGTAATTCATGTTGTTGTCTTTATTAGTCATTTAAAAAGAGGTCTAGAAAAAGTGTCCAGGAAGAGATTCTACTATTTATGCAGCACTGCCCCCGTGTGGCCACAAAGACACACAACAGCTTCATTTCTCAGCCTGTTGCCTTCTTTTTCCTTCATGATGTAAACAGTGAATGAACCGAAAGAAGTCAACCCATAAACTGTTAAACTGACACAACAGTCATGATGATTATGTAGCAAGTTGTAGTTGACTTTCTGGTGGTCGTTTTGGTATACAATTTAAAAGCCATTTTCTTTTATAAATACACCATACACTTTGTTCTCGACCATTTCTTTTCCTCATATCCTTAACGGACAGTGGAGGAACACTACATCTAGCTTCTGTTTAACATTTATCCAGGCGCCCCCACACTGTACCTCTACAGAAACCAAGGGAGAGAGAAAGACACACAAAGATTTCCACTTGAATCTTGATCTCAAAATAGAAAAAGTTTTATCACAAAATAATTACAAGAGCACAAATAAAAACTCAAAACCAAAGACAAATGAAATAAAAAGGCAAGGCCCTGCGACTGAACACAGCACATCTTGCACACCTTTAAAATTCACAAATTTCAGTTTTCTTTGTCAGTCTGTGGTATTAAAAAAATCTCAACATGATGACCAATGTTTGACCTTTCACTTCCAGCATAGTTTTCTCTGGATTTTAATCTGGCCACTCCTGAAATGACATTTATCAGTGTATGTACAGCATCCATTTTTGGTTTAGACAGTCTGACACAGACCGTCTCCATGGCAACCTCCAAGACTCTCCTTTTCCTAAAAAAAAAAGTCTCTATATGACCACCAACAAACCTGTGACACCGTATTTTTTTCACCAGCTCACCTTTGCTGAAGGTTCTCATACAAATCTAAACATCTTTTGAGAAAGTCCACATCACTCTGATCTGTAATGAAAACAGAAAAACAATGACAACACCAGCAGAGGCCTCCGACATAAACCTGGCAACATAAATCTAGATAACTTTGCTTATTTATCTCTTAAAACATTCAACAAAGATTAAATTTCTAACAAATATACCAATATAGATATATATTCCAGGAACAGGACATTCCAGTTAGATCCTCTCCAAACTTATACTGGGCAGCTCAGCCCATCATCCACTTTTACAAAACAGAAAGCCGCCTGATACAACAGCCCCAAAAGTGACAAAAATCCACCTCCAAAAAGCAAAACTTCTCATAATGGAAAAACAAAAAAGATTGTCAATCCTATCAAACACTTTCTCTTAATCTAAAGAAATTATTCCAACATCAAACTGTACAATTTACAAATAACTACCAAGTCTCTCATGAGAAAACTCTTGTTCACATTAGAGCTGTGTGGTACACAGTACGACTGATCTCTGTGAGTGATTCATTTCACAAAGTGTTTCAGCCTGGTGGCCAGTACTTTTGAAGGAAGTTAGTAATCTGTGCATAACAGAGCCACGTCTCCATTTCTAAGCAGAGACAAATCTCTGTTTTTTAGGGAGAAGAGAGAGCCCCACATGATGACTCGATGCCAGTAACAGTCTTTTACAGAAGTCTGCAGGCAGCCCACCCTGTGCAGGAGCCAGCTGACCAGCAGCAGCACTAATCTCCTCCAAAGAAAAGTTAGCATCCAGGACAGCTCTGTCCTCAGAGGAAGGAAGCCCCTGCAGCAGCTTCTCCACTCAAGCTTTATTACTTTCCTCCATCCCTAACATGGTGGTGTAAAAGTCCACGGCATACTGACCTGCTCTGCATCCAGGAAAAACCACTAACGCCACATAAACTACACTAACAACACCATACACAATTACACTAACTCATCATCAGCCTCACAACATGCCACACATAAAAAAACACAACTTTCAGCCAGACAAACCACACAGTCCACCAAACTTCCATCATTCACCAGAGAGAGGGAGAGATATAAAAAGAGAGAGTTTAGTGGATGTGTGTTTGTGTGTGTGATACACACAATTTATGAATATACTCTCTAATAAAGGTTATGTAGTTGATGAAAAGTGGGTTAGATTAAATGTTTACATTTCTTGTGCATGAAGTAAACTATAATATTTATATGTAAAATTCCACACCTACACCTGTGCGCCCTCACACTGCAGCACATTTTACTCCCCTGGTTGCAGAAACTGTTCTATATTTTGTCACAGCTGCAAAAGAAGCTCCACTCAAAGAAACTCAAAGATGATGGAGAGGAAGAGATTTCAGAACATGAGACAGGAAGGTGGGGAGAGACTGAGGCGGTATGGCACACAGGAAACGCTCGAGGGCAGACTCAAACCCAAGCTCCTGCAGTGGGAACTCTAATGTTTAGTACGTGTGTCCCCACTCAGCCAGGTGAGATATAGCAGAACCATCAATTCACAGTCTGACAGTAAGGGTGAAGACGAGCCTGACTGTTGGTCTGCTCCAAAACAAGCCCATAAGCAAGCTTTGAAATAATATGTTACAAAATTGTGAAACTGCGACATGAAATTTGATTTGAAAATGAAATTCATCCTGATCAGGAGCTGTTATGA
Organism: Perissodus microlepis; assembly: GCF_051167445.1. NCBI lineage: Eukaryota > Metazoa > Chordata > Actinopteri > Cichliformes > Cichlidae > Perissodus > Perissodus microlepis. The sequence continues at coordinate 33,126,212 of NC_140466.1, read as the reverse complement.
TCTAAATGGTGTTCTAGATCCAGTAAGCAAACAGGAAGAGCTGCAATGTGTGTGCTTTTTCATTAATGAATAAATAATACAAAGCTATAGTGCAGACTACAGCGCCATCCAGGTGTTCGCTCTCTCTGCGGTAGAGTATCGCTTCCTGTTCCAACACATAGTGGTGTTTTTGTGTAGCTTATCTGCGCAGCAGTTTAATTAAAAACAGAGATAACTTCTTATTTCATAGTGTAATCTTCCTAGTTGAACATCACATCCCCAAAGGGAACTGACTCTTTTGCTTTGGACGCTTTGTGTTTACATCTTTTTGTAGAATCTGTTTACACATTCAAAATAAAGAAAGAGAACTTTGTTCGTTTGTTTTTTGTTTCTTTTAACTTTCTTCGTAGTCTGAGTATACGCACACTTGGGCCACATGCTTCAGGAATCCTTCCACAAGCTTTCTGCAATAGTTTGCTGAAATCTCAGCCCACTCCTCTTGACAGAACTGGTGTAACTGCCTCAGGTTTGTAGGTCTCTCATTCGCTTTTTTTGTCCCGCCCACAAATTTTCTCCGGGACTGAGATCAGGACTTTGTGATGGCCACTCCAATACTTTGATTTATTATCCTTAAGCCACTTTGTAACTAATTTGGAGGTATGCTTGGGGTCATTGTCCGTCTGGAAGACCCATTTGCACCCAAGCTTCAGCTTCCTGGTTGATGTCTTCAGATACTCCACATACATTTCTTTTCTCATGAAGCCATCTATTCTGTGAGGTGCACCAGTCCCTTCTGCAACAGAACGGCCCCACAACATGAAGCTGCCACCTCCATACTTCACAGTTGGGATGGTGTTCTGAGGCTTCAAAGCGTCCTCCTTTTTCCTCCAAATATATTGTTTATCATTATAGCCGAACAGTTACATTTTTGTTTCATCAGACCACAGGACATGTCTCCAGAGATTAAGAGGAACCTTTTAGCTCATGATAGTACAGGGCTCATTTTACTGTGGATAGTGACACTGTGTTACCAGTTTCAGCGAGCATCTTTACAAGGTCTCCTCCCTGAGCAGTATGATGGTTGTACATTCCCATACTTTTTATACTTCCCACATAGCAGACAGGCCTGGCCCAGATCTGGTGTCAAGCTGGCACTGCTGGCTGACTTCTGGCATGCTAAATGACATGTAATCCAGATGTGGGCCAGGCCTGGTGTAGATGGCACTGTCTATGTGATGGCATGCCACATCTGGCCCGATTGTGGTTTGTTTCGTCATGTTACTTCTGCACTATTATGTTCCGGCACATGTTGTTATTACAAGGCTCGATTAAGGTACACATTAGGCTGACATCTGAGGCCAGAGCTGAAACTGTTCTGGGCCAGCAGTGTGTCTGCAACTGGCCCGCGGCTGCATACAATGTGCTTATACATCGCCCACATACCGCAAAGAATGACGGCCCTTTGGTGACCCACATCTGGTTTGCCAGAGGTAATCCACACATAGGCCAGCACAGGACCACCAGTGTGTCTGGTGCTGGCCCATGTTATGAGAATCTTAAACTTAGTTTCAGAATAATTAAATCTGAGACTTTGTTTTATTGTAAGGTTATTAAGTTTCAAATAGTGTGACAAATAAATATAAACTTTAATTCTGAAAATATTTAAATATTATTAAATAACACCAGCTACAATATTGGATAATATGTGTTTGTTCAGCAGAACAGTGTCCAGTATGTTGGCTGATATACTTTATTTACATGATATGCTTTGTTTATATCCAACTCATGTCAGCTGTGGTTTGTGAGTCAAGATGGCGCCGGTGTGCATGGCTCGCCGTCCACCGCTGTCAGATCCACTTTATCTCTTTTTTTTTACTGGAAAGCACTTTCGTCAACCATGTTGCTTTTAAAGTGCTCTATAAATAAAGTTGGATTGGATTTTAAAATAAAAGTTGAGCTGATTTTAATGTATTACAAGGAGTGTTTTTCATTATTATTTTTTAAATAAACATACAGTGTTTATATTAAATGCTGTACTAGAAATAAGCTCAAGGACAATAAAAGGGCATGTGATTTAGTTACATTCAACTTGTATGCAGCAAAATTAAAAATAAGTTACCACAAGTTGTTTTTTAATTTGGTAAATAATTGATAAAATGTTAAAAGTACTGGTTGTATTTGACCTCATCACCAGGATGAGTTGGAAATACTTCAAATTCCCTCAGGTGGCCTTTTGCTGGTTGGATTGCCACTACAGTCTGTAAACTGTAGAGGTAATTTTGTGAGCTCATTGGATGAGCAGTTTCTGAAATACTCAGACCAGCCCATCTGGCACCAACAACCACGCAGTCTCTTTCCCCCATTCTGATACTTGCTTTGACCTTCAGCAGGTCATCATGAACATGTCTGTATGCTTAAATACTTTAATTTGCTGAGGTCTGATTGGTTCACTAGATATTTGTGTTTACCGAGCAGGTGAACAGGTGTACCTGGCAAAGTGTGTGTAACCCTCAGTGTTACTGACATGTTCCACACTGATGCACAACAATACTCTGTGCCCCACACTGTTTTATTAAGTATGTCTAATCACTGTAGACATTACATGTACCTTCTTAGAGGAGAGGTCATACAGTGGAAGATCTTGTTTCCATAATTACTGAAACTTCCCAGTTGCATGGGGAATTTGGACTGCTATACCAAGACAAAGACTTTGACAATCAGTTTTTCAGTGTCATCTCGACTGCTGACTTGTATGACAAGGCCACTGTTAAAGTCATCCTTAAAGAGCCAGTAATCACCCTTGACTTACAACCAGTATGTGAATCAGGATCATCGTCTGCATTGAACTCTTCGACTTCAGTGAGCACCCATCCTGCAAGTACTACTGAAACGGACATCTGCCCTGCCAATCATGATGCACCCTCACAGGTGTCCGACTGCGCATCGTCAAGTTCCAGTGACACCATCATTCTCCCTGATTCATGTCGCCCTGCTGCGTGGCCAGTGCCATTTCAAGTACCGGAGTTTTCCCGAGACATACAACTAATCCTCGCTGAGGCAAACAACTCATATCGCAACACTGGAAGACCTTTCATGGATGCCAGTGTTAAATCAGCAAGAATGCAAGACCTTGCAAAAGTAATTTTTTCGTACACTGCTTACCCAACCAATCAGCAGATCCTCTCAATGGCTGAAGCCTTGGTTTCAAAGTTTCCGTGTCTTAAGGAGCCAGGATCATTTGCCGGCTTATATGGCTGGTGGCAGCGTATAAAAAACAAGATGCACAATTACCGTGCCAAGCTAAGATCTCGAAAATTTTCTTACCTGGAAATTGAAATTAATGCCTTAAAAAGGAAGCATCCAGCTGATGCAGTGCCATCAAAGAATGTAAAAAAGCGAAAAAAAAAAAAACAGAGGTTAATTATCTCCCTCCGCATCCTACTGGAGAAACCCAAGAGACACTGGAGAAAGAGAGGCTGGAATTAATTTATGAAATAACAAAGAAAAACAACGCAAAGATAATTGCAGACAAAATGAATAAAACGTTCTCTAGCCGAAGACTTGAAGTGGTCAGCCTCTGCCCCTCTGTGGGTGAGTTAAAAGAAAGGTGGCCAGCATTATTCACTGAGGCTCAGGTGAGTATGTGTGATAACTTTTCCTTCCCACCAAAAAACATTCATGTTATAACTATGAGATCTGGTCTGTCATTTGAAATGTCATTTTTTTTGTCCCCTTACTTCTTAGATCATCGAAGAGTTCAGACGCATCACCACAGTTTCTTTGGTGGAGACATTCATGCTGAAACTTGATGAGTACACACCAGGTCTTTTGCAGCTTATGCCTGCCAAAGGAGGAGCTGCTGGTTCCAAGATGAGACCTCTGCTGGACACTTTGAATGACGTATGTTATTTGACTTTTTTCACAAATATGTAATTATGGAGGGCTGCAGTGGGTAGCACGAAGGTCCTGGGTTCAAATCCTGGCCCAGGGTCTTTATGCATGGAGTTTGCATGTTCTCCCTGTGCATGTGTGGGTTCCCCCGGGTACTCCGGCTTCCTCCCACAGTCAGAAAACATGGCTGTTAGGTTAATTGGTCTCTCCAAATTGACCTTAGGTTTGAGTGTGTGCGTGCATGGTTGTTTATCCTGTCTGTCTCTATGTTGCCTTGTGATTGACTGTCCAGGGTGTACCCAGCCTCTCACCTGTTGAAAGCTGGAGAGAGGCATCAGCCATGTTTTTGTTTTTAAGTAATTCAGTCTTAATGTATGTAAATCACTCGACTTAGTCTTTTCACTAAATTGTATCTCCCTACAGACACAGAGCATTGAGAAGAAAAGGGATCTCCTTATCTGCTGCCTCATTAGCTACCTCGGGGAAAGACAAGAAGATCTTTTTCATGACTGCCAGGTTTGTCATATTGATAACAGATTACTTATTAACTCAAGGGATCCTAATGTTCTTCTCTCCTGTCCTCTCCTATCCCCTGTTCTCCCCTTCTCCATTCATCTTCTTTCCACTCCCCTCTTTAGATCAACTGAAATATATTGAAAAAGCATCTTAAATAAAATAAAACGTGTGTATGCTTTTTCTTTCTTTCTTTTTAACACGTAGGAATGTGAGGATTACACAGACAATATGATGAAGGTGATCGTGATCCACAACATCATGGCTGAGGAGGATCCATCAGATGTGTTCATTGTGATTGAGGGAAACCAAGTGATGGAGGGATGTGGAAGCCGAACAAAGGCATGTGTACTGCTGATGGGACTGATATATGCCCTCAACCTCAAATATCCGAAGGAGCTGAAGAACACATTTGACACTTTTGAAAAACTGTTTTTGGAACTTGACGGGGCGAAACTACTGAACAAGGTCCACGACCTCAAAAATAAGCTTATGCAATGCACACACATTTCCCCTCTTGTTCCCAGAGGATCTTTTGTCCAGACATAGCTTGATGGAGCTGTAATTTTTCTTCTGACAGCAAGCACAGAAACTATTGAATGTTGGTGATAGTGTTCTGTTCTATCTATACATATGTTTGATAACGTACATGCACAGAAACAACCTTGTAGAGTTTCTGTGCTTTTGGCTTTTAAAATGGACTAAGTGGCCTTTGAAAGTGTTGTCTGCATTAGCTGTTGTGTTGCACTTTATTCTGTGTTTTTATGGAATAAAAACATTGAGATGATGAACCATTTGAATATCTTTTTTTTTTTTTTTTTGGGGGGGGGGTACATTTTACCTGATATGAATAGGTAATGTTTATCAACTGATAATAAATTTTATTAGTAATTATCAGGTATTACCAACTAGCAAACAAGAGATAATTTTACCTAATTTCAATGAGTAAGTAGCTGTTGAATGTATACATAAATATGGGGTAAATTTTACCCAATTTAATTAAGTATTTCATAGCTTTTTATTGAAGCTATATTATTTACACAATATATTGAACTAAATCTACCACAAAAAAGTCAATGCAAATTGTTCCCTCAGATTTATTGGGTAAATTCTATAGATGACTTCTTACAGTGCATGACCTTAAAAACTCAGCCTATGCTGGAAAACCCTCCAAAGTGGCCGAATGAAAACAATTCTGCAAAGAAGAGAGGACCAAATTTCCTCCACAGCGCTGTAAAACACTCATCACCAGTTATTGCAAATGCTCGATTGCAGTTCTTGCTAGATGACAAAACCACTTATTAGGTTTAGAAGGAAATGACTTTTTCTACATGAGGTAAAGTTGGAGAGCTGTTTCCCCAAACTAAATGAAATCATCATTTAAAAAACTACAATCTGTATTTACTCTGAACATCTGTGTTAACATTTGAAATTGGAAACATGTAAGTGTAACAAACATGTTAAAACATAAGAAATCAGGAAGGGGCATGTATAGGAATTTCTTTTACTTGTGTATTAATCACATTATTTTATTGTATGATGCCTTGGTGCCACTGGATTTTAACATGTCTCACACTCATACAGTAAGACAAATGGTGGGGGTGTAGTAAGGAAGTTGGGGGAAGCAGACAACTCCACAGGAAGAGTCTTTTGTGTCTTCGAGGACTCTGGGAGGTAGCAAGGGAGTGTGAACCTTAAGGTGTGAAACAGCTGTGTACTGCCTTTTGTTCCTGGAGAAGGTATTTAACTGAGAGCCATGCTAGGCTCAGGGAGACTCTGCTGACCGTCTGTCCCGCGGTCATGCAGGGACTTCATCAAGCTTGGTTGTCTGTTCTTTGTGTGTTTGATTAAAGAATGTTAGCTACCGCTCACCGCTCGTCTGCAGGCTTTATTTGAATGGAAAACGTCCACAACAGGCAAAAAAAAAGCTTTTTGCTTTGATTTAGAGCAGAAGTTTTTTGCACTGCATTTTAAAATGAAAACATATTGCATTTATTTACAATTAAAGACACACAGAGCAGGAAGTGTGTTACTGTTTTACATCCACAGACACACAAGAAAAGAAGCAGGCAACATGAGGTCAAGTTATGGCAATTTTATTTGTGTATTTCAGTACATGTATTTAGATTAGAGTTTTTAAAAAACAAACAAAGGTCCCAAGAAGAAGGATGGGGTGAAAGAAAGGTGGAGAGAGGGGGAAGAAACTATTGATGTCCTCAAACTTGATGCTGCTGGGTCAGTTCTGTCTCAGCAGTCTGCTCCAGAATCCCCTCCTGTCCTCGGCTTGCTTTTCTTTTGCCTTCAGTTCTTTGAAGGTTTTGTTGAGCTGCTCCTCGGCATCTTTAAATGTTTCTTTCAGCTGCTGTTTGGCCAGTTTCACTTTGTGTTTGAGGAGCTCTTTAGCTTCCTTTTTGTGCTTTCGTATTTCTTTAAGTGCGTCTTTGCAGTCTTTCTTGGTCACCGCAGAGCCGGTCATTTCTTTCTTCAATACCTTCACCTCAATTTTCTCTTCCTCCAACACTTTTTGAGCTTCCAACAATTCTTTCTTCATATTTTCAATCTCATTTTCTGCCTCGTGTTTACGTTTTTTCTCCTCTTCAAGTTGTTGCTTCACATGCAGTATTTCCTTCCTTAGTGTTTCAGCTTCAGCCATTACATTTGCAGCTTCTTGTGTTGCCAACTGCATTTTCCTTTTTCCCTCTTCAAAAGCTTCCTGCACCTCCTGTAATTCCTGTATCACATTTCCTGCCTCCTCCTTTGCAGTTTGATATTTATTTTTGGCTTCTTGTGCTGTGGTTTTCTCTTCCTCCAATGCTTTTTGAGCTTCCAACAGTTCTTTCTTCATGTTTTCATTCTCGTTTTCTGCCTGTTGTTTTCCTATTTTCTCTCCTTTAAGTTTGAGACCCACATGCAGTAATTCCTGCAATACTACTTCAGTTTCAAACTTTGAATTTTTAGCTTCTCCTCTTGATTTTTCTGCCTCTTCTTTTAATTTGACATTTTCAGCCTGTATCATTTGAAATTCTTCTTGCAGGTTAATCAGCTGTACTGTATTGTATGGTGAAGCACTCGCTGATCCTCTTCTCGTTCTCCCTTGATTCATTTTGGCCTTTTAAACAAAGGAACCAACCAATATTCTAGCCTGCTGTGTGGGTGGGCAACTAGAAATCACTGGTGGGCAACATGAGTGAGGAGAAAACTGGAGCAGCCAAGCAGGGAGCTGCAGGTTGCTGGTTTGAGTCTCTGTTCAGATGCTGGTGTCTCCTCTCTCTGAGATGTCTGCAAACAGTCCCAGATAAAACAATAAGGATAATAAACAAACACGTGACTAAAATAACAATTATGACTCTGATGTGTTTCATGTGTACCAGGATGGCCTCTATACAGCAGTCGCTGCAAGCATCCACATCGGCACACTTACTTTTCTTTAAGCAGGCGTGCTGGGGTCCTCCTAAGGAAAGTTTGAAACTTCATTTCCTTCATGCTGGTGAACTTTTTACCAAATATTTTCATCAAAGCTTCTCCATCACTGACAGGGATTGTTTGGATCTTCACACTCATCTCCACCAACCCTAAAAAATGAGTCTCACTTTGCTCATATAATGCCAGGAGTGTCTCCATATTCCACAAAAGTATGCAAACATGTAACAGTATCCCATATTCATATAAATATTATTGATATTATAGCAAAAGCTGTCACCAACACAATTGTCCCAAGTGCTTTTTTTAAACAGGATTTTCAACTAGAGGATTTCCCTATAGCTTATTTTTTTAATATTTTGTACACAATAACAGAATAATTTCAGAAAAACACAAAATGACTGGTGTCAATATTATTTGCCCCACAAAAAGATTGAATATAAAAAATACTGCAAATATTGCACAGTTGAAAAAAAAAGCACTACAGCTCAGTGGTTCCCGCCCTCCTTTGTCCTCCTGTTTCCCCTCCCTCTCCCCTCCAACGAGGAGTTTGATGGCGTGTGGGACAAAGGAGTTTTTAAGCCTGTTGGTTCTTGTCTTTGGGAGAAGCAACCTGTCGCTGAACAGGCTCCTCTGATTATTTACCACCGTGTGCAGAGGATGCCCAGCATTGTCCATAATGTCCAGCAGTTTCTTTAATGCCCTTTTCTCTGCCACTGTCACCAAAGTGTCCAGCTTCATGCCGACCACAGAGCCAGCCTTCCTGATTCGTTTTTCCAGCCTGGATGAGTCCTTCTGTGCTGTGCTGCTCCTGAGGAAGTACAGTCTGCTTTGGCCTTTTTTATACAGGTGCTGCATGTTGCATGACCAAACAGACAGAGACAGTGGGATTACACAGGACAAAGCTGAAGACAACTGACTGCAATGGACTGCTGCAAGGGGGGGAGACGAGACTACAGTGGAAGGAGGGGGAGGAGACATGGAAGAATGCTGTTGTTTAGTGTGGGAGATCAAATTGGGCTAAGGAACCTGGGGAGGAAAACCGACTGCCTTTGAGTGGAGAATTGAAAAGTGTCTGAAACACTGCAAGAAGGAGAGGCACACAAAATCACACACACAAACAGAAAATGCATTAAATCTACTAACACATTGTTATGGAAATTTTAACAATAACCTGCAACACACCCAGTGAGCTTGATTTGAAGTGGGTTTAATAAACACATTGCAATGTGGAGAGAGCATCCCAGTGAAACACCAGGACCATCTCTGAATTGTGGCCACCACCCTTACATCTTATGTACAGAGTTTGTCTGTGTCTATATGTCAGGTCGGGTCTGACACTCCACCTCTCTGGGAACTCTCAGGCCCTCCAAAGGCCTATCTCCTCTCACCACACTCCCTGCCGGTAACTGATGCCCTCAGGGGTCGGTGCGTTGGTGGTTCTTGGTGTCCGGAGCTGGGCGCTCAGGTATGTACCAGCTCACTCCCGGTGACTACTTGGCGGGGCCTGGTGCCTGTTGCCCGGTCAGGCCTCTTCCGGGGCAAAGGGGGCCCTCGAGCCTCCGGCCTCTGGGCCTGCGGCTCGATTCACTCTGGCACAACTGGCTGCCGGCAGAGCCGGCGGGTACGCCAATGCAGCCCCCTCTGGCTTCTGCTCCGTGGCTACTGGGTGACCCCTCATCTGGGGCTCTCCTCAGCTCTTCCCAGGAGGGTGGCACGGATGCCCCTCCGGTGGTCCTCCTTGGGCTCTCGCACTCTGGGGCCTCTGGATGTCTGGAGCCTGGATCTCCTTCATGCCTGCTTCATGCCCTGGGGGACAGGGCTATGGCTCTCTACACCCTCTAGCAGATCATTACATGGGGAAACCTTTTGAATACAAGCACGCTGATCCACACAGGTGTGAACACAGGTGTTCACTGTTCATAGACATAAACTACACCTTTATTGGCTGCGATTTCCAAGCACATTGTGCGCTGTCGGTCCTGCTTGCTACACAACAACATTCAATATTTAGTATTTACTGCTGTTTACACTTAGCTAGATTAACGTGATGGTCAGTGGCGGTCCTAGCCTGTTTGGCGCCCCGGGTGAACACTCTCTCTGGCGCGCCCCCCCCACACACACACACATAAAACATATTAAGGCAGAGACACATATGAAGACAGAGAGAATATGCATAGTATGCAACCAGCTACCAAACAGCCATCATAATTCGTCATACAATGAGAACAGGTCAAATCAACAACTGACAATGACTAATTAATATTAAAATCTGTAACATAATGTATTGTTTGGAGTTTAGTCTGTTACTGTTGCTATTTTTACCATTTCTTCTTGGAGCAACTGTAACCCACATAATTTCCTTAGGGATTAATAAAGTATTCTGATTCTGATTGTTTCAGGATGACCTGCCATTATCCAATCACACATCTGCTTACCTGCATCTTTTGCTCGTTTCTCCTCCTCTTCTTTTCTCTTTTTTCTAAACTGAGCACCTGATGGCTTTGAACTTTTCTTGTCCATCTTCCATTGGTTTTAATTTCGCACTCCAGTATGAACACAAATCCCCCAACCCGAGGATCGCCACAACATAACCTAATAGACCTACACCTTAGTTCACAGATTCACTTTGTCTAAGGTGTATTTCTGGGATTTCACACAACCCAGGATTCAAATCATGAATACATAATGGGCTTGGATTTACAACATTATGGATGAAATATGCTCTATTTGGAAGCAGCAGCTCCCCCCCACTCCCCTTTCGATGGGTTGTGTGTGAGACTTTAAATCATCAAACTCTAAATTATAAATGTTAAATTGTTATTGATCCCTTTACTCCTGGTCCTAAAGTTATATTTATTTTCTTACTCTTCTAATATTTATTGTTTGTTTTCTTGCACTGCTGTAACTGGAGCCTCGTCGTCTCGTCTCTCTATATGCTGGACTGTATGTAGCGGAGATGACAATAAAGTTTACTTTGACTTCAGCAGCAAGCAGGCGCACCGAGGGCTCTCGCGCTCACTTTTCGCATATAGAATTTCAAAAAAACATGTGTGCAAATGTTGTGCCCTTAAACAGGGGAAATAGTGAGGAGAGGTGAAAGAACGGCACAGACACACAGCTCTCACTCTCACTCGTCTGTATTGAGTTTCACAAGCAGTACAACCAAAACAATATTCTTATGGATGCACTCAGTCTCAGGACAACTGTGTCCAAACTAAGTCACTATTGTTCGCTGCATTAGCTGATGAGAATACTTTAGATAACATGAACTGTAGCATTAGGCAAAAACATCTTGTTAACTTGCACATGTTAGCTGACACAGTCACTAACTTTCCACAGCAAAGAAATAACACTTTAAGTACTGCAGGTCTTTCAGTAGTTAACTTATACAGATAGTACCAGAAAAATCTTCACACAATATGGCGGAGTAATAGCGAAAACTAGCATACACAGCAACACAGATTAACTGGAACTTCTCAGAATAGTCAGCAATTCACATCTTTCGCTACAATGAACAGTGATAACAACATAATAATCAACGGTAACACACATTTATACAGATCTGTGCATGGCAGTTACCTTAAACAGGGGAAATAGTGAGATAGTGAGGAGAGGTGAAAGAACGGCACAGACACACAGCTCTCACTCTCACTCGTCTGTATTGAGTGAAGGAGGAGGCGTGCGAACCCACCTACTGGAGCCCTGAGGCATTAACAATGGATCGACGCACAATCAACCCAGGCAAAACTTTCACTACTTATCTCCCTCTATATTCCCACTGCATATTCTATTCGAAAACAGTCAAAGCAACAAATAAAACATTAATAAGGGCATGACATGAAATGTAAGGAACAGAGATGTACAACTTCAAAACTAATCAAATTTATGATCCACCACATACTCCCCCTCAGAATAGATGTTGTCCTCAACATCCAAATGTTTAACATTTAGCACAAACGTGGAGTTATGACCATTATTATCACGAAAACCACATACAATAAACCATTGCATACTATAACTGTTTCTTGTACCTTATATGTACTCTACAAGAATAGTTTCACAAGCTGGAACTCTTTTCATACATTCTTTAGTGTGGGTTATTACCCAAAGTCTTTCAGTGTTCTCATACAATCTGTATGAATTACAGTGTCCATGCAGTTACATTAACACAGTCTGCTGCTGGCTTGTGAACAAAGTCCATTTAGTTGCAAGCACAATATGAATCAGTTCAATGTCCAAAAGTCACTTTGAATATGAATTCTGTGTTAAACAGTCCATTTACTTGTGGTTGGTGTGGAGTGTAAGTACATTGTCTCTGTTCAATAATGTGTTTCGTGTGTGATCACAATGTTTCTTTTCACTCAAGTCCATACAGTTATCAGTGGCAGTATGCCTGAACAGTCCGTGGAACCATGAAGTGTGTATGATGTGATGGTGTTCTCAGGTTATAACAAGCTGGTGAACCAAGCCGATCATATGTGAAGATCTTTGGTGGTTTGCGCTCTCTACTCGGTCGCTGATGCTCTTGCTCAAAGGTCCTGCTGTGTTTGTCTGGAACAGGTGCAGGAACGGGTTCCTCCACTGATGGTTCCTCGACATAATTTTCCTCTTGGTCAGGTAGTTGTTCACATTGGTTCAGTACTTCATGTTCATTCTCTGGCTCAGATGACATGTTTTCCACTGTTTGAAGGTGTTTGGCTGGTTCATCAGTGCTCATAGGATTCAGTGTCTGAGGGTAAAGTGGCTCAAATGGCTGCTGAGATGACACTGGATAATACTCATCATCGTCATCCTCTTCCTCAGCTTGTTCCACTTCCTCACTTGTCTCCACAGCTCTTTTTCTTGTTCGTGGTCACACTTCAGTTTCAACAGGCAGATGGTCACATGGCAGAAGAAGATTGCGATGCAATATCCTTGATCTCCCTTTTGCTTTCTCAGGTCTGAGTTCATAAACTGGGATATCTCTGCTGACCTGACGAACGACTGTGTGAACCACATCCTCCCAGTGGTTCCTCAGCTTGCCTGGACCTCCTCGAGGTGTCATGTTCCTTATTAAAACATGATCACCTGGCTGTAATACTGAGCTCTTCACCTTGCTGTCATAATGTTTTTTACTTCTTACAGCTGCTTTATGAGCATTTTCTCTGGTGATCTCATATGCTTCTTCCATGCCTTGTTTCCATTTTACCATGTAGTCATGATGATTGCCATCTCCTTGTTCTGAGGTCAAGCTGAACAGCATGTCGATTGGCAATCGTGGGGAGCGTCCGTATAACAAGTAAAAAGGGGAAAATCCAGTTACCTCACTGCGGGTACAATTATAGGCATAAATCAGTTTGTTAAGCGAGTCCTTCCAGTTAGTTTTCTGACTCTCTGAGAGTGTTTTCAGCATCTGGAGTAGTGTCCTATTAAACCGCTCCACTTGTCCATTCCCTTGGGGATGGTAGGGAGTAGTCCTGGACCCAGCAACTCCACAGTAGTTTCTCAGTTGTGCAAACAGATGATTTTCAAATTCAGCACCTTGATCATGATGTATTCGTGCTGGAAAGCCAAATCTTAAAGCATAGTCAATAAAGATTTTGTCTTTGTCTTTTGCCGTTTTACCTGATTTGGAAGTTGTGGCATACGCTTGGGCGAAGCGTGTGAAATGGTCAATGACTACAAGGATGTATTCATAACCCAATGGTTGCGTAGTGACAATTTTAGTCAGTGGTGCTCTGCTCTCATGACACGGCTTCTGTTTTATGCAAACACACCTTCTGGTCACATAATCCTCCACTTCCTGTTGCATATAGGGCCAGTAAAACCGGTCCCACATCAGTGACAATGTTCTCTCTACACCTTGATGGCCCATTTCATCATGTAGCTCATTTAGTACAGTATTTTTGTGTATTTCTGGTAGGACCAACTGTTTTCTGTGTGCTGTTTTTCTGTGCAAGATCCCGTTCTCATCCATCTCCAATTTGTCCCACTCCCTCTGGAGACATATGACCTGTGGGCTGAGTTGTCTTAGTTCTAAACGTGATGGTTTTTCCTGTGTTAGTTTACACTGAATTACAGGTCCAATAGTCGGATCACTTCTCTGGTCCTGTTTGATCTGGCCTTTTGCCAGTGGAATGATGGAAACATCTGTGGCCATGGCTGAACACCTGACTGAGACACCCATGGAGTCATCCTGCCTTTCCACTGTCTGTGTGGTTGCTCCAATTACATCGTATGCCATTTCCTCTGTGCATTCATTCATAAACGTTTCCATGTCTACCGGCATCCTGGAGAGGCTGTCTGCGTCCACATTTTCTTTACCAGGGCGATATTTAATTGTGAAGTGAAAATCTGCCAGTTCTGCTAGCCATCGACACCCTGTTGCATTCAGTTTGGACAGTACATAGGTAAGTGGATTATTGTCGGTGTACACGGTGAAGAATGGTGCATAATATAGGTAATCACGGAATTTTTCTGTGATAGCCCACTTGAGAGCAAGAAACTCTAACTTGCCTGAATGCAGATGGTAATTATTCTCAGCTGCAGTTAAAGTGCGGGAACCATAAGCAATCACACGAAGCTTTCCATTCTGCTTTTGGTACAACACGGCACCTAATCCCTGGTTTGACGCATCAGTGTGAAGGGTGAATGGCTGTGAAAATTCTGGAAAGCCTAGAACAGGGGGCTGAGTTAGACAGTCTATCAGCTGCTCTAGTGCTAACTGGTGCATGTCGGTCCACTCAATAGGTGTGCTCGAAGGGACACTACACCTGTTTCGCTTTGTTTGCCACTTTAATCTTGTGTTTCGCTGGGTCTCAGCATCTACAGGTCCCTTGAGCAAGTCATACAGAGGATTTGCAATTCTGGCAAAATCCTTGATGTATTGTCTGTAATAACTTAGTAGGCCCAACATTGCTCTTAGTTCACCAACAGTACCTGGCCGTTTGTTTTTCAAAGCTGTTACAGGAGCAGTGTCTGCGGGCTCTATCCTGCTTCCCTCTGCTGACACAATCCTGCCAAGGTACCTCACTTCTGTCCTAAACAGGTCACACTTCCTTGGTATGAGTTTGATTCCGTACTCCCTGAGTCGGCGCAGCACTTTCCTGACATCCTCAACATGATCCTCAAACGTTCTGCTAAAGACAAGGACATCATCGAGGTAAGGCACACATATTTCATCCCTTAACCCTTCTAAGCACTCCTCCATGCAGCGTTGAAATGCTGCCGGAGCATTCATCAGTCCAAATGGGATTCTGACCCACTCATACAGGCCCCAGGGGGTCACAAAAGCTGTTAGGTGTTTACTGTCTTTGCCCATGAACCCCTGGTGGTATGCTTTACCCTGGTCCAGTAGAGAAAGAGAGTGTTGCCACCTAAGTTGTCCATGATGTCTTGTACTCTGGGAATGGGGTGGCGGTCTGGGTGAGTCTTCCTATTCAGCTCTCGGTAGTCAATACACAAGCGCAGTGTACCGTCTTTTTTTCTCACACAGACTACCGGAGAGGAGTAAGATGAGTTAGATTTTTCCACCCACCCCTGAGCTATTACGTCCTGTAGGTAGTTTTTCATTTCCTGATACAAGGGTTTTGGTACAGAGAGATAAGTCCGTGTGACTGGCTCATTATCTTTCAATGAAATGTTCATTTGCAAGTTTTCAACACAGCCTATGTCATCATCAGATTTAGAGAATGACTCTGATTCTTCTCTTAGCATCTGACTAACAGCTTGTCTCTGGTGGTCATTCAGGTGAGTCAAGTCGACAGGTGGGTCCCATTGTTCACTTTTAGGTGTGTTCTCACCTGAGCTCTTAGCCTGGATGGGACGGACTGATGCAGTAGGGAGGCAGTCAGTTTTGAATACATTAGCAGGATATATTGATGCAACAGACTGCACAGTTCCAATAACAGTCCTACTTGGCAGTATGATGTCCTGGCTAGTGGGATTTTGTACACTAATGACAATTTTTGGTGTCATACCAGTCTTTACTAAAACAAGGGTATCACAGATCTTGAGTCCTTCAGGCCGCTGTGGGTTCTCATGAGGCTCGAAGATCAGGGTTCTATCTTCTTTGAAAGGTGGGGCTTGCACTCGACACTCGATTTGGATGGAGCTGTGTTTAGGCACTTCAACTCTCTCATTTGTTGTTCTTACCCTGTGCTCACATGGCTGTCCCACAGTCACTGCATTAACAAAAGCTCTTGCCCTACTCTTTCTGAGGTGAGGAAAAGCTACTTTTACTGTTTTCATGAGTTTCTCTTTATTCTTATTGTTTGTCTTATCCTGTACTCTGTTTGCAACTAGGTGTGAAATCACATTGAAGCCAATTATGGGGCATGACTGTTGGTTGCCTTTTAACACTAACACAGGTATTAGCAGATCTTCATCATTAGCAGTAAGTTTGAAGCTTACCTCGAGCCAACCAATATATGGTATTTCTGTCCCATTGGCTGCTTCAAGTTGCAGTGGTTCAAGTGGGTCTACTAGTTCTGCTATATCTCTTAGTTGGACATCAGGCAAATGGGTCAGGCCGCATCTACAGCACAAATTTGTGAACCAGTGTCCCAAAGTGCCTGGATTCTTTGGTTGTGCAGAATATTGGGACTTTTCAATGCTGTCGGTTGCCCCATGTCCCGTGGGAGCAACCTCCCTTAGTTTAAAGGGCTCCCTTTATCTGATTTGGTCAGTCTAGGTGCTTTACAACCTGCACGGAAATGCTCACTACTCCCACACCTAAAACAAAAGCTGGCAATATGCCTCACCTGCAAAACATCTGGGACGGTGACGTGGTGAGGGATAATATCGCCTTGGTGCGAATCTTTGTTGAAACTGTGCCGTCCCATGCACATGCCCAGGTCCATGTGATGAGTGGTATTCCTGTGCTGCTGCAGGAGGGTGCTGGTGGTAAAATGGCATGCAGTTTTGTTCAGCCTTAATGGGGGTGCTGAGGTGCTGGGGTTGTCTTTTGAATGGTTTCTCTGATTTGGGAAACTTCAGCCCTCAAGTCTTTCAGCAGCACCATGTCAGCACGCATTTCCTTTATTTCTGTTAGAAGATCAGGGGTTAGAGGGGCTGGTTTCTCTTGGGCTGTGCTTCTCTTTCCCACTGGGGAATCATTAGACTGGACAGTATTTACAGCTGTTACTCGTGATGGAGCGGCATGTTTCTTTTTGTCCTGTCTTTCCTTTTCATTTGCGACTGCAATATTTACCTTCTCGAGCAACAACTCATCTGAAGTATTTGTTTGCAGGAGGTAAGGTTGCAGGTCACTTTTAATATTGTCATTCTGAAGACCAGTCAGGACAGTATGCATGAAAAGGCTCTGGACTAAAGCTGGATCATACTTTAGACTGGACTCAACTTCCTGAGAAGCAAACAGGATTTTCTGTCTCAAGTCCATTGTCCTGATCAAGAAATTTTGGGGTGTCTCTTTACTGCTCTGAACCTCAGAGGTAAGTTGTTTGTATAACTCTGTGGCACCTTTCTCCTGGTAATGAGACCTGAGGATTCTCCTAAGAGCAGGTAATGTGAGGTTTTCTTTTCCTTCAAGATAACTCCTTAGCTGCAAGCCTGGCGTGATAGCACGAATTACAGCATCAGTGATTTCTGATTCTGGGTAGCCTCTATTGATCCCGCTTTCAATTTGTCTGGCCAGACTGGGGAATGTCAGCCTGTCTTTTTGCCCCAGCTCTCCTATTTGGCCTGATATCTTAAAATCTTTGCGCCACATGGAACTGTTTGGTGCTGTTGGAATAATGTTTCTCACTGGGGTGCGAGGACTTAGGGCAGGATTCATGCTATTTCTCAGGTCATGCATTTCACCCTCTTTTTGTTGTAAGAGCAGTCTTAATGTCTCTATCTCCTCCTGGCTACTTTCCTGGTCCTGGACAGCTGGATCCACTGTTTCATTCACACTTTGTTTTTTATCCATTTGAATGTCACTTATAATGTCCTGGATATTAAGAAGTTCTGACATACCTTGGTCCTCTCGGGTAGCCAGCTCTGTGCGTTCAAGGTGCTTAACTAAATGTGAGACTAGCTGGCTGCAGGTTTTATTAATCACAAACTCTTTTCCTGGTCCTGAGATTTGAAGTACATCACATGATTTAATCAGCTGCTCTAAGGTCAGTTGATACAGTGTTCCTTTAATCTCCAGCTCTAGCTTTTCTACTTCAGACTCCATGTTGTCAGAGGAGTTAGCACAAGCAGTCAGTTGAGAAATGATCAGACTTAGTTGGCTTTTACTGCCCCCTAGTGGCCACCTTTCCACTTCAGGATACAGACACCAACGTAGGTCTAGCGATGTCTCTGCTGCTTCGCTATGCTCCTTTCTGATACCTGGGTCGTCTGGGGGGGATGATCAACAAGAGGATTTCTCTTACAGGTCAGGAATGGTCCTTGATGAAAGATTTTTATTTTTGTGATTATTGTTTAGTTGTAGCTTCATTAAAATAAAAAGAGCTTGTGATTTAGATCCACCACAGGAAAGGAAAGTGGAACCAGATGTGTAGAGGAATGCGGTGACATACGATACTACCCCCTGTGTTAACAGACAAGTTAACGGTCTCTCTCTCTCTCTCTCTCCTTTTATGGGAATGTTTAAATTTCTATACATACCAAGCTACCTCCTGTTTCAGCAGACAAGCAAACAGTTTTTCTCCTTTTATGGAAATGTTTTTGTATTCTGAACATGCCACTCCTACTTCCTTGAAAGCTCATTCGGAGTATAAATAAAGAATGCGCTGAGAGCCCTGGGCGGTTTTTCTGTGTCACTTCTGTTGTGCACGCTGGTGCAGAGCAGATCGGACCGTGACCGCCCATGCGCATGTAAAAAATAGATATCTGAGAGTGAGTTCATTTGCCTTCTAACAATTTTCTCATCACAGTCCTCAAATCAATCATCACAGCGGTGCCTCCAAATGTTGTGCCCTTAAACAGGGGAAATAGTGAGGAGAGGTGAACGAACGGCACAGACACACAGCTCTCACTCTCACTCGTCTGTATTGAGTTTCACAAGCAGTACAACCAAAACAATATTCTTATGGATGCACTCAGTCTCAGGACAACTGTGTCCAAACTAAGTCACTATTGTTCGCTGCATTAGCTGATGAGAATACTTTAGATAACATGAACTGTAGCATTAGGCAAAAACATCTTTTTAACTTGCACATGTTAGCTGACACAGTCACTAACTTTCCACAGCAAAGAAATAACACTTTAAGTACTGCAGGTCTTTCAGTAGTTAACTTATACAGATAGTACCAGAAAAATCTTCACACAATATGGCGGAGTAATAGCGAAAACTAGCATACACAGCAACAGAGATTAACTGGAACTTCTCAGCAAAATAGTCCGCAATTCACATCTTTCGCTACAATGAACAATGATAACAACGTAATAATCAACGGTAACACACATTTATACAGATCTGTGCATGGCAGTTACCTTAAACAGGGGAAATAGTGAGGAGAGGTGAAAGAACGGCACAGACACACAGCTCTCACTCTCACTCGTCTGTATTGAGTAGTGATGTGTGAATCATGAACGAATCGTTCAATACTCGAGAATCACTTTACTGACTCATGAGTCATGATTCACAAGCCCAACTGACTCACTGACTCATCCCTGTTGCTGTTAGCAGCAATCTATCTAGCTTATAATTAAAACTGTGGAGAAAAACACAACATCCAGTATCTTAACAAAAAAATTTCTGCTCTGAACTGAAAGAAAAAACCCTGAGTAGAAGCTCACATCAAGACAATAGACTATGTGCACATTAGCATATGCTACTTCCGGTGCGGAAACTCCTGTGGGGAGCTTTGTTTCCGGTGTCCTATTCACGCCTTGTTTACGGTCCAAAACAAGTTAAGCAAATGAATGAATCAAGCGGTGATTTACATTTCTCTAGATGTCTTGGGCATTTATCCAATATATCTGTAAATGATGTTCATCAACTTGTCGATATTTTTCCCCCGCGCCTCAGAGCAAAAGAGAAAAGGGATTCAAATGTTGTCAAAGGAGCTTGCAAAGAAAAGCGTCTGGACTTCTTTAAGTTGCTTGAAGACGTTTCACCTCTCATCCGAGAAGCTTCTTCAGTTCTAAGGTCAAATGGTGGGGAGTCCCAGATTTAAACGTAGTGGGAGTATCCCCCCGCAGAGGGACAGAAGGACCCCCTGATGATCCTCTAATCGCCTGAGCCAAGGTGTGAAACTGGGTGTGGGTCCCAATCAGCCAGGGTTTCGGATGAGCTCGTTGTGAAACCTGGCCCCACCTTATCATGCGAATTCCTGAGGTCAGATGGCCCAGGATGTAAGTGGGCGTTAAGGAGTCTGGGGAGGGAAGTCAAAACTGGATTATAGATCGCAGACAGTTGGTGTCGTAAACCACCACCTCTGTTCAAGGAGGATTCAAATGTTATATTTCTCAGTATCTGTAAACAGCGGTCCCTCGTTTATCGCGGGTGTTATGTTCTAAAAATAACCAGCGATAGGTGAAATCAAGTAGCCAATGTTATTTTTTGATGGTGCAAAACGTTTCGTCGACATACAGTACTGCACTTCAGAGTCACACTGCTAGCGATCGATGCAGCGATTCTGTACTGTACAGGAGAGACGTCACGGAGGAGATCGTCTGCAGCGATCAGGACGCAGGACACAATGTGATGTAAAAAAAAAAAAAAAAAGCATGCAAACTTGCACTAAAAAATCTGCAAAACAGCGAGGTGAAAGGTGAACCGCGTTATAGCGAGGGACCGCTGTAATTTTGAAGGTAAGTCACAACATACCCTTCGTAAATACTAATGTATAGAAACCCTTACCAGCAATCATTCATTTTTTGTGTGGCTTTTTTTCACGGTTTGTTAACATGCTGTGTAAGTGTGTACTTGACTAGCTGATATCGACATAACGGGGGAAACATCTGGTTTGACTATTCTTCACCTGTAGTTTGAATGCTGAACATTTGCCTGTTTAAATCATAAGACCAGTCACTATACAGAGATGTGCTTCTGAATGTGGACGATGTGTCTTCTGCTGCAGTGATGCAGTTCTGCTTGTGTTGAGTGATGTAAACAACTGATCGATCTAAACTCTTTAAACATCAAAATTGATCATTAGATTTTTTATGACACAACAGTGGTGAGTGTTCCCACCTTCTGCTCTTTGTAATTTAACGCAATCTTTCCGTTTTCAAGTTTTGGACATGATTTTGGAGTATATCTTTGCAGTAGCGATTGACCGCAAAGTAAAGCTACCGGAAATGTACAACCCTACATCCGATCTCAAACCAGGAAGTTAGCATTTTCTCGTGCACAGGGTCTATAGCTCCTCGGTTCACAGTAGCATCGCTCTGCTAACATGCTAACAGCACATTTGAGCTACTCACCCCCTCCCTCCTGTGCTGAATCCTAAGTGTAAGTGAATCACTCAGGTCTCACTAACCCCCTCCGTCCTGTGCTGAATCCTAACGCTCCAAACGCGCTAGACTGACGCGAGTTTCAGGCGTTTTGGCGTTTTGGCGTTTTGGCGTTTTGGCGACGCAAATCTGCTTCCGAATTTTCGCAGGAGCCGCAATCGCGGGTCATCGCGCCTTTCCATTGACTTTACATGTAAACCTGACGCTCTGGCCGCCTCTATCGCGTTCTGTTCACACCGAATGCGATGGACGCGAACAAAACGCCCCAAACGCCCCTAATTTGACGCTTGCACATTCGCGCCTCAACGCGTGTCCAAGAAAAATCCATAGCGCGATTTTGACGCACGTGAACCGGAAATGTGGGAGGAATGTGGGAGGAAGTTGTGCCAGACCAGTATCTTTGCAAGATGGCAGCTGTCGAGCTAGCGCTTGAAGAGAGAGTCTCCCTTCTCCATGTACTGTGGAGAGCAGAGCAGCGGCGTAAAAGACGTCCTCGCCGTACCTGGGTCCATCAGGTCCTCCAGAGGCGTGAGCAGTTTGGTGAGTTTCACCATTTGCTCCAGGAGCTGTGCCTGGATGACGGCCGATTCCAGCGATATCACCGGCCAGTTTGAGGACCTGCTTTCCCTCGTCGGTCCCAGCATCGCCCGCCTAGACACCAATTACAGGCGCCCAATCCCACCTGCAGAGCGCCTGTCCATCTGCCTGAGGTTAGTAAAAGTATTTAATACGGTAGTCCTTTATTGATACCTGTGCTAATATATGCTAAACCATCCATTTATACACTGCTAACATGGATGTGCTATGCTAACAGTGAATGCTCTCGGTGTTTACTGATAGCAAACTGTGGTACGGAGACAACTGTTTATAATATTTCTAGTGATACTCAGAAGGTCTCATCAAGTCCCGATTTAATTCGATTTATGCTGTTATCAGTGTTTGCAATGATAGCATGGCTGTGGTGTCACATCAATGTATGCGCTCGGTGTTTGCTGATATCAAACTAGCATTAGGACCACTGAGTTAACCTTTGTAGTGATACTCCTTTTTATTTAGACCTGGTTTAATTCTGGGATAGTTGAATATTTGTATGTAATCCCTGCAGCTGTCAGACTCTATAACAGGGGTCACCAGCCTTTATTAAAACAGAGTTAGATAAAACTGAACAGTTTGGTTCATCTTTAGTTACATGGTTCTATCTTGATAAGCTATGTCTTATCACAGATTAATTTTTCAAAAATATGAATGATTTAAGGAAGGAAAGGGCTACATGTCAACATACAACTCTTTATTTCTATTAATGTCTTACTTCATTCCTACCTGATTGACATGTTTAGGAATTATGAGTGATTGGCACACTGTAGTTGTAAAAGTTGCTACCAATCAAATTATGATATGTTAAAGTTAAAACAAAACACAACTGTTTTAGATATTATCTAATATACATTTTGTAATTATCCTTATAATTACAAAATGTTTTATGTAAGATTTATGTTTTGTGATTTAAATCTGACATCACAAAAGTATTTTGGAATTTGAATAATGTATTTTGTAACTGCAGTACACATAATACTAATTTTGAACAATTTTGTCCAGGTTCCTTGTCACCGGGGACTCCTTCACGACCAAGCGTTCAGTTACAGAGTCGGTGTGTCCACGGTGAGCCAGATCACCCCCCAGGTAGCGACGGCCATCTGGGACTGTCTAGTGGACGACTTCATGGCTGTGCCTTCACCTGGAGACTGGTGGTCCATCACAGAGGGATTCCAGGCGCGCTGGAACTTCCCACTCTGCTGTGGAGCTCTGGATGGGAAGCACGTCCAGACAAAGGCACCCCATATATCATATAGGAGACACACACATTGATATACACTAAATATTTATTTCATTTCTTTTTTTGTGGTGCCCAAATTTATGCACCTGCTTGATTTTGTTTAAACAATTATTGCACACTTTTTGTAAATCCAGTGAACTTCTTTTCACTTCTCAAATATCACTGTGTGTGTCTCCTATATGATATATTTAACTGACATTTTTTATTGTAACAACCAACGATTTATACAGGAAAATAATGTCAATTAACAAGGTTGCCCAAACTTTTGCATCCCACTGTATTAGTATATTTTGTCATTAGTATAATATAAAATAAATTCTACATGTGTCAAGTCGTGTGCCAACATTTGCTGTGTAGTAGAGCTGAGACATTAGTCATTATAAAAATTTATTTGAAATAATATTAAAATTCTCAAACAGAAAAACATTAAACATAAATATAAAATATAAGTATTTACAGAGAGACAGGAATAAAAAGGACCCAGCTGCTCTCCAGAGCAGGAACAAGGCTGAGGAGGAAATGCTCCATTGGAGACTGGTGTGGCCTCTTCAGGGACTCCAGGATGGCCAGCTCCACCACCGATGGACCGTCCTGGGACCCGTCCCTCATCTGCCTCGGAGCTGTCCTCCTCTGTGGGCCTGTAAAACAGCACAAAACACAAAGAAATGAGAAGGCTGCTACTAGATTTTAATTTCAACATTGAAAGAAAAAAAAAACAGGATATAATCAGATTGGTTGTAGATATTTAGTAAAGGTGATCACAAGGGAATCCAAAAAGCTATCAGTGCTTGCTGTACATACCTGTAGGTGCAGCAGCAGGAGCTCAGGGACTGGGGAGCCAGGAGAAGCAACAGGGGATGCTCTGCTGCAGAATCAGTTGGCTCTATCAATACAGTATTAAATGTTAACATGTTGAATATAATCAGAGAAAGTATATACAGTGGTCCCTCATTTATTGCAGCAGGGGTTCTCAGAATAACTAGCCCCTGGTCACGCACTTTATACACTGTTTTCCCCACACACATGAACATTGGTCACAGTTCTCACAACTGATTCTCAAAGTGCAAACCTTTGTACATTGCAAAACGTAAAAGTATTATTATGCCGCGGTTTGTCTTCATCTGCCTGCCACTTTCGTGCGCCTTTTTCCCTCGCGGTGCAGGTGTCTATTTCCGAATGAGGCTCATAGTTATGGGTGTTTTTGTGCTGTTTTTTCTATTGGACGTGATGGTTATCAAAACCAAACGTGATAAATTTGGCAAGCGCAGGAGACACGACACGAAGGAGATTTGTCAATCAGGCTGCAGAATGCAATGCTGTACGGTGCAAAAAAAAGAAAAGAAAAAGAAAATCAGCGAAAAAGCGAAGCAGTGACGGATGAACAGCGGGACCACTGTGTGCTGTTTATTAATAAACAAAATATATTCCTATATGACAACATGCATAAAAGCAGAACGGTATTTGTACGTCAGTGGGAAAATAGCGGTGGCTTGCTAGCTTTTGTGCGGCTTCCCCGGGTCAGCGAAAACTTTCAAAAGAGAAATGAATGAACTTACCAGGTTGCCCGATCTCTTTACATATCTTCATCCAAGCTCGGTCCTTTATATTCCTGTCTTGGTACAGAAAGCAGCTGGTGTCGTACAGCTCCAGGTTGTTTGCTACGGCGCTGATTAGCCTTCCTTCCATTGAAGAATGAAGGGCTTTGGCTGGATCTGCCCCTTTGACCTAGGTCACAGCCACGTCACTAGGCTCCTGATTGGTTGTCGCGGCGCGATTTGACGCTGGAGTTCAGATTTTTCCAACTGAGCGGTAGACGCGTAACGCGCGCATGCACAAAATGCAACACAAAAACTCACGCGCGTTGTTTTTTTCAGTCAAATGCTCCAAACGCGCTAGACTGACGCGAGTTTCAGGCGTTTTGGCGACGCAAATCTGCTTCCGAATTTTCGCGGGAGCCGCAATCGCGGGTCATCGCGCCTTTCCATTGACTTTACATGTAAACCTGACGCTCTGGCCGCCTCTATCGCGTTCGGTGTGAACACACCGTTAGAATTGCTGATTTGCGTCGTTTTCTTCCTTTGCTGGATGGTTTTCGGCGGCCAGCTTTTGTATATGGCCGGATGTCCTCGGGAGTTTGTAGTCCGCTGTCAGTAATTGCAGTGCTGGGTAAGTGTGAGCTCCTCGATAACTGTCGATTTTCAGACAGCGTGTCCGTGTTTGGGCCGTCGGGTGAGAAAGCCGAGAAAGACAAAGCTGATTCTGATGTGTCGGGTCCGCTCTGTGTTTAGGTCTTTGTGTGGAATCCGTTAATGAATTGATATCGCTTTATTCAAGCTACTCACCTCTCTCTTCCACCTGCACTTTCAACTGGACCACGGCCAATCAGAGAGGTCCCGCCCCTGACTGTCTCTGATTGGTTTAGTCCACGATAGGGGCATAATGTGTGTCTGTTGTTGACCACACGGAGAGTTGCAGAGATTTTTTTTGTTTGTTACCGGAACAGTTGGTCGCACAGGTGCGACCAAATATTTATTTTTAGTCGCACCACTGAAAAATTTGGTCGCATTTGCGGCCAAATTGGTCGCACTCTAGGGCCCTGAACAATTAGTTAATGTTGTTCATGAGACTAAAGTCAGTGTAAATATATGTGGCCAATATTCTAGTTATTATATTAATCATTATAAGTTATAACAGCAGTGAGTTTGAACTCTCAAATCAAATCACTTATTGTCACATCACATGTGTAGGTACACTGGTACAAGACTTTGTGACACGCAGGCAGAACAAGATTTTGTGACACGCAGGCAGAACAAGACTTTGTGACACGCAGGCAGAACAAGATTTTGTGACACGCAGGCAGAAAAAGACTTTGTGATAATAATTAATTAAAATTGGAATTAATTAATTAAATAAATAGTTATGACACATGTAATTAATTAATTATTGACACATTTAATTAATTATTTATGTATTTCACATTTTAATTACTTATTGACACATGTAATTAATTAATTATTGAGACATTTAATTAATTAATTATTGACACATTTAATTAATTATTTAATGGTGTATTTAATTAATTCATTATGGAAGTCCTGGTGTTCCATAGAAAAAGACTTTTTGACACGCAGGCAGAAAAAGACTTTGTGACACGCATGCAGAACTAGACTTTGTGACACGCATGCAGAACAAGACTTTGTGACACGCATGCAGAACTAGACTTTGTGACACGCATGCAGAACTAGACTTTGTGACACGCAGGCAGAACAAGACTTTGTGACACGCATGCAGAACTAGACTTTGTGACACGCATGCAGAACTAGACTTTGTGACACGCATGCAGAACTACACTTTGTGACACGCAGGCAGAAAAAGACTTTGTGACACGCAGGCAGAACAAGACTTTGTGACACGCAGGCAGAAAAAGACTTTGTGACACGCATGCAGAACTACACTTTGTGACACGCAGGCAGAAAAAGATTTTGTGACACGCAGGCAGAACTAGACTTTGTGACACGCAGGCAGAACTAGACTTTGTGACACGCATGCAGAACTACACTTTGTGACACGCAGGCAGAAAAAGACTTTGTGACACGCAGGCAGAACAAGACTTTGTGACACGCAGGCAGAAAAAGATTTTGTGACACGCATGCAGAACTAGACTTTGTGACACGCATGCAGAACTAGACTTTGTGACACGCTGGCAGAACTAGACTTTGTGACACGCAGGCAGAACTAGACTTTGTGACACGCAGGCAGAACTAGACTTTGTGACACGCGTGCAGAACTAGACTTTGTGACACGCAGGCAGAACTAGACTTTGTGACACGCAGGCAGAACAAAGACTTTGTGACACGCAAGCGGGAAAAAGACTTTGTGACACGCAGGCAGAACTAGACTTTGTGACACGCAAGCGGGAAAAAGACTTTGTGACACGCAGGCAGAACAAAGACTTTGTGACACGCAGGCAGAACTAGACTTTGTGACACGCAAGCGGGAAAAAGACTTTGTGACACGCAGGCAGAACAAAGACTTTGTGACACGCAAGCGGGAAAAAGACTTTGTGACACGCAGGCAGAACTAGACTTTGTGATACGCGTGCAGAACTAGACTTTGTGACACGCGTGCAGAACTAGACTTTGTGACACGCGTGCAGAATAAGACTTTGTGACACGCAGGCAGAAAAAGACTTTGTGACACGCAGGCAGAAAAAGACTTTGTGACACGCAGGCAGAAATATATGGAACGCCAGGATTGCCATAATGAATTAATTAAATACACCATTAAATAATTAATTAAATGTGGCAATAATTAATTAAAATTGGAATTAATTAATTAAATAAATAGTTATGACATATGTAATTAATTAATTATTGACACATTTAATTAATTAATTATTGACACATTTAATTAATTAATTATTGCCACATTTAATTAATTCATTATGGCAGTCCTGGCGTTCCATAGAAAAAGACTTTGTGACACGCAGGCAGAACAAGATTTTTTGACACGCAGGCAGAAAAAGACTTTGTGACACGCAGGCAGAAATATATGGAACGCCGGGATTGCCATAATGAATTAATTAAATAGACCATTAAATAATTAATTAAATGTGGCAATAATTAATTAAAATTGGAATTAATTAATTAACTAAATAGTTATGACACATGTAATTAATTAATTATTTATGTATTTCACATTTTAATTACTTATTGAGACATTTAATTAATTAATTATTGACACATTTAATTAATTAATTATTGACACATTTAATTAATTATTTAATGGTGTATTTAATTAATTCATTATGGCAGTCCTGGCGTTCCATTGAAAAAGACTTCGTGACACGCAGGCAGAAAAAGACTTTGTGACACGCAGGCAGAACTAGACTTTGTGACACGCGTGCAGAATAAGACTTTGTGACACGCAGGGAGAAAAAGACTTTGTGACACGCGTGCAGAATAAGACTTTGTGACACGCAGGCAGAAAAAGACTTTGTGACACGCAGGCAGAAAAAGACTTTGTGACATGCAGGCAGAAATATATGGAACGCCAGGATTGCCATAATGAATTAATTAAATACACCATTAAATAATTAATTAAATGTGGCAATAATTAATTAAAATTGGAATTAATTAATTAAATAAATAGTTATGACATATGTAATTAATTAATTATTGACACATTTAATTAATTAATTATTGACACATTTAATTAATTAATTATTGACACATTTAATTAATTCATTATGGCAGTCCTGGCGTTCCATAGAAAAAGACTTTGTGACACGCAGGCAGAACAAGATTTTTTGACACGCAGGCAGAAAAAGACTTTGTGACACGCAGGCAGAAAAAGACTTTGTGACACGCAGGCAGAAATATATGGAACGCCGGGATTGCCATAATGAATTAATTAAATAGACCATTAAATAATTAATTAAATGTGGCAATAATTAATTAAAATTGGAATTAATTAATTAACTAAATAGTTATGACACATGTAATTAATTAATTATTTATGTATTTCACATTTTAATTACTTATTGAGACATTTAATTAATTAATTATTGACACATTTAATTAATTAATTATTGACACATTTAATTAATTATTTAATGGTGTATTTAATTAATTCATTATGGCAGTCCTGGCGTTCCATTGAAAAAGACTTTGTGACACGCATGTAGAACAAGACTTTGTGACACGCAGGCAGAAAAAGACTGTGACACGCAGGCAGAAAAAGACTTTGTGACACGCAGGCAGAAAAAGACTGTGACACGCAGGGAGAAAAAGACTTTGTGAAACGCAGGCAGAACAAGACTTTGTGACACGCAGGCAGAACAAAGACTTTGTGACACGCAAGCGGGAAAAAGACTTTGTGACACGCAGGCAGAACTAGACTTTGTGACACGCAGGCAGAACTAGACTTTGTGACACGCATGCAGAACAAGACTTTGTGACACGCATGCAGAACTAGACTTTGTGACACGCATGCAGAACAAGACTTTGTGACACGCAGGCAGAACTAGACTTTGTGACACGCATGCAGAACAAGACTTTGTGACACGCATGCAGAACTAGACTTTGTGACACGCATGCAGAACTAGACTTTGTGACACGCATGCAGAACAAGACTTTGTGACACGCAGGCAGAACAAGACTTTGTGACACGCATGCAGAACAAGACTTTGTGACACGCATGCAGAACTAGACTTTGTGACACGCATGCAGAACTAGACTTTGTGACACGCATGCAGAACTAGACTTTGTGACACGCATGCAGAACAAGACTTTGTGACACGCATGCAGAACTAGACTTTGTGACACGCATGCAGAACAAGACTTTGTGACACGCAGGCAGAACTAGACTTTGTGACACGCAGGCAGAACTAGACTTTGTGACACGCATGCAGAACTAGACTTTGTGACACGCATGCAGAACAAGACTTTGTGACACGCATGCAGAACTACACTTTGTGACACGCAGGCAGAAAAAGAATTTGTGACACACAGGCAGAACAAGACTTTGTGACACGCAGGCAGAAAAAGATTTTGTGACACGCATGCAGAACTAGACTTTGTGACACGCATGCAGAACTAGACTTTGTGACACGCTGGCAGAACTAGACTTTGTGACACGCAGGCAGAACTAGACTTTGTGACACGCGTGCAGAACTAGACTTTGTGACACGCAGGCAGAACAAAAACTTTGTGACACGCAAGCGGGAAAAAGACTTTGTGACACGCAGGCAGAACTAGACTTTGTGACACGCAAGCGGGAAAAAGACTTTGTGACACGCAGGCAGAACAAAGACTTTGTGACACGCAAGCGGGAAAAAGACTTTGTGACACGCAGGCAGAACTAGACTTTGTGACACGCAGGCAGAACTAGACTTTGTGACACGCAGGCAGAACAAGACTTTGTGACACGCAGGCAGAACTAGACTTTGTGACACGCATGCAGAACTAGACTTTGTGACACGCAGGCAGAAAAAGACTTTGTGACACGCAGGCAGAAAAAGACTTTGTGACACGCAGACTTTATATATGGATCGCCAGGATTGCCATAATGAAACAAACACAAATTACAACAGAAATAATAACAACGATATAAAAAAATAATAGAAGTAGAAAAAAAACGTTCTCATCCTAAAACTTGGTGACAAAGTGGATTATGGTAAGGAAACACTCATTTAAGTGCTGTCATTACTCAAAGGTTCCTGATAATCATGCATGAAGTGATTTCTGGAGGGGAATGAAACTTAACTGAACTGCTCCCTGTGACATTTTGACCTGTCAAACGCAGGCGTAACTCCTGTTATTCATTGTTGTATTGCAGGTCTGCTGTGCACGACGTCTGTGAATCTGAGTAATTTGGTACAGATGAAGGAATAAGACTGCTCAGATGCTTTGGGTGTCACGTAATGATCCCTCAGGTTTGGGTGTCTTTGGTGCCCTTTGATTTCAATCTAACTGCACATTGAACAGAAATCCTGCCATGACAGAACACACTAATGCCTTTTCAAGGGAGAACCGATCCTAATCTGAGCTGTCAGCCCCAAGTTCTCTGCAGTCATCAAATCAAGCATAATCTGGTTTGAACAGGCTCCCTGCCTCACTGCAAAAGCCTTTTTACCAGCTGCTGTTTGACAAATTGCAAAGCCTCTGAAGAGACTTTAGAAAGGGGGAAAAAGGATACGAAGAAAAAGCTGAACAAAAAGCTATCCATGCACTGTTTAACATTTCACTTGGAGTTTATTGACTGTATTCTATCTGTGGATTGCATTATAGTTTCTCTGAGAGCTTTGCTCCCTGAAGATTTTATGATCTGTGAACGCTGAGTCTCTCTTGTGGCTGTAAACCAGTCTGCTCAGCATGGCACTGCATGGCAGAGATTCTCTCCATTTTTTTGAATCACCTTTGCTCAGTTGTGCTCCTAACTGATCTCCTGAGTTTGGCTGTATTCCTGGACTTTGCCCTTTAGTTACTCTTCAGTCTCTTTGACACACAGGCTGCCAAATTTGAAATAACATTTTTAGTTTTGGAAAAAGAAGAGCGTGTCTAGCAAATTCTTGCACATCCTTGTTCTTAAATAGCACTTTTCTACTCAAGCACTCAAAGTACTTTATACACCTCATTCACCCATTCACACAAGCACTTTTCTGCACCTAAGTTCTTTCTATCTAACATTCATACTCTGATGGACTCATGAAAGAGCAGTTTGGGGTTCAGTATCGTGTCCAAGGATACTTTGAGATACAGACCAGATCAGGCAGCGATCGAACCTCCAACCTTCTGATCGGTACTAATTGGACGTTTGCTGCTGCACATGTAGCATCACAGCTTAGAAGATGGTGGTGTGGAAATGTGTTTCCCATTAACATTTGACTAAGAAACTCTTAGTCAAGGGTTAACATCACTAATGTCAGTATTTTCACTGACTCTAAAAAGGCACTGACCTTCATTAGATTAGATCAACATTGTGCCTTAAACCTGAGCTGTACAGGAAAATAGATTTCTGATACACATGTACATAAACAAATAAAGAGAGATGTTTCCCACCTGCTGAGAAGACAACAAATGCATAACCTGATTACCACCATTAATCTCATATCCACTGATTTCTGGCACCTATAAGTGAGATTGATTTCACTGTCCTGCTGTCTTGGCCTTTAGGAGAACACAGTGAGACAGATGAAGCTTGCACCAGATGGTAGAAACACAATGATCGTGGTCTTAGACACAGCATCCACACTCTGTACATGATAGTGTGTGTGTAGAGCTGTTTGCAGGAACTTGATGAGGCTTTGCTTAAGTGGAAATCCACTGATGTTCAAGCCCCAGGGAAGTGGGCGGGGGCATAGGACCTCTGGGGCCCTCTTCCTGATGGAGCCCTACCTGACTCCTTTCACTGCTAAAGCAAGAATGGTGCCACAGCTCATTGAAACAATACTTCATTTCATCAGAATCATTAAATGATTCTGTTAAAAACAACCGCCCAGTGTATTTGCATGGCAAACATCGTGATTAGACATTCAAGAAGAGCCTCTTAAAGATGAAGGTCTGTGTCTCTTGACCTAAACACATAATCCAGTTAAATCTGATTTATGTTCATTAATGCCCCTCACACTGTAACTTAAAGTAATAAATCGGTCACTGATTAATTACAGAAGTATGTTTGTGAGCATAAAGATGTAAGCCTTGGACCATCAGGATAAAATGTGGTTGGGAAACTTAACAAGCTTTGATAAAACTTCATCAGTAGTTCGAACAAGACCTCAAAACCTTCGATCACCACGGGTGGTTAGCAGACTGTGGTTGTACCATGCAGCCTAACAACATGCAGTAAATTGCAGGTTAAAGCAGTTTGCTTACACATTGTTAAACGAGGGAAGGGAACTAATGTGGCTGTCACATTACCCTTTTGTCCCATTTCATCCCAGAACTCGATTTAATTGCTGCTCACTTTCTACAGTACTTAAAACTGATCAGTAGGACCTGAAGCTGCAAACATTCAAACATTCAGGCCAAGAATCAGTTGGTGAACATATTAATCTACTACAATTAGCAAAAATGAATAAATAAACAGAAGAAAGTTAGAGTGATAACAGAGTCATGCAAGTTTTTGACCAGGAGGTTAAACTCATGCAAATTAGCTTCACCCAGGCTCATGAAAACACTGTCCTGCTTATAAACAGCAGATCATTTGTGTCAGTGTGTCAGGATGGTTTATATTTGAGCTTTTAGTTCACACAGAACAATTTTTATTAATTGTTTTTAGCGATTACGAAAGTCTGTGAATCCCCAAATAGTTCAGTTGTTCTTTTTGCTCCCCATGAGGTCACTTTCACCATGTGACAAAAACAACACCCCACTGTACACACTCGGGCCACCAGCAACTTTCTAAATCCTCAATAAAAAGCTGACAGGTTGC
Organism: Perissodus microlepis; assembly: GCF_051167445.1. Classification (NCBI taxonomy): domain Eukaryota; kingdom Metazoa; phylum Chordata; class Actinopteri; order Cichliformes; family Cichlidae; genus Perissodus; species Perissodus microlepis. Next base: position 33,093,247 of record NC_140466.1, on the reverse strand, counting down.
ATTGATGTTCCAAATAACTTATTAAGAAAACAACTAAATACACAGAAAATGTTATGAAAATTGGTTTATTTTATATCTCATAGTTTTAAATGATGCAATAAAAATATGTATAAAACATCACAAACTGTAATATTTTACAAATGCTTACGTCCTGCTGATGCAATGGAGACATCTTCCAGTGACAGTCTTCATCCGTGTGTGTGTGAGGAGGATCCTAAACCCACCGACACAGAAGTGCATGTTCACAACTCCCTCTGTGCAGGCGGGGTCAGGGTGAGGAGGGGTGGTGCTGTGGCCAGTCAGGTATGAAGTGCTGAGAGTGGATCTTTGGTCCTCTGTGCAGCTCTGTCCACTCTCAGCTTCCCTGCAAAGCAATAACACAAGAAAGACGTCATTTTAACACAAAACAGCATTTTCATTGTTGGTAGCTGCAGTATGTTGTTAAAAAGCAATTTTAAACCCAACGTATACACATGAAAAATATAAATAAACCTAAACCTACCTAAACCTACAGTGCTGCTGACATAGGATGATGATTTATACCAACTATTGGAAGAATTTCGCCTTCAATACAGTTTGTTGTCAATGTGAGGTGATAACTTACATAGTTGGAACACAGCACCACTCTCCCGTTTTTCACTTGGTCATCCATCCTTCTCATCGGGTTGGTCGGGGTAAGGCTGTCTTCTGGGTGGGGTGTTAGCTCCATCGTGGACGTAACTGGAAGTAATAACAACTAAAAAACTACCTTTCAGTCATAATGTAATATTAATATTAATGTCACATATCAAGAAAAAAACAATACATTTCACATGTCCGAGTCAGATGTTCTTATATCTGTAAAAACAAAAACACAAAGGCAAAGTTTAAAAACACGTTCTAACATAAACTAATCAGAGTCACTGTCATCAAGGGAAAGGGTAAAAGGCCTCTCCCAGAAACGTCTGACTCCAAAACTACCTGAGGATGTTGAAGGGGCATCAAACTGGTCACTTACCTTGCACCTCTTTGCACTTACCTCTTCGGTGCAGATGTCTTCTCTGCTTCTCTTTTCTGAGGAAGGAGCAGCAGAGAGATCAGCTGAGGAAGCAGATGACAGAGCAGCTGAGGAAGGAGCAGCAGAGGGAGCAGCAGAGAGAGCAGCTGAGGAAGGAGCAGCAGAGGGAGCAGCAGAGAGAGCAGCTGCGGAAGGAGCAGCAGAGGAAGGAGCAGCAGAGGGAGCAGGAGAGGGAGCAGCTGAGGAAGGAGCAGCAGAGGGAGCAGCTGAGGAAGGAGCAGCAGAGGGAGCAGCTGAGGGAGGAGCAGCTGGCGGATCACCAACTGGGGCAACAACTCGAGGGAAGAGTGGGGCGTTGGCCTGGCCGAAAGGCGGCATGGCGATGGGGGCAGCACCTGGAGCAATAGGATGTTGCCAATCGTGCCAAAACGGCTCTGGAGGGTGCTCCCGGATGAGAGGGGAATAATCTCTCTCATCCATGGTGTCATACCCCGAGTCATCGCTAAGCCAATCCCCCCACTCTTCTGAGTCGTTCCAGTCAGATGAATTGTCAGTCTGTTCACTCACCTCATCATCGTCTACAGGTAGGTAGGGGGGGTACTCACCTTGCTGTTCACCGTCATCAGCATCTGGTGCTTCATGAGAAGAGGGTGAGGGTGAGAGAGGGAAAAAATACTCACCATACTCACCTTCGCTGATACGCTGGGTATCAGTGTCCTTTTCTTCATCAGAAGAGGGGGAGGATGAGATAAGAATATACTCACCATACTCACCTTCGCTGATACGCTGGGTATCAGTGTCCTGGGCTTCACCAGAAGAGGTGGTGCTCTGGAGACTGTCATCCAGGATCCTGATGACTTCAGGAAGGCCTTCTTCTGCAGGGCGTTCAACCACATAGTCAAGACGCCCTGTGAGGAAACAGTTTTTAAAATAACATTAGGAATGTAATAGACACCCAGTGTTAAAGCAACAGACCTACATCTGTTAGTTTGAGCAGAGGATGAGAGAAAAGCATTTTATGTCAGACTGAATGACACTTCTACTTGTTCAATCTTTAAGGGAAGTTTTTTAATAGAAGACCACCAAACCTCCACCAAGGCAGCTCACTCTGTGTACTTTTAAGGTGACACTATATTGACACTATATATGACACTGTATTTTGTGTACATTCAATTTGTTTTATTTGTTCTTTGTAAGCCTTTATGCAAACACTATGTTGGAATAGGTAATGGATAATAGGTATTGATTTGTAAATAGCCGGACATGAGTAACTTATTATATAAATATACTACAGTAAATTTATAACTAACCATGCAGCTCATTCTCCTGTTTTATTTACAATTCACGATGTCACACATTTTGAAAAAAGCTCATAAGTTAAATATGTGGATGCAAACCATAATGTAACATTTAGACCACATGTACCAATCACATGTCCTAAATATAAATTTTTTTTTTTTAAATAAAAACACAATCTCCTTGGCAAGAGTAAAAATTGCACACACAAAGCTCTGCAGGTATGTCTGAAAATGATGGTCAAGTGAAAAACAAACAAACAAACAAACAGAAACTCTTAACTCAGAATCCACATTTTTAGAAATGTGCACAAGGACTGTATCTGCCATAAGGACAGATACATCTAATCTGTGGTAAACATGCTATCCCTGTGTAAATATCCCTGTGTACAATATCTCTCTCTGCTATCCAATAAGGTTAAAAGCATTACTGTAACAGAAGATAGGTCTTAATGCCATTATTACTACTGTTTTCATATTCTTTTGATATTATTTTATTTGTATTTTTTTTATCTTTGTGTTTTGCAGCAGAGACAAAAAATATAGTTTATGTCAATAAAGCCTTTGATCCGGAGAAGAAAAGGATGTTAGGAGGGGACCTGGATCTGTTTACACCTGAGTGTTCTGACGCCATGACATCTTGAAGATGCCGTTACCACAGAAACTGAATTTTGGGCATTTTACAAATTTTAGTCCATTAAGCTATTTTTAACCATTTCATTTTAAAGAAAAGTGTCAAATTTGAAGCCTTCAAATCAAAGTAACACCTTTTTTTCATATTCATACACCAGTCGTTAATAATTTATACACCTCTCCTGGAAAATTTAAAGCATACAAACAATTTACGGGAAACAATCTTGGAATACACATATTTGATCACGTTAAAACTTGATATTCACACTGGAACTTGTTAAATTATTACAGTAATTTACATTTAAAGAAATTTTCAAACGTACCTGCAGCGAAGTCCAGGTGACAGTCGGGGAGTCCGGGTCCACGGCGAGCCATCTTCAAACTTGAAAAACAAAAACAAGTACAAACAATCCACAGATGAAGTACTTGTTGTGCTTTCAAGTTAAATCCGCTTTCAGTAAAGTGTTTTCCAAAACTTAGCTTTCCACAGGCTGAGGTTGGAGCAGGTCGAAACAAGTCCACGAGCAAGTGTAAACAGACGTTTGGAACCTTGTGCAGCATTTATATACCCTCAGCGGCCATGGTTACGGTTGTCAACACATGTGCACATGATATAACTATATGAATGGAGCTCACAGCAGTGTAATTTACAGTTAATTAATGGTCATTTACAGTCAGGGGTGGAAGTAATGAATTACAAATACTCACGTTACTGTAATTAAGTAGATTTTTTGGGTGCTTGTACTTTTATGAGTAATTTTTCAAGTGTGTAATTTTACTCATACTTGAGTACAACTTACACCATGTAATCTACTTCGCTACTTATAAAATCAAAAGTCGCTACTGAGTACGCCCACAATTTGAATTAATATTCAAACCTTTCTTTTGCATTTTTACAGCCAATTAGGCCGTGCAATCGCAACCGCGCTGTTGAGTATTGCAGCATCACAGCGATCAACTCGAAGGAAAATGACAACGGAGTCAAAAATGTCCTTAATATTTTGGGAACTTTATTCCACATCAACAGGCGGCAAAACTTTCCTCATGGGTGCCATTTTCGTTGTGGTGTACTTTTTTCTTCTTAGGGGCGTGATGACGCAGCATCCGTGATCTTACAATGAAACAGTGCCTCCTTGTGGTGACAACTAAAATACTGTCTCTGTTAAACCACAGTAACCATAATCCAGTTAAACACTGTACAACATGAGTACACACAATGAATATCTTAACACGTGCCAATTTAAGACGTAAGCAAAGAATAAACTGCGCTGCAGCAGCAGGCACAGGTGTCTAGAGGTGCTAAATGGTGGAGTACAAACTACTTTATAGACGGAAGATTTCGAGACAAAGAAGCCAAAATGGAGACAGAGGACAACACTGTCAACCATGAAAACGATGTAGAAAAGACGGAGGACGCGTGCCCGTGGCCATACCTGGAGGAATTTTTCATGTACAGAGGGAGAAAAGGAGACAGCGTCCAGATGCAGTGCAAACTTTGTTTGACCTCTACAGTCATTTCAGCTTACAAGACTTCAGCGTCTAATCTTAAAAAAACACATTGAGGTAAGAGGTTTTACAACTATACGTGTACAATATTGCCTTCTTATTTTTCATGTGTGTTAAGGTTATTAGTTTGGCTAAGATATTGTCACCGCCATTGGTTAGCCTGATAGTAAAATAAGACGGAGCTAGCTAATGTGCGTGTGTGCATGCATAATTGAGCTACAATTCATAGGAATGTTTTAGCTTATTATTTGGATAACCACCGTCATTACAATAAATTAAATTTGTAGTCATTTAAAACTCACAGGCCTACAATCAGCTGGCCTATAAAAAACAAAAACAAAAACTTGAACACAGTGCTGAGCTGCATCTCAAATTAATCTTCCAGCTCTCAGCTGACATGTACCAGAGCCCGATTGATGGATCAGTTGATCAGTATCATTTGCCTGATATAGGTCTATCATAGTGACATGGCTCTTAATCAGTAGAGTTATATGTTTCCCAATATGATATATTTTTTTAAAGAACATAATGTGGATTGTTTTTATTTGTTAGCTGTATGGGCAGCATTTTTGTGTATGTGATCCCTTTTCTTAAATTAGATTTGCTATATACACATATTTTGCTCTCTTAGTATTTTTAGGACCTGACTAATACTGAAAACTTTAGGGTGATACTGATAAAAAGGAGTTAAAAATTTAGATACTGATACATTGGTCGATACTCTTTTTACAGATAGTATACAGATTACAGAACTTAGAATGTATACAGAAATTCATGTTTTTTGCAATGATCGTTCAAAATTGGTTTACATTTGTAAATAAATACAGCAATATATCTGCAAGATTTGATCAAATTCACCACTCTTTTATACTATGCTAAACAATCAAAGATTAGCTCATGTCTAGTTGAATGATGTTTTAAAAATGTGTTTTCCTTTAGTGTTAATCACAGTGATGTTATGAAGTAATGTATGAACCTGATGTATGATAATATTTGTCTCTACAGAGGAAACATCCATCGAAGATTGAGCAGTACAATATCACTGTGGCATCAACATCTCGTCAGCGAAAGACCACAGCCACACCAAACAAGCTCTCAGCAAATACACAAGCCAAGTTACCAGACCTGATGTTGAGAGCTGCAAACAAACATGTTCCACAAGCAACTGTTGACAAGCTTGTCATCAATTTCATATGTGAGGGTCTACAGCCATTTGCAGTGGTAGAACAGCCATCTTTCAAAGAATTGGTTACCACATTACAACCTCAAGCCAAAGTCATCTCCAGACCCACTGTCCGTGCCAGAATCTGTGAAGCTGCTGATCACATGAAGATGACTTTGGTTGCAGCATTGGATAAAGTCAAATTTGTTGCTACCACTACTGATTGTTGGTCAGCTCATCAGAAAAGTTACCTTGGAGTCACATGCCATTGGATAGAGGAAGAGTCCCTGGAAAGAAGATCTGCAGCACCAGCATGCAAAAGATTGAGAGGGTCTCACACATTTGACATGCTTGCTGGTGCGCTTGATGATATCCATTGCCAATACAAGATTAGAGGCAAAGTTGTAAGAACCACAACTGATAGTGGATCCAACTTTGTCAAGGCCTTCCACATGTTTGGGGCACAAAATGATGCAGATGAAGCTGAAGATGAAGCAGACCCAGAAACTATTGACCTGACTGACCATATTGACTACCATGAGGCAAGTGCAATTCTTGATGAAGACTCTGGTTTGGAGTATCAACTCCCGCCTCATCAGCGATGTGCATGTCACCTGCTAAACCTTGTGGCAACATCTGATGCTGCCCTAGCAGAGAGCATGAATGAAACCTACAAGAGGCTCTCCCGTGCAACCTTTGCAAAATGCCAGGCCATTTGGAACAAAACTGGCCGGTCTCATTTGGCTAATGAAGTGGTAGAGGACAAGTGTGAACTACAGATCATTCGTCCCAATGCAACACAATGGAATTCAACCTACCTTGCCACTGAAAGGATAATACGCATCATTGATGAGAAGGGGGAAAATGCCATCAGGAGCATTTGTGAGGAGTTCAAGGTGAAAATGTGAGTAAAATTGGACACCTACCAATATGGTTGCAAATTTTGTGAATTTTCCTTAATGGATGGTTAAAAACGTGAGCAGACTCTTAATATTAAATCAGAAGATCCCTATTATAGTCATGGTGGGTTTTGTTGTTGTGTCTTACAGGTTGAGTCCTGCAGAAGTTGCATTCCTTAGGGAGTACTGTACCACCATGAAGCCACTGGTGAAAGCTTCAAGAGCAGGTCAGTATGCCGTGGACTTTTACACCACCATGTTAGGGATGGAGGAAAGTAATAAAGCTTGAGTGGAGAAGCTGCTGCAGGGGCTTCCTCAGCTGAGCTCTGAGGACAGAGCTGTCCTGGATGCTAACTTTTCTTTGGAGGAGATTAGTGCTGCTGCTGGTCAGCTGGCTCCTGCACAGGGTGGGCTGCCTGCAGACTTCTGTAAAAGACTGTTACTGGCATCGAGTCATCACGTGGGGCTCTCTCTTCTCCCTAAAAAACAGAGATTTGTCTCTGCTTAGAAATGGAGACGTGGCTCTGTTATGCACAGATTACTAACTTCCTTCAAAAGTACTGGCCACCAGGCTGAAACACTTTGTGAAATGAATCACTCACAGAGATCAGTCGTACTGTGTACCACACAGCTCTAATGTGAACAAGAGTTTTCTCATGAGAGACTTGGTAGTTATTTGTAAATTGTACAGTTTGATGTTGGAATAATTTCTTTAGATTAAGAGAAAGTGTTTGATAGGATTGACAATCTTTTTTGTTTTTCCATTATGAGAAGTTTTGCTTTTTGGAGGTGGATTTTTGTCACTTTTGGGGCTGTTGTATCAGGCGGCTTTCTGTTTTGTAAAAGTGGATGATGGGCTGAGCTGCCCAGTATAAGTTTGGAGAGGATCTAACTGGAATGTCCTGTTTCTGGAATATATATTTATATTGGTATATTTGTTAGAAATTTAATCTTTGTTGAATGTTTTAAGAGATAAATAAGCAAAGTTATCTAGATTTATGTTGCCAGGTTTATGTCGGAGGCCTCTGCTGGTGTTGTCATTGTTTTTCTGTTTTCATTACAGATCAGAGTGATGTGGACTTTCTCAAAAGATGTTTAGATTTGTATGACAACCTTCAGCAAAGGTGAGCTGGTGAAAAAATATGGTGTAACAGGTTTGTTGGTGGTCATATAGAGACTTTTTTTTTTTAGGAAAAGAATAGTCTTGGAGGTTGCCATGGAGACGGTCTGTGTCAGACTGTCTAAACCAAAAATGGATGCTGTACATACACTGATAAATGTCATTTCAGGAGTGGCCAGATTGAAATCCAGAGAAAACTATGCTAGAGGTGAAAGGTCAAACATTGGTCATCATGTTGAGATTTTTTTAATACCACAGACTGACAAAGAAAACTGAAATTTGTGAATTTTAAAGGTGTGCAAGATGTGCTGTGTTCATTCGCAGGGCCTTGCCTTTTTATTTCATTTGTCTTTGGTTTTGAGTTTTTATTTGTGCTCTTGTAATTATTTTGTGATAAAACTTTTTCTATTTTGAGACCAAGATTCAAGTGGAAATCTTTGTGTGTCTGTCTCTCTCCCTTGGTTTCTGTAGAGGTACAGTGTGGGGGCGCCTGGATAAATGTTAAACAGAAGCTAGATGTAGTGTTCCTCCACTGTCCGTTAAGGATATGAGGAAAAGAAATGGTCGAGAACAAAGTGTATGGTGTATTTATAAAAGAAAATGGCTTTTAAATTGTATACCAAAACGACCACCAGAAAGTCAACTACAACTTGCTACATAATCATCATGACTGTTGTGTCAGTTTAACAGTTTATGGGTTGACTTCTTTCAGTTCATTCACTGTTTACATCATGAAGGAAAAAGAAGGCAACAGGCTGAGAAATGAAGCTGTTGTGTGTCTTTGTGGCCACACGGGGGCAGTGCTGCATAAATAGTAGAATCTCTTCCTGGACACTTTTTCTAGACCTCTTTTTAAATGACTAATAAAGACAACAACATGAATTACATCAGGATCTGATATGGTTGTCTTTTTTTGTTGAGCTTTATATATTTCAGAATGCCTAGAGTTTGTTTGTTTCCCATGTTTTGTGATACAGAACATCTCCTCTCAGACGGCTGTTGTCTCATAATGGGTCATTACCTGGTCTGATGGTGTGTTTGTTCCATTTATAAATCAAGCGATTGATTTGTGAAATGAGAGATGGCCTCTGACCTGCTGACTGGTGTCTGATCTCCTCTGCTCCCCTCAAATTTGACAACTACTCAGGTAATGTGATGGTGGACAGGAAGTCACTAAACATGGGACTCTGGAAACACATTTCTAGGGATTGTGGGATTATAATATTATTTTATGCCATGTTAGACCCCTAATTAAAGATTGTGAATTATTATGTAGTTTTAGCTTGCATTATTCTCCTGAATTAGAAGAAGGTGATAACTATTGCATTTGTTAAACTGATTTGCATTACATTAGACTGCTGATTTATTGTGAACGAATGATATTGTTTTATGATGCATTATACTGCTGAGTTATAAGAAATACTGTTCGCAGAAAGCCATTGCCTTATTTGTCTGATTAGAAGAGAACAGAACATACTGGAGAGGTTTTCTGCCCCATCTCAGCAGGAGCAGATAAACAGGGAGCCAAGGTCGTAGCTTAGGCGCTGTATGAGAGAAAGAATGTGAATGTTTAGGCTTTTATGATTAGGTGGGGGCCACTAGAGGCTATAAGAGTTTGATCAATGCTCCACTATTTTGAGATCTGATGCTGTCTGCGTACGGTGTCCATCTCCCACGCGTGTGATCATTAAAATCATCGTTTGACTCAACCCGGCCGGACCAGTGTGGTTATTTTGGTTTTTCCTCTTGTATCCATCCCCAATATTTGAATCCGTAACAGTTTGGGGGCTCGTCCTGTGGTATTGGGGTGGAAGTTGGAGGTTTGGACGGTCCGAGGTTGTCGAACAGACAGGCACAAGCCAGTGGTCTGACGTGAGTGGGCATAAGCCGGCTTATACAAAGGTAAGGCACTACCTGTTGAATCTATTTCCAAAGTGTGCCAAATTGGACATGATAAAATTAAAGTCTACTCACTGAAATTACTGGTAGATGTCTGTTTTGATTTTAATGAAAATCTCATGAGATTTGAAAGTTGAAGTAAGTTATAATACTGGGTTAGAGTCCCAAGGTAAAGTAGAACAGTGAAATTGGGTTAGAAGCCCAAGTAGTTTGATAGGGAATTGGTCATTTTGTGAGTTAGAGGCTCCATTGACCACTAGGTTGCACCTGCCTCAGTCATACTCTTGTTTTGGGGGGTTCACTGTTGTTTCAAAGTGTTATAAATTATCCTAGAACGGCGGTGGAACCGCTAAGAAGCGCAGTGCTCAGAGGTAACGCTTGCCAAGGCCGGGGACGCCTAGGCCTTGTCCTCTTTGAGGGATAGTCAGTTGGTCACTGTGGAGCTTGGGGCACTCCAGAATAACTAGTGGTTGCACCACTTTACCGTTTGGAACGGTATCTGCGCTTTTTTGGACACTGTTAAATTGAGTTAGGGATTTTAGAGATTAGGCCAGAAACGGTTAGAGTCTGATACTGGTTAATTGATCACAAAAAAGTTGGACTTTCTTCGGTTGGACCCGTTAACTTAAATTTGTCAAAATTGTGTAGGCGCTAAAGCTGTCAGGCCTGAGAGTGATTGTAAATATAAGACGTCTTTGTAATATAAAATAATAGAGCTGTGTGTGAGACGAGGCTGTGTGTGACGACAGCGCGCTGCAGCGCTGCGAGCTATTTTTAGACGGTGTGTGAACATGCAAATGAGGTGGCTGCTGTGAAGCGCACAGAGGACTTTTGCTTCCTGTTTAGCGTGTTTTTGAGTTTTATAATTATGATTTGCAAACAATGATACATGCCTGTAATAAAAACGCTGATTTTGTTGATTATAATATTACAAATAAGGTTTTGAATGACTACGGTGAATGTTTGATATATGGCTGGGTTTTGATATAGAAGAGACAAATCGTGCATGATTTAGACCGGCACTTCAGTCGGCAGGGTAAGATTGAGTGATAAATACGGGGGTGATTTGTTTCAGTTTTATGGTGAACAGTGAATTGTGTGTATACAGTGAATTTTCTTGAGGGTGTGTTTCTAGGGATAATTATTACTGGTTTTATACATTCATATTAATGGAGGATTGTGGCTGAGAGTGTGGAGAGAGGACGTGAAGACGGCTTTGCAGCTGCCGGGGTGAGTAGCTGTGTGTGAGACAGGAACTTTGCATGCCCATAAAAGGCAACTGCCTGACTGTGTGAAGTATGCACCAAGAGAGAGTAAAATCTAGGCAGATGAAGCGAGTGGATGTTTTCAGAAAAGAAATACTAAGTGAATATTTTAGTGTGTTAATACAGGTGGATTTCTCTCAACCTGGAAACCTGAGTACAGCGGCAAAAGGATAAATTAACAGAATTGGGACGACAGACAGGCCAAGCTTTGGCTCAAAAGTTTGCAGCTTGACCCCAGCTTTGTCCCCACCCTGAAAAGAAGCTTAAAGGACATCTTCTCCTCCAGTTATCGGTTACCATCACTGGAAATTTTCAGGCAAGTTTTTGGCTGAATTGTTATTAGCACCATGTGTCCCTGAATCTCACAAGCAAGCTCTAACTCCTGGCTGTAGACATGGAATGCTGTTATTTAAGGTGGGGAATCAAAATTTGGGAAACAAAATAAAAACACAACCAAAGAAATGTATAAGAAAGGCACGTGTTAGAGAAATGCCTCGTTTGAGAAAAAAGTTAAATTAACCCACCCACAAACGCACACACACGCAATGAAGAAACAGCTTACATTCATGAACACGTGAAGATTTTCCAGCAAGGTTAAAGCAGCGAAACTTAACATACACCTGTTGTTGAATGATGAAGTTTATCCACAACTAACAAATAAACTTTCTGGGTTGCAGGACAACAGCTTAACTTAAAAAAAAAAAAAAAGACACTGGTCTGACCAACCAGTGATGACACGACAAATTTAGTGGTTAAAAGATTCAAATTGTGACATGTTTTCTGCTGACTGATTAATACAAATGATTACTGAATGAAGGAAAATTCCTTTTTTGGGCTTTTAAACATGAGCTTAAGAATTTTAACATGTACCTGTGTTGTCCTGTCAACTTGGTGGGTTATGAGTTGATTATATGGTGAGAAAAAACAAAAAAAGGGGGAGAGAAGGCTGACACAGGGCCTGGCCCCGTTGTTTCTCCCCTCTCTGAATAACACAGCCAACACAACATCATTTTCCTGTTCGCCTGTTTTTGTTTCGTTTTTGTTTTGTTTTTGTTTTTTCTCTTTATGCTTGATTACAGGCTGCTTTGCCGAGGCTGACCTGGACTCCTGCTCTCCCCTCTACCATCTTTGCTCTCTCCTCTACCATCTTTGATGTGACCCTGACCAAATGCTACAGCAGCTGGACCCACAACAACAACCTGAAAATGTCAACACTGCTGCAGGAAAACGATCTCATGCAGCGGAGACGGAGAGCGTTAAATCCAAGGCCCGTTTCACTACACGGGGGAGATTTCCAGACAGCTTCAGCTGACAGAGCAGTGACGAGACGCCCATTAAGCCCGGATGAAAAGTGAGGGGGAGCAAAAGAATGCTGACCTTAACAACTCTGCATTAAAACTGTGCAGGACAGTGACAGACCAACACGGATGATCGGGCAGCAAAAAGGGCGTGCCAGAGACAGGAGAAGTAACTGAGGTCAGGAGGCACCTCAGAATGGACAAAAGCACCAGAAGAAAATAAGCTGAAGGCACAGGTGTCGGGGCTCGGCCAGGAGCTGACCTCTGAGAAGAGCCGGACAGCAGAGCTGCAGAAGGCCGTGGAGCAAAGCAAGGAAAACATCAATAAACTTCAATCTGACGTGTACGGAAAAGACTCTGAGGTTTCTGCCCTCAGTAAGAGCTCAAGGCATCAGAGCAGAAACTGAGCATGGCTCAGGAGGAGCTGGCTGCTAATCGAACCCATCAGTCAGGCTTAGAGTCCCAGATACAGGACTTGAAATCAGGCCGGAGCTTGCTGGAGCAGGAGGTCGCCAAACCTGACAAAAAGCTCCAACAGCAGGAGCAAGCCCTGAAGGAGCTACAGAAGCAAAAGGGTCAAGTTAAGGAGGAGCTGGACAAGGACAAGATGCAGGACACTGGAGAAAAGGACTGCCTCAATTGGGGCCAGAACCAGTATGGACAGAACTTTGAGCAGCAGCACCAATGGATGCAAACAGACTGAAATGGAGGAGGGCAGGACCCCAGGGCACGCCTCAGGCCGTGGTTTACCCAGAACACCAGAACAGGAAAGTGATGAACACAAACACACACAAACACACACAAACACACACATCTACATACACTGACTCAGAATGAAGAGAAACACACATATGAACACATATGCACTCGTTGATTGAGTGAGAACTGACACACACACACGCACACAAATCGAAATGCTGATTCAATTCACTGAGAAGTGATCCACACACACACACACATGCACACACTTGTGCAATGAAGAATGATGCACACACACACGCTGATGCAATGAAGAATGCTTTACTAACAAATGCTTATGCTGACACGCAAAATGCTGCACACAAACATCCAAATACAGAATCTGTTACAACAACAAGAAGCCATTGATTGTTTATTGGTTAAATGCATTTCATGTCACCCAGAGGGCGTTTGTGTAGATTTAGGGGACAAGGTCTAGAGCAGTTTGGTTATGAAAACAATGTCTGTGCGTGATGTCTGTTTATGGCTCAAGGCCTCGACTGAATTGTTTACTGTGCTTCACACAGCCTGATAAGGAGCAGTGGTACAGAGTGAAAATGATGAGTTAACGGTGTGAGTTTTATTTCGGAGCGCCACATTTTTGTGATTGAGATTTAATTGAAGGAGGAACACATTGGAAAAAAAAAAAGAAAGAAAAAAAAGAAAAAAAAAAGGGGGCCAGCCCTTGGATTTACGTAAGCATCTCGCGTGTGTTTAACACAATTGCCTCAGGCTTTAAAAGATCTGTACGAAATTCAACAACTCAATTTGTTCTCATTGAGATGACACGATACGATCTAATAAGAGTGGTTAGTTGCTGAACGCACAGAATTCACAACACCGCATAAGATTTCAAATTGCAGGAAAATCACTGGAGTTATAAGAGGCAGACAACGACACACACACCACATGCATGCTATTGCTATTTATTGTGGATTAACCTGTCAAGGACAAGAACAAAAGAATTCTGCATCAAATACAGGAAATCATAGCTTTCCTGTATTTCCTACATTGTTGGCATGCTGGTTAGTGCTGTTGCTCCACATTAAGAAGGTCCTGGGTGCAAATCCACAGTCTGGCTAGTTTGCAGTGGTTTCTCTCTGGGTATTCTGGTTTCCTGCCACAGTGAAAAGTCATGCAGCTATTAGAGCTAGGTTAATTGATGATTCTAAATTATCCGTGAATGTAAGTGTAAACGGCTGTTTGTTTCTATCTGATAGACTGGTCAGCTGTCCGGGGTGTACCCTGCCTGGTAACCTGTCACTTCAGGGTTATTTCCCGGCCCTGCTGCAACCAGGATAAAGATAGGAGGATGGTAGTTGTTGTAGACCCATTCAATTTTTATGGTAACCAGGATCTAGACTTTGTTGAACCGTATGCAATATGAAGACAACATGTAGTATTTAAGTGACCAAGTAGTATTTGGATAAAAGTTATTGAATAGTGTTGAAATAAATATTCCAGGAGCTCAACTTACTCCATCTGAACATGTTTCAATCGTGTTTTATGAACACAAAATGCACAGGTTTACTGAATATGAAAAGGTTGTGTTGATTTAACTCAGTTGTTTAAGTTTCTGCCAAAGCAAAACATTTGTGTGCTACCAGTGTCCACTATTGAATCAAGTAAATCCAACATGGTTTTTTTTTCAGGGCAAAAAGGAGTTACGGTCCCTGTATTCCTGCACAATATTGTCCCGGGAGGGAGAAAAACTTTCTGGTGAAGTTTTGGTTGATTTTTGGGTTTTACTTAACACTAGGTTGATTTTATCAGTGAGGTTTGGATTGTTTTCTTTCTCTAAGAGAGAGAAAGATGGTTTTATGCTTGGACATGTTTGCAATGGGCCCCAGTATTTGTTATTATATGAGTATTTTATTGGTTACGTTTGTTTTTGCTTTTGTTACAGTGCACTGAAATAAGAACATCTGAGAGGTGTGATCCACCGGTGGTGATATTTTGGTATTTTGTGAGTTCCTGATTTAACAAATCAGCTCTTTAATCCAGGCCTGAGAGATTGAACTTTAAAGCGCTATAAAATATTCTTACTGGAAACAGTCGCAAAGTATTTTTCTCCATGATTATAATGGGCTTGGGAGAGATTCACTTATATGGGACATTGATCACATGAGAAGTCCTGAGCCTAAAAGGATTGCAGTGAGTCAATCCAGTCCAAAAAACAAGGAACTGTTTTCCTTTAAAATGATGATGTCATCTTGCTGGTGATGGATGCTTGAATAGGTCGTGCGTGAGACTCCATTAGCAGCAATATCTGGTATGAATGTGTGTGGATGTATGCATGTAACTGGACTGTGATGGACTGACGACTAAAAGTTTTAACGGACTTGATACTGAGACAAAAACGGTACCGACTTTAGGATTAGTAAATGTCCACAAACAATTCACCCAGCCTGTAAAAGAAGGGTGGATGTTTTGTCTTGCTTTGTTTTGTTTTTGCAGGAACAGAAGGATGACAGAGACTAAAGGGGGAGGCTGTAGCTTCACATGAGTGTGAACTGCAGACTGAACCCTTTGGTTGCTAATTTTGAGTTACTGATGTTTGCATTAAGAAAATTGTGTTTTAGTAGCTGTGTTTCGATTAATGTATCACATTATATTGTTGGGAATGTTAAATGCTAAAGTGAAGAAACGCTTTGATTTCACTCATGACTGAACATGTTATTATTAACCATAGCAGGCCACTGTAAAGAGTAAATTAACTTTTATAGAGGAAAAAAGCCAAAAAACTCTATTAATATCTATGGATAACAGGGAAATGGTAGGCTTGTCACATTCAAAATGGAGATATGTAATAATAAACACTGGTCCCTGTCTTTTGGGTGCTTTCTTGAAATAGTCAGCAATTTAAAAGTAGGATATAACCGACAGGGGCATGTGATAGGATGTAGTGCTGCACAAGAACAAGAGCAAAATAAACAAGGAAAAATTATTGTGTTTAGCTTTGATAAATTCAAATTAAAATGTACCATTACACTGAGAGGATCAATATGAAATCAAATATATGCTAATTTTGTGTGAAGTACATGACTGATAACTGTTCTGTCCTGAGCTTTTGTTTTTACAGCACTCACTTGACCACACCAACAGTTTCTCGCCACCAAAAGGGGGTACTTGCAAAGAATAGGGAGGAATATCATCAGAAGTGGGAAAGGTAAGCCCCGATGGGGGTGATAACACCATTAATTTCACGTATGGTCAAATTCTTAAAATTTGACCCCAAACATGAAAAATTCTTCAAACATTTAGAGACAGAGTGGAGTTCTAGATAAATATAATGTGCCAAACCACATGCGGATGGAGAGTTGGAATCGATAAGATGGTGAAACAACACGCAGTAAAATGTTGATCATGTTGATTATGTTTATTCCAGTGTGCAGAGCAAGGTTATTATCATTAACGAAAACTAACGAAATAACGAAAACTAGAAGTTAACGGAAATAAAAATAAAAACAAAAAAAGGAAAATTAACTAAAACTGTAATGAGTGTTCACAAAACTAACTAAAATTAACTGAATTTATGGCAAAAATGTGTTTAGTTTTCATTGATGTGTGTGTGTGTCCTACAATAGTCAAGGGTGAAAATGAAGTTTAGCTTCCAGATTTTTTCTTGCTGTGTCTCATTATGCCAGCAGGTGGCAGTACGTTAGTCGAGTCGTCTGTGTTGCTGCTCCGTCCACGCGCAGAATCATGTCAGGAAAAGTCGGGAGAAAGCGCCAGAGTCCAATTTGGGATTACTTTGAATATGACTGTGTTTTGGATAAAGCAAGTGTCTTGTAGTGGAAAGAGACAAATTATGAGGGACATTTCTAAAGGGAAAAAAATCCCACAAACCTTAAAGTGCACTTGAAAAGCTCACACAAGAAGGCTGACCTAGCTTACCTTGAAAAGGTAAGGGAGCACACTCAACCCTCATCCCCAGAAAACAGAAGCTAACCCCAGGCAAGGCAGCGTGATGCATCCCGAGACAACAGGACGGGGATATCTACATAACTGTGTGAGTCAATTGCCTTCAAAAGGTTTATCAATTCACTTGAACCAAAATTACGAACACCCGGTGCTGCAAGAGTTAATAGTCTCAATACCCAAGGATAAGCAGAAGAGCATGACTGATATGATGAAACTGGGATTTTGTTACACTTAATTATTGCAAACACAACTAAAACTATAACTGAAACTAATCAAAACTAAACTGAAACTAAGGATTTTCAAAAAATAAAAACTAAACTAAACTAGCAAACAATTGGTAAAAACTAATTAAAACTGATATAAAATTGAAAATCTGAAGTCAAAACTAAATCAAAATAAAAACTAATGAAAATTGCAAAACTATTAAAACCCTGGTGCAGAGATTGGCTAATCTGACCAGGAAATGTTATAAAATGGATTGCCTGAACAGTCAGCGTTAAAGTCACCTTTGACAGTCCAGACTAAGATGACGTTGGACATCTTCAGGGCGGAAAAGGGTTGGTGTGACCAAGGTGTGGTTTGGCTTGTGGTATGTATATTTCAAGATGATATGGCTCTGGATGGACCAGTTACCAGGGCATGGAAGGAGGACAGACTCATTAAAGGGGGAGAAGGAATTTTCTGGGATTGGAAATCCTCTGGGTGAGTGGTTGACTAAAAGCATGCATAAAATAAAAGCTATTTTTTGTTATTGATTGGTAATAGATTGATAATTGGCCACATTTACAGCTGTATTGACTTGTTGTGGACGCAGTCTACTTCATGTTTAACCACTCTAATTAACTGATTGAACATAGAGACATTAAAGGAAGAATGTGCAGCGCCACCCTGTCAGATGCCAGTGACGGTGGGGCTCAGTGGTGAATCAGGTGAGCTGGATTCATGGCTGAATCAAAACAAAGATTCCCCTGCTGTGGTCAGTGAGGGAAAAACAGGGGGAAATAAAATTAAAAGAGGCATTTATAAACCTTTATTTGTGAAGTTTATAAACGGGATAAAAAGGGGGTGTTTTACTGTTATTTTAGCATCAGCATTATTGTTACATCAGAATCATATAACAAGCATTGCGTTAATCATTTATTGAAGCTTTTGACATTATACTAACATTTGTGTTCCAGTGATTGTTATAACCTCATGTTAATCTTCTATTTACAGGTGTCAGAATAGTCATATGATCTTTCATTGCAGGTGTAACCATGATCATGTTTATACATATTGCAGTTTGTTGCTCATTATAGAGTTGTGCTCAAGTTAATAAGGGTTAAGAGCTACAGTCAACACGATGTTTGGCTGATCTATGGACTGGAGTGACTTCGGGCAGGGAAGGCCGCACGCGCTTACATAACACTGATATCATGTTTTTCTTTGTGATCTTTTATTCAGTTATATCGTTTGTTAAGTTTTAGGTAGTGGCAGTTAATTAAACAACATTCATTTAATATTACATACTTGATTCAGAGCATTACACATCGATCACCTTAACAAATCTGGAAAACCTTGTAGCTGCAATGTTGTGTCTCCATAAGGGACAGTTGGCTCCAGGAGATAAGTGGGAGTCGGTGCCTGTCCTCGAGAAGGAGAGAATGTTCCTTTGCTGTGTCGGAAATAGTCAACAGGTTCACGTTGAAGTGAAGTTCATATTATTACAGGTTTTGTTTCTTGGCAATTCTGCGGACGCAGACTCTGGGCGGAGCCAGGAGTCGAACAGATCTAACATGACAATTAAATTGATTTCATTCCCTAACACAGGATGACAAGACTGGAGCAACGACACTGGATAGGAGAAAGTCTCATACTTTCTAAGATATGAGGTCACTAACCTTTTCTTTTAAGTTTTTTCTGTCACCAACTACACTTTTAACAGTGTTTTAGCCGCGAATGTCGCGCTGTATGTCTGGTCAGGTTGTCAACATAGAACATGTTTGCAAAAGTGCTCAGATGTTTTCAGAGATTTCACTAGCTCTGCTAACAGTCAGCATGCAGAGTGCCCCCAGGGGGTTACGTTAACCGGTTTGTTTACATATTCCACTCTCCGTGTTCCACATGTTGCATTCGCAGATTCTCATTTTCACCGAACGATCGTCTCTTTCCGCCTGGTCTTGTGTCTCTGTGCTTCTGTAACATAAAGAACGAGCTGACATTTTTCTCACGAAACCAGCGATCAGCTCAACAGACCCTCAGTTTACCTGCATGCATCCTCCTCCTCATCTGTCAGCTGTTTAACACCTGCTGCTAATTCAAGAAACACGCCTACGTTACCTGGTGATAGTCACAGTTTAACTGGGCAGCCGGTGCTCGATATAAAGCAATGTCAGCGCATTTTTCTGCACAAGATGAGTAAATATAGTTTTTTCCCCGAGCGCAGAGCTGCTGGAGCTTGTTTCCTTACAGAGCACTTTATAGGCGAACCAGCTTCATCAGCGGCTGATGTCCAATCACCGGCACACAGCTTTGAAACCTCACCTTAGTTTTAGCTCTCAGTGGTTAAATGCTGGACTTCATTCACTCAGGTTCTGTCTGTCGGGTCACGTTTACTTCGCTGTTTTATTTACAACTGAGCAAATCGGTTTGGCTGAGGTTAAAGTTATGTTTCATAACTGCATAGTTTTACAGACGTTTAATGGTTCACTGGCACATGTGTTAGACTGAACTATTCACTTTTCTTTATCTGGTGTGTTTTGAATTTAACAGTGAATTTTGAGATTAAACTGACTTTTAAAATGTTTTTATACAAAGAGGAAAGAGAAGGCGCATTTCCACCGAGAGGAGCAGGGTTTGCAACAGCATGTTCATCATGAAGTCTGCAACCTGGACAGTAATATTATATCATCTGTTTTTTAATAGTTATTCAACTGTATTCTAAGCACCAGCTGTCTGTTAGAATGTGATTTTTTTCTCTCTCTTTTTTCTTTTTTTTTTGCTTTTTCGGTCATGTTATGTTTAACTGTCAAAGGTTTGTTACAAACTATGAAACGCATCGTGCAGACTTCTGGATGTTAGAAGAAAACTAATACTGCTCATGAATGAGACTAAAGGCAGGAAGGTGTCCTTTAAAACTAAACATGTTAATAGGACCTCCCTATTTATATAATAGTTTATGATATAGCACGTGTATTTCAGTAATAGCCTACTGATTTCAGTGTAGTGGTGAACAGTCACACAGCTCACGTAGGCGTTATCTGTGATACTCCTTGACTATAAATTATCCAAGTTAACTTCAGTTGACCATTCAGACAGTTCTTTTGCAATGAAAAACATAAACACCCATGCTGCCGGCAGGTTTCCTCAGTGCCAGCTGTTAACATTATAGCTGCTCATGCAGTAACCATGGTAACCACGGACTCTGAGCGGCTGGATCGACGGAGGTCAGACAACAATTTTACATGTATGATCTTAGAACAGGACACAGCCACTATACGTGCTGGCCTCATATCAAATGTGAAGGCAGAATGAGTCTATGTTTGACGTTTGCTTTATATCTAATCTTCCTCTCAAACATTTAAACAGCAGCGAGTCTGCAGCTGAGGGAATACAAACTCAAATTGTCGGAACAGGTTTGCTCGTTTCTTGGATTCATTTGGTGATTTATTAAATGTATAAATGTTATTCTAATCTGCTGCTGAGTCTCTTACACTTTTCTTTATGCTGTATATTTTCACGTCTCTGGAATAGTTGGCAGTTAGATAGTCAGCTGGGAAACTCTGTGTTAACTCATGGAGCTGAGGATATCGTGGATATGCTGACCTCGCTCCGTGGTGTACAGGGCCGTTTACCCTCATGATTAATATTCACAATAAAAATATTAGCCGAACATCATGAAGTCTGTATGTGTTTCATAGTGTCGAACAACCTTTGTACAGTTAAAGCCAGCAGTTACTACATGACGGAAACACCAACGTTATCTCTTTTTATGCGTTTATACACAGGTCACGCTGATTACTGAACAAAAACCCAAAGATCAGATGTTAAACAGATTTATTTGCTCTCTCTCCTCCTTAAACATGTTTTTAATGTTAGTTATAATTCAGAATTGGTGACTGAAACACGTAGGACACATAAGAACATCAGGAAATAAAACACAGATAAATATAACCTCAGTAAAAGAAGTCAGCGGGGGTTATTACAGCTGTGTACCGGGGCCTGCGCTTTGTCGGCGGTAATAATAGCTCGATTGCTTGCGAGGCGAGCGGGTCTATCCCACGCTTTGCCGTGAGACTGGGCAGACATCTCCGAAATCATCGAAGCACTTTTGCAAAGAGGCTGTATCTTGACAAACCGACCACACATATGAAGATTAAACCACTACATTCTCGGCTAAAAAAAATATTAAAACGGTATTTGGTGACACACAAACAGGGTTGTTCAAAGTTCAGTTCTGTTAGTTTCCACATGCCGGTTGTTGTGTGCTAGAAACAATGGCCACCAGGCCAAAGCAATGGTTTTGACTCGATCAGCGTTAACCCCGCCCCCTGAGTTTGATGGCTGAGGCTGACAGATAAAATTAATTCAAAATGAGAGCCAGGCGCCAGGACTGCCAAAATGAAATAAATAAATATATCATTAAATAATTAATTAAATGTGTCAATAATTAATTAATTAAATGTGTCATAACTATTTATTTAATTAATTAATTCCAATTTTAATTAATTATTATCACAAAGTCTAGTTCTGCCTGCGTGTCACAAAGTCTTGTTCTGCCTGCGTGTCACAAAGTCTAGTTCTGCCTGCGTGTCACAAAGTCTTTTTCTGCCTGCGTGCGTGTCACAAAGTCTTGTTCTGCATGCGTGTCACAAAGTCTAGTTCTGCATGTGTGTCACAAAGTCTAGTTCTGCATGTGTGTCACAAAGTCTTTTTCTGCCTGCGTGTCACAAAGTCTTGTTCTGCATGCGTGTCACAAAGTCTTGTTCTGCATGCGTGTCACAAAGTCTAGTTCTGCATGTGTGTCACAAAGTCTTTTTCTGCCTGCGTGTCACAAAGTCTTTTTCTGCCTGCGTGTCAAAAAGTCTATTCTATGGAACGCCAGGACTGCCATAATGAATTAATTAAATACACCATTAAATAATTAATTAAATGTGTCAATAATTAATTAATTAAATGTGTCAATAAGTAATTAAAATGTGAAATACATAAATAATTAATTAAATGTGTCAATAATTAATTAATTACATGTGTCATAACTATTTATTTAATTAATTAATTCCAATTTTAATTAATTATTGACACATTTAATAAATTATTTAATGGTGTATTTAATTAATTCATTATGGCAATCCTGGCGTTCCATATATTTCTGCCTGCGTGTCACAAAGTCTAGTTCTGCATGCGTGTCACAAAGTCTAGTTCTGCATGCGTGTCACAAAGTCTTTTTCCCGCTTGCGTGTCACAAAGTCTAGTTCTGCATCCGTATCACAAAGTCTAGTTCTGCATGCGTGTCACAAAGTGTAGTTGTGCCTGCGTGTCACAAAGTCTAGTTCTGCATGCGTGTCACAAAGTCGTTTTCTGCCTGCGTGTCACCAAGTCTAGTTCTGCATGCGTGTCACAAAGTCTTGTTCTGCATGCGTGTCACAAAGTCTAGTTCTGCATGCGTGTCACAAAGTCTAGTTCTGCCTGCGTGTCACAAAGTCTTTTTCTGCCTGCGTGTCACAAAGTCTAGTTCTATGGAACGCCAGGACTGCCATAATGAATTAATTAAATACACCATTAAATAATTAATTAAATGTGTCAATAATTAATTAAAATGTGAAATACATAAATAATTAATTAAATGTGTCAATAATTAATTAATTACATGTGTCATAACTATTTATTTAATTAATTAATTCCAATTTTAATTAATTATTGCCACATTTAATTAATTATTTAATGGTGTATTTAATTAATTCATTATGGCAGTCCTGGAGTTCCATATATTTCTGCCTGCATGTCACAAAGTCTTTTTCTTCTTGCGTGTCACAAAGTCTTGATCTGCCTGCGTGTCACAAAGTCTAGTTCTGCCTGCGTGTCACAAAGTCTAGTTCTGCATGCGTGTCACAAAGTCTTGTTCTGCACGCGTGTCACAAAGTCTAGTTCTGCACGCGTGTCACAAAGTCTTTTTCTGCCTGCGTGTCACAAAGTCTTTTTCTGCCTGCGTGCGTGTCACAAAGTCTTGTTCTGCATGCGTGTCACAAAGTCTAGTTCTGCATGTGTGTCACAAAGTCTAGTTCTGCATGTGTGTCACAAAGTCTTTTTCTGCCTGCGTGTCACAAAGTCTTGTTCTGCCTGCGTGTCACAAAGTCTTTTTCTGCATGCGTGTCACAAAGTCTAGTTCTGCATGCGTGTCACAAAGTCTAGTTCTGCATGTGTGTCACAAAGTCTTTTTCTGCCTGCGTGTCACAAAGTCTTTTTCTGCCTGCGTGTCACAAAGTCTTTTTCTGCCTGCGTGTCACAAAGTCTTGTTCTGCATGCGTGTCACAAAGTCTAGTTCTGCATGCGTGTCACAAAGTCTAGTTCTGCATGCGTGTCACAAAGTCTAGTTCTGCATGTGTGTCACAAAGTCTAGTTCTGCCTGCGTGTCACAAAGTCTTGTTCTGCATGCGTGTCACAAAGTCTTGTTCTGCATGCGTGTCACAAAGTCTTGTTCTGCATGCGTGTCACAAAGTCTAGTTCTGCATGTGTGTCACAAAGTCTTTTTCTGCCTGCGTGTCACAAAGTCTTTTTCTGCCTGCGTGTCAAAAAGTCTATTCAATGGAACGCCAGGACTGCCATAATGAATTAATTAAATACACCATTAAATAATTAATTAAATGTGTCAATAATTAATTAATTAAATGTGTCAATAAGCAATTAAAATGTGAAATACATAAATAATTAATTAAATGTGTCAATAATTAATTAATTACATGTGTCATAACTATTTATTTAATTAATTAATTCCAATTTTAATTAATTATTGACACATTTAATTAATTATTTAATGGTGTATTTAATTAATTCATTATGGCAATCCTGGCGTTCCATATATTTCTGCCTGCGTGTCACAAAGTCTAGTTCTGCCTGCGTGTCACAAAGTCTTTTTCTGCCTGCGTGTCACAAAGTCTTGTTCTACATGCGTGTCACAAAGTCTTTTTCTATGGAACGCCAGGATTGCCACAATGAATTAATTAAATACACCATTAAATAATTAATTAAATGTGTCAATAATTAATTAATTAAATGTCTCAATAATTAATTAATTAAATGTCTCAATAAGTAATTAAAATGTGAAGTACATAAATAATTAATTAATTACATGTGTCATAACTATTTAGTTAATTAATTAATTCCAATTTTAATTAATTATTGCCACATTTAATTAATTATTTAATGGTGTATTTAATTAATTCATTATGGCAATCCTGGCGTTCCATATATTTCTGCCTGCGTGTCACAAAGTCTTTTTCTCCTTGCGTGTCACAAAGTCTTTTTCTCCTTGCGTGTCACAAAGTCTTTTTCTCCTTGCGTGTCACAAAGTCTAGTTCTGCCTGCGTGTCACAAAGTCTAGTTTTGCCTGCGTGTCACAAAGTCTAGTTCTGCCTGCGTGTCACAAAGTCTTGTTCTGCCTGCGTGTCACAAAGTCTAGTTCTATGGAACGCCAGGACTGCCATAATGAATTAATTAAATACACCATTAAATAATTAATTAAATGTGTCAATAATTAATTAATTAAATACACCATTAAATAATTAATTAAATGTGTCAATAATTAATTAATTACATGTGTCATAACTATTTATTTAATTATTTAATTCAATTTCAATTAATTATTGCCACATTTAATTGATTATTTAATGGTCTATTTAATTAATTCACTATGGCAATCCTGGCGTTCCATATATTTCGGCCTGCGTGTCACAAAGTCTTTTTCTGCCTGCGTGTCACAAAGTCTTTTTCTACCTGCGTGTCACAAAGTCTTTTTCTACCTGCGTGTCACAAAGTCTAGTTCTGCCTGCGTGTCACAAAGTCTAGTTCTGCCTGCGTGTCACAAAGTCTAGTTCTGCATGCGTGTCACAAAGTCTTGTTCTGCACGCGTGTCACAAAGTCTAGTTCTGCACGCGTGTCACAAAGTCTAGTTCTGCACGCGTGTCACAAAGTCTTTTTCTGCATGCGTGTCACAAAGTCTAGTTCTGCCTGCGTGTCACAAAGTCTTGTTCTGCATGCGTGTCACAAAGTCTATTCCTATGGAACGCCAGGACTGCCATAATGAATTAATTAAATACACCATTAAATAATTAATTAAATGTGTCAATAATTAATTAATTACATGTGTCATAACTATTTATTTAATTAATTAATTCCAATTTTAATTAATTATTGACACATTTAATTAATTATTTAATGGTGTATTTAATTAATTCATTATGGCAATCCTGGCGTTCCATATATTTCTGCCTGCGTGTCACAAAGTCTAGTTCTGCCTGCGTGTCACAAAGTCTTTTTCTGCCTGCGTGTCACAAAGTCTTGTTCTACATGCGTGTCACAAAGTCTTTTTCTATGGAACGCCAGGATTGCCACAATGAATTAATTAAATACACCATTAAATAATTAATTAAATGTGTCAATAATTAATTAATTAAATGTCTCAATAATTAATTAATTAAATGTCTCAATAAGTAATTAAAATGTGAAGTACATAAATAATTAATTAATTACATGTGTCATAACTATTTAGTTAATTAATTAATTCCAATTTTAATTAATTATTGCCACATTTAATTAATTATTTAATGGTGTATTTAATTAATTCATTATGGCAATCCTGGCGTTCCATATATTTCTGCCTGCGTGTCACAAAGTCTTTTTCTCCTTGCGTGTCACAAAGTCTTTTTCTCCTTGCGTGTCACAAAGTCTTTTTCTCCTTGCGTGTCACAAAGTCTAGTTCTGCCTGCGTGTCACAAAGTCTTGTTCTGCCTGCGTGTCACAAAGTCTTGTTCTGCCTGCGTGTCACAAAGTCTAGTTCTGCATGCGTGTCACAAAGTCTAGTTCTGCCTGCGTGTCACAAAGTCTAGTTCTGCATGCGTGTCACAAAGTCTAGTTCTGCATGCGTGTCACAAAGTCTAGTTCTGCATGCGTGTCACAAAGTCTTGTTCTGCACGCGTGTCACAAAGTCTAGTTCTGCATGCGTGTCACAAAGTCTTGTTCTGCATGCGTGTCACAAAATCTTGTGCTGCCTGCGTGTCACAAAGTCTATTCCTATGGAACGCCAGGACTGCCATAATGAATTAATTAAATACACCATTAAATAATTAATTAAATGTGTCAATAATTAATTAATTAAATGTGTCAATAATTAATTAATTAAATGTGTCAATAATTAATTAATTACATGTGTCAATAATTAATTAAAATGTGAAATACATAAATAATTAATTAAATGTGGCAATAATTAATTAATTACATGTGTCAAAACTATTTATTTAATTAATTAATTCCAATTTTAATTAATTATTGCCACATTTAATAAATTATTTAATGGTCTATTTAATTAATTCATTATGGCAATCCTGGCGTTCCATATATTTCTGCCTGCATGTCACAAAGTCTAGTTCTGCATGCGTGTCACAAAGTCTTGTTCTGCCTGCGTGTCAGAAAGTCTAGTTCTGCATGCGTGTCACAAAGTCTTGTTCTGCATGCGTGTCACAAAGTCTAGTTCTGCCTGCGTGTCACAAAGTCTAGTTCTGCATGCGTGTCACAAAGTCTTGTTCTGCCTGCGTGTCACAAAGTCTTGTTCTGCCTGCGTGTCACAAAATCTTGTTCTGCCTGCGTGTCACAAAGTCTATTACTATGGAACGCCAGGACTGCCATAATGAATTAATTAAATACACCATTAAATAATTAATTAAATGTGTCAATAATTAATTAAAATGTGAAATACATAAATAATTAATTAAATGTGGCAATAATTAATTAATTACATGTGTCATAACTATTTATTTAATTAATTAATTCCAATTTATATAATTATTGCCACATTTAATTAATTATTTAATGGTGTATTTAATTAATTCATTATGGCAATCCTGGCGTTCCATATATTTCTGCCTGCGTGTCACAAAGTCTTTTTCTGCATGCGTGTCACAAAGTCTAGTTCTGCCTGCGTGTCACAAAGTCTTATTCTGCTTGCGTGTCACAAAGTCTTTTTCTGCTTGCGTGTCACAAAGTCTTTTTCTGCCTGCATGTCACAAAGTCTTTTACTATGGAACGCCAGGACTGCCATAATGAATTAATTAAATACACCATTAAATAATTAATTAAATGTGGCAATAATTAATTAATTAAATGTGTCAATAATTAATTAATTACATGTGTCATAACTATTTATTTAATTAATTAATTCCAATTTTAATTAATTATTGCCACATTTAATTAATTATTTAATGGTGTATTTAATTAATTCATTATGTCAGTCCTGGCGTTCCATATATTTCTGCCTGCGTGTCACAAAGTCTTGTTCTGCCTGCGTGTCACAAAGTCTTGTTCTGCCTGCGTGTCACAAAGTCTAGTTCTGCATGCGTGTCACAAAGTCTTGTTCTGCACGCGTGTCACAAAGTCTAGTTCTGCATGCGTGTCACAAAGTCTTGTTCTGCATGCGTGTCACAAAATCTTGTGCTGCCTGCGTGTCACAAAGTCTATTCCTATGGAACGCCAGGACTGCCATAATGAATTAATTAAATACACCATTAAATAATTAATTAAATGTGTCAATAATTAATTAATTAAATGTGTCAATAATTAATTAATTAAATGTGTCAATAATTAATTAATTACATGTGTCAAAACTATTTATTTAATTAATTAATTCCAATTTTAATTAATTATTGCCACATTTAATTAATTATTTAATGGTCTATTTAATTAATTCATTATGGCAATCCTGGCGTTCCATATATTTCTGCCTGCGTGTCACAAAGTCTAGTTCTGCATGCGTGTCACAAAGTCTAGTTCTGCATGCGTGTCACAAAGTCTTTGTTCTGCATCCGTGTCACAAAGTCTAGTTCTGCCTGCGTGTCACAAAGTCTTTTTCTGCCTGCGTGTCACAAAGTCTAGTTCTGCATGCGTGTCACAAAGTCTTGTTCTGCATGCGTGTCACAACGTCTAGTTCTGCATGCGTGTCACAAAGTCTAGTTCTGCCTGCGTGTCACAAAGTCTTTTTCTGCCTGCGTGTCACAAAGTCTTTTACTATGGAACGCCAGGACTGCCATAATGAATTAATTAAATACACCATTAAATAATTAATTAAATGTGTCAATAATTAATTAATTAAATGTGTCAATAATTAATTAATTAAATGTGTCAATAATTAATTAAAATGTGAAATACATAAATAATTAATTAAATGTGTCAATAATTAATTAATTACATGTGTCATAACTATTTATTTAATTAATTAATTCCAATTTTAATTAATTATTGCCACATTTAATTAATTATTTAATGGTGTATTTAATTAATTCATTATGGCAGTCCTGGCGTTCCATATATTTCTGCCTGCGTGTCACAAAGTCTTGTTCTGCCTGCGTGTCACAAAGTCTAGTTCTGCACGCGTGTCACAAAGTCTAGTTCTGCACGCGTGTCACAAAGTCTAGTTCTGCACGCGTGTCACAAAGTCTTTTTCTGCCTGCGTGTCACAAAGTCTTTTTCTACCTGCGTGTCACAAAGTCTAGTTCTGCATGCGTGTCACAAAGTCTAGTTCTGCCTGCGTGTCACAAAGTCTTGTTCTGCATGCGTGTCACAAAGTCTTTGTTCTATGGAACGCCAGGACTGCCATAATGAATTAATTAAATACACCATTAAATAATTAATTAAATGTGTCAATAATTAATTAATTAAATGTGTCAATAATTAATTAATTACATGTGTCATAACTATTTATTTAATTAATTAATTCCAATTTTAATTAATTATTGACACATTTAATTAATTATTTAATGGTGTATTTAATTAATTCATTATGGCAGTCCTGGCGTTCCATATATTTCTGCCTGTGTGTCACAAAGTCTTTTTCTGCTTGCGTGTCACAAAGTCTTTTTCTACCTGCGTATCACAAAGTCTTTTTCTGCCTGCGTGTCACAAAGTCTTTGGTCTGCCTGCGTGTCACAAAGTCTTTGTTCTGCCTGCGTGTCACAAAGTCTTTTTCCCGCGTGCGTGTCACAAAGTCTAGTTCTGCATGCGTGTCACAAAGTCTATTCCTATGGAACGCCAGGACTGCCATAATGAATTAATTAAATACACCATTAAATAATTAATTAAATGTGTCAATAATTAATTAATTAAATGTGTCAATAATTAATTAATTAAATGTGTCAATAATTAATTAATTAAATGTGTCAATAAGTAATTAAAATGTGAAATACATAAATAATTAATTAAATGTGTCAATAATTAATTAATTACATGTGTCAAAACTATTTATTTAATTAATTAATTCCAATTTTAATTAATTATTGCCACATTTAATTAATTATTTAATGGTCTATTTAATTAATTCATTATGTCAGTCCTGGCGTTCCATATATTTCTGCCTGCATGTCACAAAGTCTAGTTCTGCATGCGTGTCACAAAGTCTAGTTCTGCATGCGTGTCACAAAGTCTAGTTCTGCCTGCATGTCACAAAGTCTAGTTCTGCATGCGTGTCACAAAGTCTTGTTCTGCCTGCGTGTCACAAAGTCTTGTTCTGCCTGCGTGTCAGAAAATCTTGTTCTGCCTGCGTGTCACAAAGTCTATTACTATGGAACGCCAGGACTGCCATAATGAATTAATTAAATACACCATTAAATAATTAATTAAATGTGTCAATAATTAATTAAAATGTGAAATACATAAATAATTAATTAAATGTGTCGATAATTAATTAATTACATGTGTCATAACTATTTATTTAATTAATTAATTCCAATTTTAATTAATTATTGCCACATTTAATTAATTATTTAATGGTGTATTTAATTAATTCATTATGGCAGTCCTGGCGTTCCATATATTTCTGCCTGCGTGTCACAAAGTCTTTTTCTGCTTGCGTGTCACAAAGTCTTGTTCTGCCTGCGTGTCACAAAGTCTTGTTCTGCCTGCGTGTCACAAAGTCTTGTTCTGCCTGCGTGTCACAAAGTCTAGTTCTGCATGCGTGTCACAAAGTCTAGTTCTGCCTGCGTGTCACAAAGTCTAGTTCTGCATGCGTGTCACAAAGTCTAGTTCTGCATGCGTGTCACAAAGTCTTGTTCTGCATGCGTGTCACAAAGTCTTGTTCTGCACGCGTGTCACAAAGTCTAGTTCTGCATGCGTGTCACAAAGTCTTGTTCTGCATGCGTGTCACAAAATCTTGTGCTGCCTGCGTGTCACAAAGTCTATTCCTATGGAACGCCAGGACTGCCATAATGAATTAATTAAATACACCATTAAATAATTAATTAAATGTGTCAATAATTAATTAATTAAATGTGTCAATAATTAATTAATTAAATGTGTCAATAATTAATTAATTACATGTGTCAATAATTAATTAAAATGTGAAATACATAAATAATTAATTAAATGTGGCAATAATTAATTAATTACATGTGTCAAAACTATTTATTTAATTAATTAATTCCAATTTTAATTAATTATTGCCACATTTAATAAATTATTTAATGGTCTATTTAATTAATTCATTATGGCAATCCTGGCGTTCCATATATTTCTGCCTGCATGTCACAAAGTCTAGTTCTGCATGCGTGTCACAAAGTCTTGTTCTGCCTGCGTGTCAGAAAGTCTAGTTCTGCATGCGTGTCACAAAGTCTAGTTCTGCATGCGTGTCACAAAGTCTAGTTCTGCCTGCGTGTCACAAAGTCTAGTTCTGCATGCGTGTCACAAAGTCTTGTTCTGCCTGCGTGTCACAAAGTCTTGTTCTGCCTGCGTGTCACAAAATCTTGTTCTGCCTGCGTGTCACAAAGTCTATTACTATGGAACGCCAGGACTGCCATAATGAATTAATTAAATACACCATTAAATAATTAATTAAATGTGTCAATAATTAATTAAAATGTGAAATACATAAATAATTAATTAAATGTGGCAATAATTAATTAATTACATGTGTCATAACTATTTATTTAATTAATTAATTCCAATTTATATAATTATTGCCACATTTAATTAATTATTTAATGGTGTATTTAATTAATTCATTATGGCAATCCTGGCGTTCCATATATTTCTGCCTGCGTGTCACAAAGTCTTTTTCTGCATGCGTGTCACAAAGTCTTATTCTGCTTGCGTGTCACAAAGTCTTTTTCTGCTTGCGTGTCACAAAGTCTTTTTCTGCCTGCATGTCACAAAGTCTTTTACTATGGAACGCCAGGACTGCCATAATGAATTAATTAAATACACCATTAAATAATTAATTAAATGTGGCAATAATTAATTAATTAAATGTGTCAATAATTAATTAATTACATGTGTCATAACTATTTATTTAATTAATTAATTCCAATTTTAATTAATTATTGCCACATTTAATTAATTATTTAATGGTGTATTTAATTAATTCATTATGTCAGTCCTGGCGTTCCATATATTTCTGCCTGCGTGTCACAAAGTCTTGTTCTGCCTGCGTGTCACAAAGTCTTGTTCTGCCTGCGTGTCACAAAGTCTTGTTCTGCCTGCGTGTCACAAAGTCTAGTTCTGCATGCGTGTCACAAAGTCTTGTTCTGCACGCGTGTCACAAAGTCTAGTTCTGCATGCGTGTCACAAAGTCTTGTTCTGCATGCGTGTCACAAAATCTTGTGCTGCCTGCGTGTCACAAAGTCTATTCCTATGGAACGCCAGGACTGCCATAATGAATTAATTAAATACACCATTAAATAATTAATTAAATGTGTCAATAATTAATTAATTAAATGTGTCAATAATTAATTAATTAAATGTGTCAATAATTAATTAATTACATGTGTCAAAACTATTTATTTAATTAATTAATTCCAATTTTAATTAATTATTGCCACATTTAATTAATTATTTAATGGTCTATTTAATTAATTCATTATGGCAATCCTGGCGTTCCATATGTTTCTGCCTGCGTGTCACAAAGTCTAGTTCTGCATGCGTGTCACAAAGTCTAGTTCTGCATGCGTGTCACAAAGTCTTTGTTCTGCATCCGTGTCACAAAGTCTAGTTCTGCCTGCGTGTCACAAAGTCTTTTTCTGCCTGCGTGTCACAAAGTCTAGTTCTGCATGCGTGTCACAAAGTCTTGTTCTGCATGCGTGTCACAACGTCTAGTTCTGCATGCGTGTCACAAAGTCTAGTTCTGCCTGCGTGTCACAAAGTCTTTTTCTGCCTGCGTGTCACAAAGTCTTTTACTATGGAACGCCAGGACTGCCATAATGAATTAATTAAATACACCATTAAATAATTAATTAAATGTGTCAATAATTAATTAATTAAATGTGTCAATAATTAATTAATTAAATGTGTCAATAATTAATTAAAATGTGAAATACATAAATAATTAATTAAATGTGTCAATAATTAATTAATTACATGTGTCATAACTATTTATTTAATTAATTAATTCCAATTTTAATTAATTATTGCCACATTTAATTAATTATTTAATGGTGTATTTAATTAATTCATTATGGCAGTCCTGGCGTTCCATATATTTCTGCCTGCGTGTCACAAAGTCTTGTTCTGCCTGCGTGTCACAAAGTCTAGTTCTGCCTGCGTGTCACAAAGTCTAGTTCTGCACGCGTGTCACAAAGTCTAGTTCTGCACGCGTGTCACAAAGTCTAGTTCTGCACGCGTGTCACAAAGTCTTTTTCTGCCTGCGTGTCACAAAGTCTTTTTCTACCTGCGTGTCACAAAGTCTAGTTCTGCATGCGTGTCACAAAGTCTAGTTCTGCCTGCGTGTCACAAAGTCTTGTTCTGCATGCGTGTCACAAAGTCTTTGTTCTATGGAACGCCAGGACTGCCATAATGAATTAATTAAATACACCATTAAATAATTAATTAAATGTGTCAATAATTAATTAATTAAATGTGTCAATAATTAATTAATTACATGTGTCATAACTATTTATTTAATTAATTAATTCCAATTTTAATTAATTATTGACACATTTAATTAATTATTTAATGGTGTATTTAATTAATTCATTATGGCAGTCCTGGCGTTCCATATATTTCTGCCTGCGTTTCACAAAGTCTTTTTCTGCTTGCGTGTCACAAAGTCTTGTTCTGCCTGCGTGTCACAAAGTCTTTTTCTGCCTGCGTGTCACAAAGTCTTTTTCTGCTTGCGTGTCACAAAGTCTTTTTCTGCCTGCGTGTCACAAAGTCTTTGGTCTGCCTGCGTGTCACAAAGTCTTTGTTCTGCCTGCGTGTCACAAAGTCTTTTTCCCGCGTGCGTGTCACAAAGTCTAGTTCTGCATGCGTGTCACAAAGTCTATTCCTATGGAACGCCAGGACTGCCATAATGAATTAATTAAATACACCATTAAATAATTAATTAAATGTGTCAATAATTAATTAATTAAATGTGTCAATAATTAATTAATTAAATGTGTCAATAATTAATTAATTAAATGTGTCAATAAGTAATTAAAATGTGAAATACATAAATAATTAATTAAATGTGTCAATAATTAATTAATTACATGTGTCAAAACTATTTATTTAATTAATTAATTCCAATTTTAATTAATTATTGCCACATTTAATTAATTATTTAATGGTCTATTTAATTAATTCATTATGTCAGTCCTGGCGTTCCATATATTTCTGCCTGCATGTCACAAAGTCTAGTTCTGCATGCGTGTCACAAAGTCTAGTTCTGCATGCGTGTCACAAAGTCTAGTTCTGCCTGCATGTCACAAAGTCTAGTTCTGCATGCGTGTCACAAAGTCTTGTTCTGCCTGCGTGTCACAAAGTCTTGTTCTGCCTGCGTGTCACAAAATCTTGTTCTGCCTGCGTGTCACAAAGTCTATTACTATGGAACGCCAGGACTGCCATAATGAATTAATTAAATACACCATTAAATAATTAATTAAATGTGTCAATAATTAATTAAAATGTGAAATACATAAATAATTAATTAAATGTGTCGATAATTAATTAATTACATGTGTCATAACTATTTATTTAATTAATTAATTCCAATTTTAATTAATTATTGCCACATTTAATTAATTATTTAATGGTGTATTTAATTAATTCATTATGGCAGTCCTGGCGTTCCATATATTTCTGCCTGCGTGTCACAAAGTCTTGTTCTGCCTGCGTGTCACAAAGTCTTGTTCTGCCTGCGTGTCACAAAGTCTTGTTCTGCCTGCGTGTCACAAAGTCTAGTTCTGCATGCGTGTCACAAAGTCTAGTTCTGCCTGCGTGTCACAAAGTCTAGTTCTGCATGCGTGTCACAAAGTCTAGTTCTGCATGCGTGTCACAAAGTCTTGTTCTGCATGCGTGTCACAAAGTCTTGTTCTGCACGCGTGTCACAAAGTCTAGTTCTGCATGCGTGTCACAAAGTCTTGTTCTGCATGCGTGTCACAAAATCTTGTGCTGCCTGCGTGTCACAAAGTCTATTCCTATGGAACGCCAGGACTGCCATAATGAATTAATTAAATACACCATTAAATAATTAATTAAATGTGTCAATAATTAATTAATTAAATGTGTCAATAATTAATTAATTAAATGTGTCAATAATTAATTAATTACATGTGTCAATAATTAATTAAAATGTGAAATACATAAATAATTAATTAAATGTGGCAATAATTAATTAATTACATGTGTCAAAACTATTTATTTAATTAATTAATTCCAATTTTAATTAATTATTGCCACATTTAATAAATTATTTAATGGTCTATTTAATTAATTCATTATGGCAATCCTGGCGTTCCATATATTTCTGCCTGCATGTCACAAAGTCTAGTTCTGCATGCGTGTCACAAAGTCTTGTTCTGCCTGCGTGTCAGAAAGTCTAGTTCTGCATGCGTGTCACAAAGTCTAGTTCTGCATGCGTGTCACAAAGTCTAGTTCTGCCTGCGTGTCACAAAGTCTAGTTCTGCATGCGTGTCACAAAGTCTTGTTCTGCCTGCGTGTCACAAAGTCTTGTTCTGCCTGCGTGTCACAAAATCTTGTTCTGCCTGCGTGTCACAAAGTCTATTACTATGGAACGCCAGGACTGCCATAATGAATTAATTAAATACACCATTAAATAATTAATTAAATGTGTCAATAATTAATTAAAATGTGAAATACATAAATAATTAATTAAATGTGGCAATAATTAATTAATTACATGTGTCATAACTATTTATTTAATTAATTAATTCCAATTTATATAATTATTGCCACATTTAATTAATTATTTAATGGTGTATTTAATTAATTCATTATGGCAATCCTGGCGTTCCATATATTTCTGCCTGCGTGTCACAAAGTCTTTTTCTGCATGCGTGTCACAAAGTCTAGTTCTGCCTGCGTGTCACAAAGTCTTATTCTGCTTGCGTGTCACAAAGTCTTTTTCTGCTTGCGTGTCACAAAGTCTTTTTCTGCCTGCATGTCACAAAGTCTTTTACTATGGAACGCCAGGACTGCCATAATGAATTAATTAAATACACCATTAAATAATTAATTAAATGTGGCAATAATTAATTAATTAAATGTGTCAATAATTAATTAATTACATGTGTCATAACTATTTATTTAATTAATTAATTCCAATTTTAATTAATTATTGCCACATTTAATTA
Organism: Perissodus microlepis; assembly: GCF_051167445.1. Classification (NCBI taxonomy): domain Eukaryota; kingdom Metazoa; phylum Chordata; class Actinopteri; order Cichliformes; family Cichlidae; genus Perissodus; species Perissodus microlepis. Next base: position 33,057,708 of record NC_140466.1, on the reverse strand, counting down.
ATTATTTAATGGTGTATTTAATTAATTCATTATGTCAGTCCTGGCGTTCCATATATTTCTGCCTGCGTGTCACAAAGTCTTGTTCTGCCTGCGTGTCACAAAGTCTTGTTCTGCCTGCGTGTCACAAAGTCTTGTTCTGCCTGCGTGTCACAAAGTCTAGTTCTGCATGCGTGTCACAAAGTCTTGTTCTGCACGCGTGTCACAAAGTCTAGTTCTGCATGCGTGTCACAAAGTCTTGTTGTGCATGCGTGTCACAAAATCTTGTGCTGCCTGCGTGTCACAAAGTCTATTCCTATGGAACGCCAGGACTGCCATAATGAATTAATTAAATACACCATTAAATAATTAATTAAATGTGTCAATAATTAATTAATTAAATGTGTCAATAATTAATTAATTAAATGTGTCAATAATTAATTAATTACATGTGTCAAAACTATTTATTTAATTAATTAATTCCAATTTTAATTAATTATTGCCACATTTAATTAATTATTTAATGGTCTATTTAATTAATTCATTATGGCAATCCTGGCGTTCCATATATTTCTGCCTGCGTGTCACAAAGTCTAGTTCTGCATGCGTGTCACAAAGTCTAGTTCTGCATGCGTGTCACAAAGTCTTTGTTCTGCATCCGTGTCACAAAGTCTAGTTCTGCCTGCGTGTCACAAAGTCTTTTTCTGCCTGCGTGTCACAAAGTCTAGTTCTGCATGCGTGTCACAAAGTCTTGTTCTGCATGCGTGTCACAACGTCTAGTTCTGCATGCGTGTCACAAAGTCTAGTTCTGCCTGCGTGTCACAAAGTCTTTTTCTGCCTGCGTGTCACAAAGTCTTTTACTATGGAACGCCAGGACTGCCATAATGAATTAATTAAATACACCATTAAATAATTAATTAAATGTGTCAATAATTAATTAATTAAATGTGTCAATAATTAATTAATTAAATGTGTCAATAATTAATTAAAATGTGAAATACATAAATAATTAATTAAATGTGTCAATAATTAATTAATTACATGTGTCATAACTATTTATTTAATTAATTAATTCCAATTTTAATTAATTATTGCCACATTTAATTAATTATTTAATGGTGTATTTAATTAATTCATTATGGCAGTCCTGGCGTTCCATATATTTCTGCCTGCGTGTCACAAAGTCTTGTTCTGCCTGCGTGTCACAAAGTCTAGTTCTGCCTGCGTGTCACAAAGTCTAGTTCTGCACGCGTGTCACAAAGTCTAGTTCTGCACGCGTGTCACAAAGTCTAGTTCTGCACGCGTGTCACAAAGTCTTTTTCTGCCTGCGTGTCACAAAGTCTTTTTCTACCTGCGTGTCACAAAGTCTAGTTCTGCATGCGTGTCACAAAGTCTAGTTCTGCCTGCGTGTCACAAAGTCTTGTTCTGCATGCGTGTCACAAAGTCTTTGTTCTATGGAACGCCAGGACTGCCATAATGAATTAATTAAATACACCATTAAATAATTAATTAAATGTGTCAATAATTAATTAATTAAATGTGTCAATAATTAATTAATTACATGTGTCATAACTATTTATTTAATTAATTAATTCCAATTTTAATTAATTATTGACACATTTAATTAATTATTTAATGGTGTATTTAATTAATTCATTATGGCAGTCCTGGCGTTCCATATATTTCTGCCTGTGTGTCACAAAGTCTTTTTCTGCTTGCGTGTCACAAAGTCTTTTTCTACCTGCGTATCACAAAGTCTTTTTCTGCCTGCGTGTCACAAAGTCTTTGGTCTGCCTGCGTGTCACAAAGTCTTTGTTCTGCATGCGTGTCAAAAAGTCTTTTTCCCGCTTGCGTGTCACAAAGTCTTTTTCCCGCGTGCGTGTCACAAAGTCTATTTCTGCATCCGTTTCACAAAGTCTAGTTCTGCCTGCGTGTCACAAAGTCTTTTTCTGTCTGCGTGTCACAAAGTCTAGTTCTGCATGCGTGTCACAAAGTCCTTTTCTGCATGCGTGTCACAACGTCTAGTTCTGCCTGCGTGTCACAAAGTCTAGTTCTGCATGCGTGTCACAAAGTCTTTGTTCTGCATGCGTGTCACAAAGTCCTTTTCCCGTTTGCGTGTCACAAAGTCTTTGTTCTTCCTGCGTGTCACAAAGTCTTTTTCTGCCTGCGTGTCACAAAGTCTTTTTCTACCTGCGTGTCACAAAGTCTTTTTCTACCTGCGTATCACAAAGTCTTTTTCTGCCTGCGTGTCACAAAGTCTTTTTCTACCTGCGTATCACAAAGTCTTTTTCTGCCTGCGTGTCACAAAGTCTAGTTCTGCCTGCGTGTCACAAAGTCTAGTTCTGCCTGCGTGTCACAAAGTCTAGTTCTGCATGCGTGTCACAAAGTCTTTGTTCTGCCTGCGTGTCACAAAGTCTTTGTTCTGCATGCGTGTCACAAAGTCTTTTTCCCGCTTGCGTGTCACAAAGTCTTTTTCCCGCGTGCGTGTCACAAAGTCTATTTCTGCATCCGTGTCACAAAGTCTAGTTCTGCCTGCGTGTCACAAAGTCTTTTTCTGTCTGCGTGTCACAAAGTCTAGTTCTGCATGCGTGTCACAAAGTCCTGTTCTGCATGCGTGTCACAACGTCTAGTTCTGCCTGCGTGTCACAAAGTCTTTTTCTATGGAACGCCAGGACTGCCATAATGAATTAATTAAATACACCATTAAATAATTAATTAAATGTGTCAATAATTAATTAAAATGTGAAATACATAAATAATTAATTAAATGTGTCAATAATTAATAAATTACATGTGTCATAACTATTTATTTAATTAATTAATTCCAATTTTAATTAATTATTGCCACATTTAATTAATTATTTAATGGTGTATTTAATTAATTCATTATGGCAGTCCAGGCGTTCCATATATTTCTGCCTGCGTGTCACAAAGTCTTTTTCTGCTTGCGTGTCACAAAGTCTTTTTCTGCCTGCGTGTCACAAAGTCTAGTTCTGCCTGCGTGTCACAAAGTCTAGTTCTGCATGCGTGTCACAAAATCTTTTTCTGCCTGCGTGTCACAAAGTCTAGTTCTGCATGCGTGTCACAAAGTCTTTGTTCTATGGAACGCCAGGACTGCCATAATGAATTAATTAAATACACCATTAAATAATTAATTAAATGTGTCAATAATTAATTAATTAAATGTGTCAATAATTAATTAATTACATGTGTCATAACTATTTATTTAATTAATTAATTCCAATTTTAATTAATTATTGACACATTTAATTAATTATTTAATGGTGTATTTAATTAATTCATTATGGCAGTCCTGGCGTTCCATATATTTCTGCCTGCGTTTCACAAAGTCTTTTTCTGCTTCCGTGTCACAAAGTCTTGTTCTGCCTGCGTGTCACAAAGTCTTTTTCTGCCTGCGTGTCACAAAGTCTTTTTCTACCTGCGTGTCACAAAGTCTTTTTCTACCTGCGTATCACAAAGTCTTTTTCTGCCTGCGTGTCACAAAGTCTTTTTCTACCTGCGTATCACAAAGTCTTTTTCTGCCTGCGTGTCACAAAGTCTAGTTCTGCCTGCGTGTCACAAAGTCTAGTTCTGCCTGCGTGTCACAAAGTCTAGTTCTGTATGCGTGTCACAAAGTCTTTGTTCTGCCTGCGTGTCACAAAGTCTTTGTTCTGCATGCGTGTCACAAAGTCTTTTTCCCGCTTGCGTGTCACAAAGTCTTTTTCCCGCGTGCGTGTCACAAAGTCTATTTCTGCATCCGTGTCACAAAGTCTAGTTCTGCCTGCGTGTCACAAAGTCTTTTTCTGTCTGCGTGTCACAAAGTCTAGTTCTGCATGCGTGTCACAAAGTCCTGTTCTGCATGTGTGTCACAACGTCTAGTTCTGCCTGCGTGTCACAAAGTCTTTTTCTATGGAACGCCAGGACTGCCATAATGAATTAATTAAATACACCATTAAATAATTAATTAAATGTGTCAATAATTAATTAAAATGTGAAATACATAAATAATTAATTAAATGTGTCAATAATTAATAAATTACATGTGTCATAACTATTTATTTAATTAATTAATTCCAATTTTAATTAATTATTGCCACATTTAATTAATTATTTAATGGTGTATTTAATTAATTCATTATGGCAGTCCAGGCGTTCCATATATTTCTGCCTGCGTGTCACAAAGTCTTTTTCTGCTTGCGTGTCACAAAGTCTTTTTCTGCCTGCGTGTCACAAAGTCTAGTTCTGCCTGCGTGTCACAAAGTCTAGTTCTGCATGCGTGTCACAAAATCTTTTTCTGCCTGCGTGTCACAAAGTCTAGTTCTGCATGCGTGTCACAAAGTCTTTGTTCTATGGAACGCCAGGACTGCCATAATGAATTAATTAAATACACCATTAAATAATTAATTAAATGTGTCAATAATTAATTAATTAAATGTGTCAATAATTAATTAATTACATGTGTCATAACTATTTATTTAATTAATTAATTCCAATTTTAATTAATTATTGACACATTTAATTAATTATTTAATGGTGTATTTAATTAATTCATTATGGCAGTCCTGGCGTTCCATATATTTCTGCCTGCGTTTCACAAAGTCTTTTTCTGCTTGCGTGTCACAAAGTCTTGTTCTGCCTGCGTGTCACAAAGTCTTTTTCTGCCTGCGTGTCACAAAGTCTTTTTCTGCCTGCGTGTCACAAAGTCTAGTTCTGCCTGTGTGTCACAAAGTCTAGTTCTGCCTGCGTGTCACAAAGTCTTTTTCTGCATGCGTGTCACAAAGTCTTCTTCTGCACGCGTGTCACAAAGTCTAGTTCTGCACGCGTGTCACAAAGTCTTTTTCTGCACGCGTCTCACAAAGTCTTGTTCTGCATGCGTTTCACAAAATCTTGTTCTGCCTGCGTGTCAAAAAGTCTTTTTCTGTCTGCGTGTCACAAAGTCTAGTTCTGCATGCGTGTCACAAAGTCCTGTTCTGCATGCGTGTCACAACGTCTAGTTCTGCCTGCCTGTCACAAAGTCTAGTTCTGCATGCGTGTCACAAAGTCTTTGTTCTGCCTGCGTGTCACAAAGTCTTTGTTCTGCATGCGTGTCACAAAGTCTTTTTCCCGCTTGCGTGTCACAAAGTCTATTTCTGCATCCGTGTCACAAAGTCTTTGTTCTGCCTGCGTGTCACAAAGTCTTTTTCCCGCGTGCGTGTCACAAAGTCTATTTCTGCATCCGTGTCACAAAGTCTAGTTCTGCATGCGTGTCACAACGTCTAGTTCTGCCTGCGTGTCACAAAGTCTTTTTCTATGGAACGCCAGGACTGCCATAATGAATTAATTAAATACACCATTAAATAATTAATTAAATGTGTCAATAATTAATTAAAATGTGAAATACATAAATAATTAATTAAATGTGTCAATAATTAATTAATTACATGTGTCATAACTATTTATTTAATTAATTAATTCCAATTTTAATTAATTATTGACACATTTAATTAATTATTTAATGGTGTATTTAATTAATTCATTATGGCAGTCCTGGCGTTCCATATATTTCTGCCTGCGTTTCACAAAGTCTTTTTCTGCTTGCGTGTCACAAAGTCTTGTTCTGCCTGCGTGTCACAAAGTCTTTTTCTGCCTGCGTGTCACAAAGTCTTTTTCTGCCTGCGTGTCACAAAGTCTAGTTCTGCCTGTGTGTCACAAAGTCTAGTTCTGCCTGCGTGTCACAAAGTCTTTTTCTGCATGCGTGTCACAAAGTCTTCTTCTGCACGCGTGTCACAAAGTCTAGTTCTGCACGCGTGTCACAAAGTCTTTTTCTGCACGCGTCTCACAAAGTCTTGTTCTGCATGCGTTTCACAAAATCTTGTTCTGCCTGCGTGTCAAAAAGTCTTTTTCTGTCTGCGTGTCACAAAGTCTAGTTCTGCATGCGTGTCACAAAGTCCTGTTCTGCATGCGTGTCACAACGTCTAGTTCTGCCTGCCTGTCACAAAGTCTAGTTCTGCATGCGTGTCACAAAGTCTTTGTTCTGCCTGCGTGTCACAAAGTCTTTGTTCTGCATGCGTGTCACAAAGTCTTTTTCCCGCTTGCGTGTCACAAAGTCTATTTCTGCATCCGTGTCACAAAGTCTTTGTTCTGCCTGCGTGTCACAAAGTCTTTTTCCCGCGTGCGTGTCACAAAGTCTATTTCTGCATCCGTGTCACAAAGTCTAGTTCTGCATGCGTGTCACAACGTCTAGTTCTGCCTGCGTGTCACAAAGTCTTTTTCTATGGAACGCCAGGACTGCCATAATGAATTAATTAAATACACCATTAAATAATTAATTAAATGTGTCAATAATTAATTAAAATGTGAAATACATAAATAATTAATTAAATGTGTCAATAATTAATTAATTACATGTGTCATAACTATTTATTTAATTAATTAATTCCAATTTTAATTAATTATTGACACATTTAATTAATTATTTAATGGTGTATTTAATTAATTCATTATGGCAGTCCTGGCGTTCCATATATTTCTGCCTGCGTTTCACAAAGTCTTTTTCTGCTTGCGTGTCACAAAGTCTTGTTCTGCCTGCGTGTCACAAAGTCTTTTTCTGCCTGCGTGTCACAAAGTCTTTTTCTGCTTGCGTGTCACAAAGTCTTTTTCTGCCTGCGTGTCACAAAGTCTTTTTCTGCCTGCGTGTCACAAAGTCTAGTTCTGCTTGCGTGTCACAAAGTGTTTTTCTGCCTGCGTGTCACAAAGTCTAGTTCTGCATGCGTGTCACAAAATCTTTTTCTGCCTGCGTGTCACAAAGTCTAGTTCTGCATGCGTGTCACAAAGTCTTGTTCTGCATGCGTGTCACAAAGTCTTTGTTCTATGGAACGGCAGGACTGCCATAATGAATTAATTAAATACACCATTAAATAATTAATTAAATGTGGCAATAATTAATTAATTAAATGTGTCAATAATTAATTAATTACATGTGTCATAACTATTTATTTAATTAATTAATTCCAATTTTAATTAATTATTGACACATTTAATTAATTATTTAATGGTGTATTTAATTAATTCATTATGGCAGTCCTGGCGTTCCATATATTTCTGCCTGCGTTTCACAAAGTCTTTTTCTGCTTGCGTGTCACAAAGTCTTTTTCTGCCTGCGTGTCACAAAGTCTTTTTCTGCCTGCGTGTCACAAAGTCTAGTTCTGCCTGCGTGTCACAAAGTCTAGTTCTGCCTGCGTGTCACAAAGTCTTTTTCTGCATGCGTGTCACAAAGTCTTGTTCTGCACGCGTGTCACAAAGTCTAGTTCTGCACGCGTGTCACAAAGTCTTTTTCTGCATGCGTTTCACAAAATCTTGTTCTGCCTGCGTGTCACAAAGTCTTTTTCTGCACGCGTGTCACAAAGTCTTGTTGGGACGCGTGTCACAAAGTCTTGTTCTGCCTGCGTGTCACAAAGTCTTTTTCTGCATGCTTGTCACAAAGTCTTGTTCTGCATGCGTTTTACAAAATCTTGTTCTGCCTGCGTGTCACAAAGTCTATTCCTATGGAACGCCAGGACTGCCATAATGAATTAATTAAATACACAATTAATTAATTAAATGTGTCAATAATTAATTAATTAAATGTGTCAACAAGTAATTAAAATGTGAAATACATAAATAATTAATTAAATGTGTCAATAATTAATTAATTACATGTGTCAAAACTATTTATTTAATTAATTAATTCCAATTTTAATTAATTATTGCCACATTTAATTAATTATTTAATGGTCTATTTAATTAATTCATTATGGCAATCCTGGCGTTCCATATGTTTCTGCCTGCGTGTCACAAAGTCTTTTTCTGCCTGCGTGTCACAAAGTCTAGTTCTGCCTGCGTGTCACAAAGTCTAGTTCTGCTTGTGTGTCACAAAGTCTAGTTCTGCATGCGTGTCACAAAGTCTTTGTTCTGCATGCGTGTCACAAAGTCTTTTTCCCGCTTGCGTGTCACAAAGTCTTTGTTCTGCCTGCGTGTCACAAAGTCTTGTTCTGCATGCGTGTCACAAAGTCTATTTCTGCATCCGTGTCACAAAGTCTAGTTCTGCATGCGTGTCACAAAGTCTAGTTCTGCATGCGTGTCACAAAGTCTTGTTCTGCCTGCGTGTCACAGTCTTTTTCTGCCTGCGTGTCACAAAGTCTTTTCTATGGAACGCCAGGACTGCCATAATGAATTAATTAAATACACCATTAAATAATTAATTAAATGTGTTAATTGATTAATTGATTAATTACATGTGTTGATTAATTGATTAATTACATGTGTCATAACTATTTATTTAATTAATTAATTCCAATTTTAATTAATTATTGCCACATTTAATTAATTATTTAATGGTCTATTTAATTAATTCATTATGGCAATCCTGGCGCTCCATATATTTTTGCCTGCGTGTCACAAAGTCTAGTTCTGCATGCGTGTCACAAAGTCTAGTTCTGCCGGCGTGTCACAAAGTCTTTTTCTGCACGCGTGTCACAAAGTCTTGTTCTGCACGCGTGTCACAAAGTCTAGTTCTGCATGCGTGTCACAAAGTCTAGTTCTGCCGGCGTGTCACAAAGTCTTTTTCTGCACGCGTGTCACAAAGTCTTGTTCTGCCTGCGTGTCACAAAGTCTTTTTCTGCCTGCGTGTCACAAAGTCTAGTTCTGCCTGCGTGTCACAAATTCTTTTTCTGCCTGCGTGTCACAAAGTCTAGTTCTGCCTGCGTGTCACAAAGTCTTTTTCTGCCTGCGTGTCACAAAGTCTTTTTCTGCCTCTGTGTCACAAAGTCTTGTTCTGCCTGCGTGTCACAAAGTCTTTTTCTGCCTGCGTGTCACAAAGTCTAGTTCTGTTTGCGTGTCACAAAATCTTTTTCTGCCTGCGTGTCACAAAGTCTTGTTCTGCCTGCGTGTCACAAAGTCTAGTTCTGCCTGCGTGTCAAAAAGTCTATTTCTATGGAACGCCAGGACTGCCATAATTAATTAATTAAATACACCATTAAATAATTAATTAAATGTGGCAATAATTAAGTAATTAAATGTGGCAATAATTAATTAATTACATGTGTCATAACTATTTATTTAATAAATTAATTCCAATTTTAATTAATTATTGCCACATTTAATTAATTATTTAATGGTGTATTTAATTAAATCATATTGGCAGTCCTGGCGTTCCATATATTTCTGCATGCGTGTCACAAAGTCTTTTTCTGCCTGCGTGTCACAAAGTCTAGTTCTGCATGCGTGTCACAAAGTCTAGTTCTGCATGCGTGCCACAAAGTCTAGTTCTGCATGCGTGTCACAAAGTCTTTTTCTGCCTGCGTGTCACAAAGTCTAGTTCTGCCTGCGTGTCACAAAGTCTAGTTCTGCTTGTGTGTCACAAAGTCTAGTTCTGCATGCGTGTCACAAAGTCTTTGTTCTGCATGCGTGTCACAAAGTCTTTTTCCCGCTTGCGTGTCACAAAGTCTTTGTTCTGCCTGCGTGTCACAAAGTCTTGTTCTGCATGCGTGTCACAAAGTCTATTTCTGCATCCGTGTCACAAAGTCTAGTTCTGCATGCGTGTCACAAAGTCTAGTTCTGCATGCGTGTCACAAAGTCTTGTTCTGCCTGCGTGTCACAGTCTTTTTCTGCCTGCGTGTCACAAAGTCTTTTCTATGGAACGCCAGGACTGCCATAATGAATTAATTAAATACACCATTAAATAATTAATTAAATGTGTTAATTGATTAATTGATTAATTACATGTGTTGATTAATTGATTAATTACATGTGTCATAACTATTTATTTAATTAATTAATTCCAATTTTAATTAATTATTGCCACATTTAATTAATTATTTAATGGTCTATTTAATTAATTCATTATGGCAATCCTGGCGCTCCATATATTTTTGCCTGCGTGTCACAAAGTCTAGTTCTGCATGCGTGTCACAAAGTCTAGTTCTGCCGGCGTGTCACAAAGTCTTTTTCTGCACGCGTGTCACAAAGTCTTGTTCTGCACGCGTGTCACAAAGTCTAGTTCTGCATGCGTGTCACAAAGTCTAGTTCTGCCGGCGTGTCACAAAGTCTTTTTCTGCACGCGTGTCACAAAGTCTTGTTCTGCCTGCGTGTCACAAAGTCTTTTTCTGCCTGCGTGTCACAAAGTCTAGTTCTGCCTGCGTGTCACAAATTCTTTTTCTGCCTGCGTGTCACAAAGTCTAGTTCTGCCTGCGTGTCACAAAGTCTTTTTCTGCCTGCGTGTCACAAAGTCTTTTTCTGCCTCTGTGTCACAAAGTCTTGTTCTGCCTGCGTGTCACAAAGTCTTTTTCTGCCTGCGTGTCACAAAGTCTAGTTCTGTTTGCGTGTCACAAAATCTTTTTCTGCCTGCGTGTCACAAAGTCTTGTTCTGCCTGCGTGTCACAAAGTCTAGTTCTGCCTGCGTGTCAAAAAGTCTATTTCTATGGAACGCCAGGACTGCCATAATTAATTAATTAAATACACCATTAAATAATTAATTAAATGTGGCAATAATTAAGTAATTAAATGTGGCAATAATTAATTAATTACATGTGTCATAACTATTTATTTAATAAATTAATTCCAATTTTAATTAATTATTGCCACATTTAATTAATTATTTAATGGTGTATTTAATTAAATCATATTGGCAGTCCTGGCGTTCCATATATTTCTGCATGCGTGTCACAAAGTCTTTTTCTGCCTGCGTGTCACAAAGTCTAGTTCTGCATGCGTGTCACAAAGTCTAGTTCTGCATGCGTGCCACAAAGTCTAGTTCTGCATGCGTGTCACAAAGTCTAGTTCTGCATGCGTGTCACAAAGTCTTGTTCTGCATGCGTGTCACAAAGTCTAGTTCTGCATGTGTGTCACAAAGTCTAGTTCTGCCTGCGTGTCACAAAGTCTTTTTCTGCCTGCGTGTCACAAAGTCTTTTTCTGCCTGCGTGTCAAAAAGTCTATTCTATGGAACGCCAGGACTGCCATAATGAATTAATTAAATACACGGTTAAACAATTAATTAAATGTGTCAATAATCAATTAATTAAATGTGGCAATAATTAATTAATTAAATGTGTCAATAATTAATTAATTAAATGTGTCAATAAGTAATTAAAATTCGAAATACATAAATAATTAATTACATTTGTCAATGATTAATTAATTACATGTGTCATAACTATTTATTTAATTAATTAATTATTTAATGGTGTATTTAATTGATTCATTATGGCAATCCTGGCATTCCATATGTTTCTGCCTGCGTGTCACAAAGTCTAGTTCTGCATGCGTGTCACAAAGTCTAGTTCTGCATACGTGTCACAAAGTCTTTTTCCCGCTTGCGTGTCACAAAGTCTTTGTTCTGCCTGCGTGTCACAAAGTCTTTTTCCCGCGTGCGTGTCACAAAGTCTAGTTCTGCCAGCGTGTCACAAAGTCTAGTTCTGCATGCGTGTCACAAAGTCTAGTTCTGCCGGCGTGTCACAAAGTCTAGTTCTGCATGCGTGTCACAAAGTCTTGTTCTGCCTGCGTGTCACAAAGTCTTTTTCTGCCTGCGTGTCACAAAGTCTTTTTCTGCCTGCGTGTCACAAACTCTTGTTCTGCCTGCGTGTCACAAAGTCTTGTTCTGCCTGCGTGTCACAAAGTCTAGTTCTGCATGCGTGTCACAAAGTCTAGTTCTGCCTGCGTGTCACAAAGTCTAGTTCTGCCTGCGTGTCACAAAGTCTTTTTCTGCCTGCGTGTCACAAAGTCTTGTTCTGCCTACGTGTCAAAAAGTCAATACTATGGAATGCCAGGACTGCCATAATGAATTAATTAAATACACCATTAAATAATTAATTAAATGTGTCAATAATTAATTAATTAAATGTGTCAATAATTAATTAATTAAATGTGTCAATAAGTAATTAAAATGTGAAATACATAAATAATTAATTAAATGTGTCAATAATTAATTAATTACATGTGTCATAACTATTTATTTAATTAATTAATTCCAATTTTAATTAATTATTATCACAAAGTCTCGTTCTGCCTGCGTGTCACAAAATCTTGTTCTGCCTGCGTGTCACAAAGTCTTGTTCTGCCTGCGTGTCACAAAATCTTGTTCTGCCTGCGTGTCACAAAGTCTTGTACCAGTGTACCTACACATGTGATGTGACAAAAAGTGATTTGATTTGAGAGTTCAAACTCACTGCTGTAATAACTTATAATGATTAATATAATAACTAGAATATTGGCCACATATATTTACACTGACTTTAGTCTCATGAACAACATTAACTAATTGTTCAGGGCCCTAGAGTGCGACCAATTTGGCCGCAAATGCGACCAAATTTTTCAGTGGTGCGACTAAAAATAAATATTTGGTCGCACCTGTGCGACCAACTGTTCCGGTAACAAACAAAAAAAATCTCTGCAACTCTCCGTGTGGTCAACAACAGACACACATTATGCCCCTATCGTGGACTAAACCAATCAGAGACAGTCAGGGGCGGGACCTCTCTGATTGGCCGTGGTCCAGTTGAAAGTGCAGTTGGAAGAGAGAGGTGAGTAGCTTGAATAAAGCGATATCAATTCATTAACGGATTCCACACAAAGACCTAAACACAGAGCGGACCCGACACATCAGAATCAGCTTTGTCTTTCTCGGCTTTCTCACCCGACGGCCCGAACACGGACACGCTGTCTGAAAATCGACAGTTATCGAGGAGCTCACCCTTACCCAGCACTGCAATTACTGACAGCGGACTACAAACTCCCGAGGACATCCGGCCATATACAAAAGCTGGCCGCCGAAAACCATCCAGCAAAGGAAGAAAACGACGCAAATCAGCAATTCTAACGGTGTGTTCACACCGAACGCGATAGAGGCGGCCAGAGCGTCAGGTTTACATGTAAAGTCAATGGAAAGGCGCGATGACCCGCGATTGCGGCTCCCGCGAAAATTCGGAAGCAGATTTGCGTTGCCAAAACGCCTGAAACTCGCGTCAGTCTAGCGCGTTTGGAGCATTTGACTGAAAAAAACAACGCGCGTGAGTTTTTGTGTTGCATTTTGTGCATGCGCGCGTTACGCGTCTACCGCTCAGTTGGAAAAATCTGAACTCCAGCGTCAAATCGCGCCGCGACAACCAATCAGGAGCCTAGTGACGTGGCTGTGACCTAGGTCAAAGGGGCAGATCCAGCCAAAGCCCTTCATTCTTCAATGGAAGGAAGGCTAATCAGCGCCGTAGCAAACAACCTGGAGCTGTACGACACCAGCTGCTTTCTGTACCAAGACAGGAATATAAAGGACCGAGCTTGGATGAAGATATGTAAAGAGATCGGGCAACCTGGTAAGTTCATTCATTTCTCTTTTGAAAGTTTTCGCTGACCCGGGGAAGCCGCACAAAAGCTAGCAAGCCACCGCTATTTTCCCACTGACGTACAAATACCGTTCTGCTTTTATGCATGTTGTCATATAGGAATATATTTTGTTTATTAATAAACAGCACACAGTGGTCCCGCTGTTCATCCGTCACTGCTTTGCTTTTTCGCTGATTTTCTTTTTCTTTTCTTTTTTTTGCACCGTACAGCATTGCATTCTGCAGCCTGATTGACAAATCTCCTTCGTGTCGTGTCTCCTGCGCTTGCCAAATTTATCACGTTTGGTTTTGATAACCATCACGTCCAATAGAAAAAACAGCACAAAAACACCCATAACTATGAGCCTCATTCGGAAATAGACACCTGCACCGCGAGGGAAAAAGGCGCACGAAAGTGGCAGGCAGATGAAGACAAACCGCGGCATAATAATACTTTTACGTTTTGCAATGTACAAAGGTTTGCACTTTGAGAATCAGTTGTGAGAACTGTGACCAATGTTCATGTGTGTGGGGAAAACAGTGTATAAAGTGCGTGACCAGGGGCTAGTTATTCTGAGAACCCCTGCTGCAATAAATGAGGGACCACTGTATATACTTTCTCTGATTATATTCAACATGTTAACATTTAATACTGTATTGATAGAGCCAACTGATTCTGCAGCAGAGCATCCCCTGTTGCTTCTCCTGGCTCCCCAGTCCCTGAGCTCCTGCTGCTGCACCTACAGGTATGTACAGCAAGCACTGATAGCTTTTTGGATTCCCTTGTGATCACCTTTACTAAATATCTACAACCAATCTGATTATATCCTGTTTTTTTTTTTTTCTTTCAATGTTGAAATTAAAATCTAGTAGCAGCCTTCTCATTTCTTTGTGTTTTGTGCTGTTTTACAGGCCCACAGAGGAGGACAGCTCCGAGGCAGATGAGGGACGGGTCCCAGGACGGTCCATCGGTGGTGGAGCTGGCCATCCTGGAGTCCCTGAAGAGGCCACACCAGTCTCCAATGGAGCATTTCCTCCTCAGCCTTGTTCCTGCTCTGGAGAGCAGCTGGGTCCTTTTTATTCCTGTCTCTCTGTAAATACTTATATTTTATATTTATGTTTAATGTTTTTCTGTTTGAGAATTTTAATATTATTTCAAATAAATTTTTATAATGACTAATGTCTCAGCTCTACTACACAGCAAATGTTGGCACACGACTTGACACATGTAGAATTTATTTTATATTATACTAATGACAAAATATACTAATACAGTGGGATGCAAAAGTTTGGGCAACCTTGTTAATTGACATTATTTTCCTGTATAAATCGTTGGTTGTTACAATAAAAAATGTCAGTTAAATATATCATATAGGAGACACACACAGTGATATTTGAGAAGTGAAAAGAAGTTCACTGGATTTACAAAAAGTGTGCAATAATTGTTTAAACAAAATCAAGCAGGTGCATAAATTTGGGCACCACAAAAAAAGAAATGAAATAAATATTTAGTGTATATCAATGTGTGTGTCTCCTATATGATATATGGGGTGCCTTTGTCTGGACGTGCTTCCCATCCAGAGCTCCACAGCAGAGTGGGAAGTTCCAGCGCGCCTGGAATCCCTCTGTGATGGACCACCAGTCTCCAGGTGAAGGCACAGCCATGAAGTCGTCCACTAGACAGTCCCAGATGGCCGTCGCTACCTGGGGGGTGATCTGGCTCACCGTGGACACACCGACTCTGTATCTGAACGCTTGGTCGTGAAGGAGTCCCCGGTGACAAGGAACCTGGACAAAATTGTTCAAAATTAGTATTATGTGTACTGCAGTTACAAAATACATTATTCAAATTCCAAAATACTTTTGTGATGTCAGATTTAAATCACAAAACATAAATCTTACATAAAACATTTTGTAATTATAAGGATAATTACAAAATGTATATTAGATAATATCTAAAACAGTTGTGTTTTGTTTTAACTTTAACATATCATAATTTGATTGGTAGCAACTTTTACAACTACAGTGTGCCAATCACTCATAATTCCTAAACATGTCAATCAGGTAGGAATGAAGTAAGACATTAATAGAAATAAAGAGTTGTATGTTGACATGTAGCCCTTTCCTTCCTTAAATCATTCATATTTTTGAAAAATTAATCTGTGATAAGACATAGCTTATCAAGATAGAACCATGTAACTAAAGATGAACCAAACTGTTCAGTTTTATCTAACTCTGTTTTAATAAAGGCTGGTGACCCCTGTTATAGAGTCTGACAGCTGCAGGGATTACATACAAATATTCAACTATCCCAGAATTAAACCAGGTCTAAATAAAAAGGAGTATCACTACAAAGGTTAACTCAGTGGTCCTAATGCTAGTTTGATATCAGCAAACACCGAGCGCATACATTGATGTGACACCACAGCCATGCTATCATTGCAAACACTGATAACAGCATAAATCGAATTAAATCGGGACTTGATGAGACCTTCTGAGTATCACTAGAAATATTATAAACAGTCGTCTCCGTACCACAGTTTGCTATCAGTAAACACCGAGAGCATTCACTGTTAGCATAGCACATCCATGTTAGCAGTGTATAAATGGATGGTTTAGCATATATTAGCACAGGTATCAATAAAGGACTACCGTATTAAATACTTTTACTAACCTCAGGCAGATGGACAGGCGCTCTGCAGGTGGGATTGGGCGCCTGTAATTGGTGTCTAGGCGGGCGATGCTGGGACCGACGAGGGAAAGCAGGTCCTCAAACTGGCCGGTGATATCGCTGGAATCGGCCGTCATCCAGGCACAGCTCCTGGAGCAAATGGTGAAACTCACCAAACTGCTCACGCCTCTGGAGGACCTGATGGACCCAGGTACGGCGAGGACGTCTTTTACGCCGCTGCTCTGCTCTCCACAGTACATGGAGAAGGGAGACTCTCTCTTCAAGCGCTAGCTCGACAGCTGCCATCTTGCAAAGATACTGGTCTGGCACAACTTCCTCCCACATTCCTCCCACATTTCCGGTTCACGTGCGTCAAAATCGCGCTATGGATTTTTCTTGGACACGCGTTGAGGCGCGAATGTGCAAGCGTCAAATTAGGGGCGTTTGGGGCGTTTTGTTCGCGTCCATCGCATTCGGTGTGAACAGAACGCGATAGAGGCGGCCAGAGCGTCAGGTTTACATGTAAAGTCAATGGAAAGGCGCGATGACCCGCGATTGCGGCTCCTGCGAAAATTCGGAAGCAGATTTGCGTCGCCAAAACGCCAAAACGCCTGAAACTCGCGTCAGTCTAGCGCGTTTGGAGCGTTAGGATTCAGCACAGGAGGGAGGGGGTGAGTAGCTCAAATGTGCTGTTAGCATGTTAGCAGAGCGATGCTACTGTGAACCGAGGAGCTATAGACCCTGTGCACGAGAAAATGCTAACTTCCTGGTTTGAGATCGGATGTAGGGTTGTACATTTCCGGTAGCTTTACTTTGCGGTCAATCGCTACTGCAAAGATATACTCCAAAATCATGTCCAAAACTTGAAAACGGAAAGATTGCGTTAAATTACAAAGAGCAGAAGGTGGGAACACTCACCACTGTTGTGTCATAAAAAATCTAATGATCAATTTTGATGTTTAAAGAGTTTAGATCGATCAGTTGTTTACATCACTCAACACAAGCAGAACTGCATCACTGCAGCAGAAGACACATCGTCCACATTCAGAAGCACATCTCTGTATAGTGACTGGTCTTATGATTTAAACAGGCAAATGTTCAGCATTCAAACTACAGGTGAAGAATAGTCAAACCAGATGTTTCCCCCGTTATGTCGATATCAGCTAGTCAAGTACACACTTACACAGCATGTTAACAAACCGTGAAAAAAAGCCACACAAAAAATGAATGATTGCTGGTAAGGGTTTCTATACATTAGTATTTACGAAGGGTATGTTGTGACTTACCTTCAAAATTACAGCGGTCCCTCGCTATAACGCGGTTCACCTTTCACCTCGCTGTTTTGCAGATTTTTTAGTGCAAGTTTGCATGCTTTTTTTTTTTTTTTACATCACATTGTGTCCTGCGTCCTGATCGCTGCAGACGATCTCCTCCGTGACGTCTCTCCTGTACAGTACAGAATCGCTGCATCGATCGCTAGCAGTGTGACTCTGAAGTGCAGTACTGTATGTCGACGAAACGTTTTGCACCATCAAAAAATAACATTGGCTACTTGATTTCACCTATCGCTGGTTATTTTTAGAACATAACACCCGCGATAAACGAGGGACCGCTGTTTACAGATACTGAGAAATATAACATTTGAATCCTCCTTGAACAGAGGTGGTGGTTTACGACACCAACTGTCTGCCATCTATAATCCAGTTTTGAGTTCCCTCCCCAGACGCCTTAACGCCCACTTACATCCTGGGCCATCTGACCTCAGGAATTCGCATGATAAGGTGGGGCCAGGTTTCACAACGAGCTCATCCGAAACCCTGGCTGATTGGGACCCACACCCAGTTTCACACCTTGGCTCAGGCGATTAGAGGATCATCAGGGGGTCCTTCTGTCCCTCTGCGGGGGGATACTCCCACTACGTTTAAATCTGGGACTCCCCACCATTTGACCTTAGAACTGAAGAAGCTTCTCGGATGAGAGGTGAAACGTCTTCAAGCAACTTAAAGAAGTCCAGACGCTTTTCTTTGCAAGCTCCTTTGACAACATTTGAATCCCTTTTCTCTTTTGCTCTGAGGCGCGGGGGAAAAATATCGACAAGTTGATGAACATCATTTACAGATATATTGGATAAATGCCCAAGACATCTAGAGAAATGTAAATCACCGCTTGATTCATTCATTTGCTTAACTTGTTTTGGACCGTAAACAAGGCGTGAATAGGACACCGGAAACAAAGCTCCCCACAGGAGTTTCCGCACCGGAAGTAGCATATGCTAATGTGCACATAGTCTATTGTCTTGATGTGAGCTTCTACTCAGGGTTTTTTCTTTCAGTTCAGAGCAGAAATTTTTTTGTTAAGATACTGGATGTTGTGTTTTTCTCCACAGTTTTAATTATAAGCTAGATAGATTGCTGCTAACAGCAACAGGGATGAGTCAGTGAGTCAGTTGGGCTTGTGAATCATGACTCATGAGTCAGTAAAGTGATTCTCGAGTATTGAACGATTCGTTCATGATTCACACATCACTACTCAATACAGACGAGTGAGAGTGAGAGCTGTGTGTCTGTGCCGTTCTTTCACCTCTCCTCACTATTTCCCCTGTTTAAGGTAACTGCCATGCACAGATCTGTATAAATGTGTGTTACCGTTGATTATTACGTTGTTATCATTGTTCATTGTAGCGAAAGATGTGAATTGCGGACTATTTTGCTGAGAAGTTCCAGTTAATCTCTGTTGCTGTGTATGCTAGTTTTCGCTATTACTCCGCCATATTGTGTGAAGATTTTTCTGGTACTATCTGTATAAGTTAACTACTGAAAGACCTGCAGTACTTAAAGTGTTATTTCTTTGCTGTGGAAAGTTAGTGACTGTGTCAGCTAACATGTGCAAGTTAAAAAGATGTTTTTGCCTAATGCTACAGTTCATGTTATCTAAAGTATTCTCATCAGCTAATGCAGCGAACAATAGTGACTTAGTTTGGACACAGTTGTCCTGAGACTGAGTGCATCCATAAGAATATTGTTTTGGTTGTACTGCTTGTGAAACTCAATACAGACGAGTGAGAGTGAGAGTGAGAGCTGTGTGTCTGTGCCGTTCTTTCACCTCTCCTCACTATTTCCCCTGTTTAAGGGCACAACATTTGGAGGCACCGCTGTGATGATTGATTTGAGGACTGTGATGAGAAAATTGTTAGAAGGCAAATGAACTCACTCTCAGATATCTATTTTTTACATGCGCATGGGCGGTCACGGTCCGATCTGCTCTGCACCAGCGTGCACAACAGAAGTGACACAGAAAAACCGCCCAGGGCTCTCAGCGCATTCTTTATTTATACTCCGAATGAGCTTTCAAGGAAGTAGGAGTGGCATGTTCAGAATACAAAAACATTTCCATAAAAGGAGAAAAACTGTTCGCTTGTCTGCTGAAACAGGAGGTAGCTT
This sequence comes from Perissodus microlepis, assembly GCF_051167445.1. NCBI lineage: Eukaryota > Metazoa > Chordata > Actinopteri > Cichliformes > Cichlidae > Perissodus > Perissodus microlepis. The sequence goes on along the minus strand of NC_140466.1, from coordinate 33,038,293 downwards.
GGTATATATAGAAATTTAAACATTCCCATAAAAGGAGAGAGAGAGAGAGAGAGACCGTTAACTTGTCTGTTAACACAGGGGGTAGTATCGTATGTCACCGCATTCCTCTACACATCTGGTTCCACTTTCCTTTCCTGTGGTGGATCTAAATCACAAGGTCTTTTTATTTTAATCAAGCTACAACTAAACAATAATCACAAAAATAAAAATCTTTCATCAAGGACCATTCCTGACCTGTAAGAGAAATCCTCTTGTTGATCATCCCCCCCAGACGACCCAGGTATCAGAAAGGAGCATAGCGAAGCAGCAGAGACATCGCTAGACCTACGTTGGTGTCTGTATCCTGAAGTGGAAAGGTGGCCACTAGGGGGCAGTAAAAGCCAACTAAGTCTGATCATTTCTCAACTGACTGCTTGTGCTAACTCCTCTGACAACATGGAGTCTGAAGTAGAAAAGCTAGAGCTGGAGATTAAAGGAACACTGTATCAACTGACCTTAGAGCAGCTGATTAAATCATGTGATGTACTTCAAATCTCAGGACCAGGAAAAGAGTTTGTGATTAATAAAACCTGCAGCCAGCTAGTCTCACATTTAGTTAAGCACCTTGAACGCACAGAGCTGGCTACCCGAGAGGACCAAGGTATGTCAGAACTTCTTAATATCCAGGACATTATAAGTGACATTCAAATGGATAAAAAACAAAGTGTGAATGAAACAGTGGATCCAGCTGTCCAGGACCAGGAAAGTAGCCAGGAGGAGATAGAGACATTAAGACTGCTCTTACAACAAAAAGAGGGTGAAATGCATGACTTGAGAAATAGCATGAATCCTGCCCTAAGTCCTCGCACCCCAGTGAGAAACATTGTTCCAACAGCACCAAACAGTTCCATGTGGCGCAAAGATTTTAAGATATCAGGCCAAATAGGAGAGCTGGGGCAAAAAGACAGGCTGACATTCCCCAGTCTGGCCAGACAAATTGAAAGCGGGATCAATAGAGGCTACCCAGAATCAGAAATCACTGATGCTGTAATTCGTGCTATCACGCCAGGCTTGCAGCTAAGGAGTTATCTTGAAGGAAAAGAAAACCTCACATTACCTGCTCTTAGGAGAATCCTCAGGTCTCATTACCAGGAGAAAGGTGCCACAGAGTTATACAAACAACTTACCTCTGAGGTTCAGAGCAGTAAAGAGACACCCCAAAATTTCTTGATCAGGACAATGGACTTGAGACAGAAAATCCTGTTTGCTTCTCAGGAAGTTGAGTCCAGTCTAAAGTATGATCCAGCTTTAGTCCAGAGCCTTTTCATGCATACTGTCCTGACTGGTCTTCAGAATGACAATATTAAAAGTGACCTGCAACCTTACCTCCTGCAAACAAATACTTCAGATGAGTTGTTGCTCGAGAAGGTAAATATTGCAGTCGCAAATGAAAAGGAAAGACAGGACAAAAAGAAACATGCCGCTCCATCACGAGTAACAGCTGTAAATACTGTCCAGTCTAATGATTCCCCAGTGGGAAAGAGAAGCACAGCCCAAGAGAAACCAGCCCCTCTAACCCCTGATCTTCTAACAGAAATAAAGGAAATGCGTGCTGACATGGTGCTGCTGAAAGACTTGAGGGCTGAAGTTTCCCAAATCAGAGAAACCATTCAAAAGACAACCCCAGCACCTCAGCACCCCCATTAAGGCTGAACAAAACTGCATGCCATTTTACCACCAGCACCCTCCTGCAGCAGCACAGGAATACCACTCATCACATGGACCTGGGCATGTGCATGGGACGGCACAGTTTCAACAAAGATTCGCACCAAGGCGATATTATCCCTCACCACGTCACCGTCCCAGATGTTTTGCAGGTGAGGCATATTGCCAGCTTTTGTTTTAGGTGTGGGAGTAGTGAGCATTTCCGTGCAGGTTGTAAAGCACCTAGACTGACCAAATCAGATAAAGGGAGCCCTTTAAACTAAGGGAGGTTGCTCCCACGGGACATGGGGCAACCGACAGCATTGAAAAGTCCCAATATTCTGCACAACCAAAGAATCCAGGCACTTTGGGACACTGGTTCACAAATTTGTGCTGTAGATGCGGCCTGACCCATTTGCCTGATGTCCAACTAAGAGATATAGCAGAACTAGTAGACCCACTTGAAGCACTGCAACTTGAAGCAGCCAATGGGACTGAAATACCATATATTGGTTGGCTCGAGGTAAGCTTCAAACTTACTGCTAATGATGAAGATCTGCTAATACCTGTGTTAGTGTTAAAAGGCAACCAACAGTCATGCCCCATAATTGGCTTCAATGTGATTTCACACCTAGTTGCAAACAGAGTACAGGATAAGACAAACAATAAGAATAAAGAGAAACTCATGAAAACAGTAAAAGTAGCTTTTCCTCACCTCAGAAAGAGTAGGGCAAGAGCTTTTGTTAATGCAGTGACTGTGGGACAGCCATGTGAGCACAGGGTAAGAACAACAAATGAGAGAGTTGAAGTGCCTAAACACAGCTCCATCCAAATCGAGTGTCGAGTGCAAGCCCCACCTTTCAAAGAAGATAGAACCCTGATCTTCGAGCCTCATGAGAACCCACAGCGGCCTGAAGGACTCGAGATCTGTGATACCCTTGTTTTAGTAAAGACTGGTATGACACCAAAAATTGTCATTAGTGTACAAAATCCCACTAGCCAGGACATCATACTGCCAAGTAGGACTGTTATTGGAACTGTGCAGTCTGTTGCATCAATATATCCTGCTAATGTATTCAAAACTGACTGCCTCCCTACTGCATCAGTCCGTCCCATCCAGGCTAAGAGCTCAGGTGAGAACACACCTAAAAGTGAACAATGGGACCCACCTGTCGACTTGACTCACCTGAATGACCACCAGAGACAAGCTGTTAGTCAGATGCTAAGAGAAGAATCAGAGTCATTCTCTAAATCTGATGATGACATAGGCTGTGTTGAAAACTTGCAAATGAACATTTCATTGAAAGATAATGAGCCAGTCACACGGACTTATCTCTCTGTACCAAAACCCTTGTATCAGGAAATGAAAAACTACCTACAGGACGTAATAGCTCAGGGGTGGGTGGAAAAATCTAACTCATCTTACTCCTCTCCGGTAGTCTGTGTGAGAAAAAAAGACGGTACACTGCGCTTGTGTATTGACTACCGAGAGCTGAATAGGAAGACTCACCCAGACCGCCACCCCATTCCCAGAGTACAAGACATCATGGACAACTTAGGTGGCAACACTCTCTTTCTCTACTGGACCAGGGTAAAGCATACCACCAGGGGTTCATGGGCAAAGACAGTAAACACCTAACAGCTTTTGTGACCCCCTGGGGCCTGTATGAGTGGGTCAGAATCCCATTTGGACTGATGAATGCTCCGGCAGCATTTCAACGCTGCATGGAGGAGTGCTTAGAAGGGTTAAGGGATGAAATATGTGTGCCTTACCTCGATGATGTCCTTGTCTTTAGCAGAACGTTTGAGGATCATGTTGAGGATGTCAGGAAAGTGCTGCGCCGACTCAGGGAGTACGGAATCAAACTCATACCAAGGAAGTGTGACCTGTTTAGGACAGAAGTGAGGTACCTTGGCAGGATTGTGTCAGCAGAGGGAAGCAGGATAGAGCCCGCAGACACTGCTCCTGTAACAGCTTTGAAAAACAAACGGCCAGGTACTGTTGGTGAACTAAGAGCAATGTTGGGCCTACTAAGTTATTACAGACAATACATCAAGGATTTTGCCAGAATTGCAAATCCTCTGTATGACTTGCTCAAGGGACCTGTAGATGCTGAGACCCAGCGAAACACAAGATTAAAGTGGCAAACAAAGCGAAACAGGTGTAGTGTCCCTTCGAGCACACCTATTGAGTGGACCGACATGCACCAGTTAGCACTAGAGCAGCTGATAGACTGTCTAACTCAGCCCCCTGTTCTAGGCTTTCCAGAATTTTCACAGCCATTCACCCTTCACACTGATGCGTCAAACCAGGGATTAGGTGCCGTGTTGTACCAAAAGCAGAATGGAAAGCTTCGTGTGATTGCTTATGGTTCCCGCACTTTAACTGCAGCTGAGAATAATTACCATCTGCATTCAGGCAAGTTAGAGTTTCTTGCTCTCAAGTGGGCTATCACAGAAAAATTCCGTGATTACCTATATTATGCACCATTCTTCACCGTGTACACCGACAATAATTCACTTACCTATGTACTGTCCAAACTGAATGCAACAGGGTGTCGATGGCTAGCAGAACTGGCAGATTTTCACTTCACAATTAAATATCGCCCTGGTAAAGAAAATGTGGACGCAGACAGCCTCTCCAGGATGCCGGTAGACATGGAAACGTTTATGAATGAATGCACAGAGGAAATGGCATACGATGTAATTGGAGCAACCACACAGACAGTGGAAAGGCAGGATGACTCCATGGGTGTCTCAGTCAGGTGTTCAGCCATGGCCACAGATGTTTCCATCATTCCACTGGCAAAAGGCCAGATCAAACAGGACCAGAGAAGTGATCCGACTATTGGACCTGTAATTCAGTGTAAACTAACACAGGAAAAACCATCACGTTTAGAACTAAGACAACTCAGCCCACAGGTCATATGTCTCCAGAGGGAGTGGGACAAATTGGAGATGGATGAGAACGGGATCTTGCACAGAAAAACAGCACACAGAAAACAGTTGGTCCTACCAGAAATACACAAAAATACTGTACTAAATGAGCTACATGATGAAATGGGCCATCAAGGTGTAGAGAGAACATTGTCACTGATGTGGGACCGGTTTTACTGGCCCTATATGCAACAGGAAGTGGAGGATTATGTGACCAGAAGGTGTGTTTGCATAAAACAGAAGCCGTGTCATGAGAGCAGAGCACCACTGACTAATATTGTCACTACGCAACCATTGGGTTATGAATACATCCTTGTAGTCATTGACCATTTCACACGCTTCGCCCAAGCGTATGCCACAACTTCCAGATCAGGTAAAATGGCAAAAGACAAAGACAAAATCTTTATTGACTATGCTTTAAGATTTGGCTTTCCAGCACGAATACATCATGATCAAGGTGCTGAATTTGAAAATCATCTGTTTGCACAACTGAGAAACTACTGTGGAGTTGCTGGGTCCAGGACTACTCCCTACCATCCCCAAGGGAATGGACAAGTGGAGCGGTTTAATAGGACACTACTCCAGATGCTGAAAACACTCTCAGAGAGTCAGAAAACTAACTGGAAGGACACGCTTAACAAACTGATTTATGCCTATAATTGTACCCGCAGTGAGGTAACTGGATTTTCCCCTTTTTACTTGTTATACGGACGCTCCCCACGATTGCCAATCGACATGCTGTTCAGCTTGACCTCAGAACAAGGAGATGGCAATCATCATGACTACATGGTAAAATGGAAACAAGGCATGGAAGAAGCATATGAGATCACCAGAGAAAATGCTCATAAAGCAGCTGTAAGAAGTAAAAAACATTATGACAGCAAGGTGAAGAGCTCAGTATTACAGCCAGGTGATCGTGTTTTAATAAGGAACATGACACCTCGAGGAGGTCCAGGCAAGCTGAGGAACCACTGGGAGGATGTGGTTCACACAGTCGTTCGTCAGGTCAGCAGAGATATCCCAGTTTATGAACTCAGACCTGAGAAAGCAAAAGGGAGATCAAGGATATTGCATCGCAATCTTCTTCTGCCATGTGACCATCTGCCTGTTGAAACTGAAGTGTGACCACGAACAAGAAAAAGAGCTGTGGAGACAAGTGAGGAAGTGGAACAAGCTGAGGAAGAGGATGACGATGATGAGTACTATCCAGTGTCATCTCAGCAGCCATTTGAGCCACTTTACCCTCAGACACTGAATCCTATGAGCACTGATGAACCAGCCAAACACCTTCAAACAGTGGAAAACATGTCATCTGAGCCAGAGAATGAACATGAAGTTACTGAACCAATGTGAACAACTACCTGACCAAGAGGAAAATTATGTCGAGGAACCATCAGTGGAGGAACCCGTTCCTGCACCTGTTCCAGACAAACACAGCAGGACCAGTGAGCAAGAGCATCAGCGACCGAGTAGAGAGCGCAAACCACCAAAGATCTTCACATATGATCGGCTTGGTTCACCAGCTTGTTATAACCTGAGAACACCATCACATCATACACACTTCATGGTTCCACGGACTGTTCAGGCATACTGCCACTGATAACTGTATGGACTTGAGTGAAAAGAAACATTGTGATCACACACGAAACACATTATTGAACAGAGACAATGTACTTACACTCCACACCAACCACAAGTAAATGGACTGTTTAACACAGAATTCATATTCAAAGTGACTTTTGGACATTGAACTGATTCATATTGTGCTTGCAACTAAATGGACTTTGTTCACAAGCCAGCAGCAGACTGTGTTAATGTAACTGCATGGACACTGTAATTCATACAGATTGTATGAGAACACTGAAAGACTTTGGGTAATAACCCACACTAAAGAATGTATGAAAAGAGTTCCAGCTTGTGAAACTATTCTTGTAGAGTACATATAAGGTACAAGAAACAGTTATAGTATGCAATGGTTTATTGTATGTGGTTTTCGTGATAATAATGGTCATAACTCCACGTTTGTGCTAAATGTTAAACATTTGGATGTTGAGGACAACATCTATTCTGAGGGGGAGTATGTGGTGGATCATAAATTTGATTAGTTTTGAAGTTGTACATCTCTGTTCCTTACATTTCATGTCATGCCCTTATTAATGTTTTATTTGTTGCTTTGACTGTTTTCGAATAGAATATGCAGTGGGAATATAGAGGGAGATAAGTAGTGAAAGTTTTGCCTGGGTTGATTGTGCGTCGATCCATTGTTAATGCCTCAGGGCTCCAGTAGGTGGGTTCGCACGCCTCCTCCTTCACTCAATACAGACGAGTGAGAGTGAGAGCTGTGTGTCTGTGCCGTTCTTTCACCTCTCCTCACTATCTCACTATTTCCCCTGTTTAAGGTAACTGCCATGCACAGATCTGTATAAATGTGTGTTACCGTTGATTATTATGTTGTTATCATTGTTCATTGTAGCGAAAGATGTGAATTGCTGACTATTCTGAGAAGTTCCAGTTAATCTGTGTTGCTGTGTATGCTAGTTTTCGCTATTACTCCGCCATATTGTGTGAAGATTTTTCTGGTACTATCTGTATAAGTTAACTACTGAAAGACCTGCAGTACTTAAAGTGTTATTTCTTTGCTGTGGAAAGTTAGTGACTGTGTCAGCTAACATGTGCAAGTTAACAAGATGTTTTTGCCTAATGCTACAGTTCATGTTATCTAAAGTATTCTCATCAGCTAATGCAGCGAACAATAGTGACTTAGTTTGGACACAGTTGTCCTGAGACTGAGTGCATCCATAAGAATATTGTTTTGGTTGTACTGCTTGTGAAACTCAATACAGACGAGTGAGAGTGAGAGCTGTGTGTCTGTGCCGTTCTTTCACCTCTCCTCACTATTTCCCCTGTTTAAGGGCACAACATTTGCACACATGTTTTTTTGAAATTCTATATGCGAAAAGTGAGCGCGAGAGCCCTCGGTGCGCCTGCTTGCTGCTGAAGTCAAAGTAAACTTTATTGTCATCTCCGCTACATACAGTCCAGCATATAGAGAGACGAGACGACGAGGCTCCAGTTACAGCAGTGCAAGAAAACAAACAATAAATATTAGAAGAGTAAGAAAATAAATATAACTTTAGGACCAGGAGTAAAGGGATCAATAACAATTTAACATTTATAATTTAGAGTTTGATGATTTAAAGTCTCACACACAACCCATCGAAAGGGGAGTGGGGGGGAGCTGCTGCTTCCAAATAGAGCATATTTCATCCATAATGTTGTAAATCCAAGCCCATTATGTATTCATGATTTGAATCCTGGGTTGTGTGAAATCCCAGAAATACACCTTAGACAAAGTGAATCTGTGAACTAAGGTGTAGGTCTATTAGGTTATGTTGTGGCGATCCTCGGGTTGGGGGATTTGTGTTCATACTGGAGTGCGAAATTAAAACCAATGGAAGATGGACAAGAAAAGTTCAAAGCCATCAGGTGCTCAGTTTAGAAAAAAGAGAAAAGAAGAGGAGGAGAAACGAGCAAAAGATGCAGGTAAGCAGATGTGTGATTGGATAATGGCAGGTCATCCTGAAACAATCAGAATCAGAATACTTTATTAATCCCTAAGGAAATTATGTGGGTTACAGTTGCTCCAAGAAGAAATGGTAAAAATAGCAACAGTAACAGACTAAACTCCAAACAATACATTATGTTACAGATTTTAATATTAATGCAGGGGCGACCGTGGTGCAGGAGGTTGGGAAGCGCATCTGTAACCGGAAGGTCGCCGGTTCGATCCCCGGGCTCTCTGTCCTGGTCGTTGTGTCCTTGGGCAAGACACTTTACCCTACCGCCTACTGGTGATGGCCAGAGGGACCGATGGCGCGATATGGCAGCCTCGCTTCTGTCAGTCTGCCCCAGGGCAGCTGTGGCTACAACTGTAGCTTGCCTCCACCAGTGTGTGAATGTGAGAGTGAATGAATAATGGAATTGTAAAGCGCTTTGGGTGCCTTGAAAAGCGCTATATAAATCCAATCCATTATTATTATTATTATTATTAATTAGTCATTGTCAGTTGTTGATTTGTCCTGTTCTCATTGTATGACGAATTATGATGGCTGTTTGGTAGCTGGTTGCATACTATGCATATTCTCTCTGTCTTCATATGTGTCTCTGCCTTAATATGTTTTATGTGTGTGTGTGTGTGTGTGGGGGGGGGGGGGGCGGCGCAAGAGAGAGTGTTCACCCGGGGCGCCAAACAGGCTAGGACCGCCACTGACCATCACGTTAATCTAGCTAAGTGTAAACAGCAGTAAATACTAAATATTGAATGTTGTTGTGTAGCAAGCAGGACCGACAGCGCACAATGTGCTTGGAAATCGCAGCCAATAAAGGTGTAGTTTATGTCTATGAACAGTGAACAACCGTGTGCACACCTGTGTGGATCAGCGTGCTTGTATTCAAAAGGTTTCCCCATGTAATGATCTGCTAGAGGGTGTAGAGAGCCATAGCCCTGTCCCCCAGGGCATGAAGCAGGCATGAAGTCCTCCTGCAAAGGAGGAGGCAGGAAATGTGATACAGGAATTACAGGAGGTGCAGGAAGCTTTTGAAGAGGGAAAAAGGAAAATGCAGTTGGCAACACAAGAAGCTGCAAATGTAATGGCTGAAGCTGAAACACTAAGGAAGGAAATACTGCATGTGAAGCAACAACTTGAAGAGGAGAAAAAACGTAAACACGAGGCAGAAAATGAGATTGAAAATATGAAGAAAGAATTGTTGGAAGCTCAAAAAGTGTTGGAGGAAGAGAAAATTAAAACACAGGAAGCAAAGAAAGAAATGGAAGATACAAAGAGTTACACTCAAAACATGAAGAAGGAACTGATGAAAGTGCAAGAAGAACTTGCAGAAGAGAAAATTGAGGTGAAGGTATTGAAGAAAGAAATGACCGGCTCTGCGGTGACCAAGAAAGACTGCAAAGACGCTCTTAAAGAAATACGAAAGCACAAAAAGGAAGCTAAAGAGCTCCTCAAACACAAAGTGAAACTGGCCAAACAGCAGCTGAAAGAAACATTTAAAGATGCCGAGGAGCAGCTCAACAAAACCTTCAAAGAACTGAAGGCAAAAGAAAAGCAAGCCGAGGACAGGAGGGGATTCTGGAGCAGACTGCTGAGAAAGAAGTGACCCAGCAGCATCAAGTTTGAGGACATCAATAGTTTCTTCCCCCTCTCTCCACCTTTCTTTCACCCCATCCTTCTTCTTGGGACCTTTGTTTGTTTTTTAAAAACTCTAATCTAAATACATGTACTGAAATACACAAATAAAATTGCCATAACTTGACCTCATGTTGCCTGCTTCTTTTCTTGTGTGTCTGTGGATGTAAAACAGTAACACACTCCCTGCTCTGTGTGTCTTTAATTGTAAATAAATGCAATATGTTTTCATTTTAAAATGCAGTGCAAAAAACTTCTGCTCTAAATCAAAGCAAAAAGCTTTTTTTTTGCCTGTTGTGGACGTTTTCCATTCAAATAAAGCCTGCAGACGAGCGGTGAGCGGTAGCTAACATTCTTTAATCAAAACACACAAAGAACAGACAACCAAGCTTGATGAAGTCCCTGCATGACCGCGGGACAGACGGTCAGCAGAGTCTCCCTGAGCCTAGCATGGCTCTCAGTTAAATAGCTTCTCCAGGAACAAAAGGCAGTACACAGCTGTTTCACACCTTAAGGTTCACACTCCCTTGCTACCTCCCAGAGTCCTTGAAGACACAAAAGACTCTTCCTGTGGAGTTGTCTGCTTCCCCCAACTTCCTTACTACACCCCCACCATTTGTCTTACTGTATGAGTGTGAGACATGTTAAAATCCAGTGGCACCAAGGCATCATACAATAAAATAATGTGATTAATACATAAGTAAAAGAAATTCCTATACATGCCCCTTCCTGATTTCTTATGTTTTAACATGTTTGTTACACTTACATGTTTCCAATTTCAAATGTTAACACAGATGTTCAGAGTAAATACAGATTGTAGTTTTTTAAATGATGATTTCATTTAGTTTGGGGAAACAGCTCTCCAACTTTACCTCATGTAGAAAAAGTCATTTCCTTCTAAACCTAATAAGTGGTTTTGTCATCTAGCAAGAACTGCAATCGAGCATTTGCAATAACTGGTGATGAGTGTTATACAGCGCTGTGGAGGAAATTTGGTCCTCTCTTCTTTGCAGAATTGTTTTCATTCGGCCACTTTGGAGGGTTTTCCAGCATAGGCTGAGTTTTTAAGGTCATGCACTGTAAGAAGTCATCTATAGAATTTACCCAATAAATCTGAGGGAACAATTTGCATTGACTTTTTTGTGGTAGATTTAGTTCAATATATTGTGTATAAAATAGCTTCAATAAAAAGCTATGAAATACTTAATTAAATTGGGTAAAATTTACCCCATATTTATGTATACATTCAATAGCTACTTACTCATTGAAATTAGGTAAAATTATCTCTTGTTTGCTAGTTGGTAATACCTGATAATTACTAATAAAATTTATTATCAGTTGATAAACATTACCTATTCATATCAGGTAAAATGTACCCCCCCCCCCCAAAAAAAAAAAAGATATTCAAATGGTTCATCATCTCAATGTTTTTATTCCATAAAAACACAGAATAAAGTGCAACACAACAGCTAATGCAGACAACACTTTCAAAGGCCACTTAGTCCATTTTAAAAGCCAAAAGCACAGAAACTCTACAAGGTTGTTTCTGTGCATGTACGTTATCAAACATATGTATAGATAGAACAGAACACTATCACCAACATTCAATAGTTTCTGTGCTTGCTGTCAGAAGAAAAATTACAGCTCCATCAAGCTATGTCTGGACAAAAGATCCTCTGGGAACAAGAGGGGAAATGTGTGTGCATTGCATAAGCTTATTTTTGAGGTCGTGGACCTTGTTCAGTAGTTTCGCCCCGTCAAGTTCCAAAAACAGTTTTTCAAAAGTGTCAAATGTGTTCTTCAGCTCCTTCGGATATTTGAGGTTGAGGGCATATATCAGTCCCATCAGCAGTACACATGCCTTTGTTCGGCTTCCACATCCCTCCATCACTTGGTTTCCCTCAATCACAATGAACACATCTGATGGATCCTCCTCAGCCATGATGTTGTGGATCACGATCACCTTCATCATATTGTCTGTGTAATCCTCACATTCCTACGTGTTAAAAAGAAAGAAAGAAAAAGCATACACATGTTTTATTTTATTTAAGATGCTTTTTCAATATATTTCAGTTTATCTAAAGAGGGGAGTGGAAAGAAGATGAATGGAGAAGGGGAGAACAGGGGATAGGAGAGGACAGGAGAGAAGAACATTAGGATCCCTTGAGTTAATAAGTAATCTGTTATCAATATGACAAACCTGGCAGTCATGAAAAAGATCTTCTTGTCTTTCCCCGAGGTAGCTAATGAGGCAGCAGATAAGGAGATCCCTTTTCTTCTCAATGCTCTGTGTCTGTAGGGAGATACAATTTAGTGAAAAGACTAAGTCGAGTGATTTACATACATTAAGACTGAATTACTTAAAAACAAAAACATGGCTGATGCCTCTCTCCAGCTTTCAACAGGTGAGAGGCTGGGTACACCCTGGACAGTCAATCACAAGGCAACATAGAGACAGACAGGATAAACAACCATACACGCACACACTCAAACCTAAGGTCAATTTGGAGAGACCAATTAACCTAACAGCCATGTTTTCTGACTGTGGGAGGAAGCCGGAGTACCCGGGGGAACCCACACATGCACAGGGAGAACATGCAAACTCCATGCATAAAGACCCTGGGCCAGGATTTGAACCCAGGACCTTCGTGCTACCCACTGCAGCCCTCCATAATTACATATTTGTGAAAAAAGTCAAATAACATACGTCATTCAAAGTGTCCAGCAGAGGTCTCATCTTGGAACCAGCAGCTCCTCCTTTGGCAGGCATAAGTTGCAAAAGACCTGGTGTGTACTCATCAAGTTTCAGCATGAATGTCTCCACCAAAGAAACTGTGGTGATGCGTCTGAACTCTTCGATGATCTAAGAAGTAAGGGGACAAAAAAAATGACATTTCAAATGACAGACCAGATCTCATAGTTATAACATGAATGTTTTTTGGTGGGAAGGAAAAGTTATCACACATACTCACCTGAGCCTCAGTGAATAATGCTGGCCACCTTTCTTTTAACTCACCCACAGAGGGGCAGAGGCTGACCACTTCAAGTCTTCGGCTAGAGAACGTTTTATTCATTTTGTCTGCAATTATCTTTGCGTTGTTTTTCTTTGTTATTTCATAAATTAATTCCAGCCTCTCTTTCTCCAGTGTCTCTTGGGTTTCTCCAGTAGGATGCGGAGGGAGATAATTAACCTCTGCTTTTTTTTTGGCTTTTTTACATTCTTTGATGGCACTGCATCAGCTGGATGCTTCCTTTTTAAGGCATTAATTTCAATTTCCGGGTAAGAAAATTTTCGAGATCTTAGCTTGGCACGGTAATTGTGCATCTTGTTTTTTATACGCTGCCACCAGCCATATAAGCCGGCAAATGATCCTGGCTCCTTAAGACACGGAAACTTTGAAACCAAGGCTTCAGCCACTGAGAGGATCTGCTGATTGGTTGGGTAAGCAGTGTACGAAAAAATTACTTTTGCAAGGTCTTGCATTCTTGCTGATTTAACACTGGCATCCATGAAAGGTCTTCCAGTGTTGCGATATGAGTTGTTTGCCTCAGCGAGGATTAGTTGTATGTCTCGGGAAAACTCCGGTACTTGAAATGGCACTGGCCACGCAGCAGGGCGACATGAATCAGGGAGAATGATGGTGTCACTGGAACTTGACGATGCGCAGTCGGACACCTGTGAGGGTGCATCATGATTGGCAGGGCAGATGTCCGTTTCAGTAGTACTTGCAGGATGGGTGCTCACTGAAGTCGAAGAGTTCAATGCAGACGATGATCCTGATTCACATACTGGTTGTAAGTCAAGGGTGATTACTGGCTCTTTAAGGATGACTTTAACAGTGGCCTTGTCATACAAGTCAGCAGTCGAGATGACACTGAAAAACTGATTGTCAAAGTCTTTGTCTTGGTATAGCAGTCCAAATTCCCCATGCAACTGGGAAGTTTCAGTAATTATGGAAACAAGATCTTCCACTGTATGACCTCTCCTCTAAGAAGGTACATGTAATGTCTACAGTGATTAGACATACTTAATAAAACAGTGTGGGGCACAGAGTATTGTTGTGCATCAGTGTGGAACATGTCAGTAACACTGAGGGTTACACACACTTTGCCAGGTACACCTGTTCACCTGCTCGGTAAACACAAATATCTAGTGAACGAATCAGACCTCAGCAAATTAAAGTATTTAAGCATACAGACATGTTCATGATGACCTGCTGAAGGTCAAAGCAAGTATCAGAATGGGGGAAAGAGACTGCGTGGTTGTTGGTGCCAGATGGGCTGGTCTGAGTATTTCAGAAACTGCTCATCCAATGAGCTCACAAAATTACCTCTACAGTTTACAGACTGTAGTGGCAATCCAACCAGCAAAAGGCCACCTGAGGGAATTTGAAGTATTTCCAACTCATCCTGGTGATGAGGTCAAATACAACCAGTACTTTTAACATTTTATCAATTATTTACCAAATTAAAAAACAACTTGTGGTAACTTATTTTTAATTTTGCTGCATACAAGTTGAATGTAACTAAATCACATGCCCTTTTATTGTCCTTGAGCTTATTTCTAGTACAGCATTTAATATAAACACTGTATGTTTATTTAAAAAATAATAATGAAAAACACTCCTTGTAATACATTAAAATCAGCTCAACTTTTATTTTAAAATCCAATCCAACTTTATTTATAGAGCACTTTAAAAGCAACATGGTTGACGAAAGTGCTTTCCAGTAAAAAAAAAGAGATAAAGTGGATCTGACAGCGGTGGACGGCGAGCCATGCACACCGGCGCCATCTTGACTCACAAACCACAGCTGACATGAGTTGGATATAAACAAAGCATATCATGTAAATAAAGTATATCAGCCAACATACTGGACACTGTTCTGCTGAACAAACACATATTATCCAATATTGTAGCTGGTGTTATTTAATAATATTTAAATATTTTCAGAATTAAAGTTTATATTTATTTGTCACACTATTTGAAACTTAATAACCTTACAATAAAACAAAGTCTCAGATTTAATTATTCTGAAACTAAGTTTAAGATTCTCATAACATGGGCCAGCACCAGACACACTGGTGGTCCTGTGCTGGCCTATGTGTGGATTACCTCTGGCAAACCAGATGTGGGTCACCAAAGGGCCGTCATTCTTTGCGGTATGTGGGCGATGTATAAGCACATTGTATGCAGCCGCGGGCCAGTTGCAGACACACTGCTGGCCCAGAACAGTTTCAGCTCTGGCCTCAGATGTCAGCCTAATGTGTACCTTAATCGAGCCTTGTAATAACAACATGTGCCGGAACATAATAGTGCAGAAGTAACATGACGAAACAAACCACAATCGGGCCAGATGTGGCATGCCATCACATAGACAGTGCCATCTACACCAGGCCTGGCCCACATCTGGATTACATGTCATTTAGCATGCCAGAAGTCAGCCAGCAGTGCCAGCTTGACACCAGATCTGGGCCAGGCCTGTCTGCTATGTGGGAAGTATAAAAAGTATGGGAATGTACAACCATCATACCGCTCAGGGAGGAGACCTTGTAAAGATGCTCGCTGAAACTGGTAACACAGTGTCACTATCCACAGTAAAATGAGCCCTGTACTATCATGAGCTAAAAGGTTCCTCTTAATCTCTGGAGACATGTCCTGTGGTCTGATGAAACAAAAATGTAACTGTTCGGCTATAATGATAAACAATATATTTGGAGGAAAAAGGAGGACGCTTTGAAGCCTCAGAACACCATCCCAACTGTGAAGTATGGAGGTGGCAGCTTCATGTTGCAGAAGGGACTGGTGCACCTCACAGAATAGATGGCTTCATGAGAAAAGAAATGTATGTGGAGTATCTGAAGACATCAACCAGGAAGCTGAAGCTTGGGTGCAAATGGGTCTTCCAGATGGACAATGACCCCAAGCATACCTCCAAATTAGTTACAAAGTGGCTTAAGGATAATAAATCAAAGTATTGGAGTGGCCATCACAAAGTCCTGATCTCAGTCCCGGAGAAAATTTGTGGGCAGGACAAAAAAAGCGAGTGTGAGACCTACAAACCTGAGGCAGTTACACCAGTTCTGTCAAGAGGAGTGGGCTGAGATTTCAGCAAACTATTGCAGAAAGCTTGTGGAAGGATTCCTGAAGCATGTGGCCCAAGTGTGCGTATACTCAGACTACGAAGAAAGTTAAAAGAAACAAAAAACAAACGAACAAAGTTCTCTTTCTTTATTTTGAATGTGTAAACAGATTCTACAAAAAGATGTAAACACAAAGCGTCCAAAGCAAAAGAGTCAGTTCCCTTTGGGGATGTGATGTTCAACTAGGAAGATTACACTATGAAATAAGAAGTTATCTCTGTTTTTAATTAAACTGCTGCGCAGATAAGCTACACAAAAACACCACTATGTGTTGGAACAGGAAGCGATACTCTACCGCAGAGAGAGCGAACACCTGGATGGCGCTGTAGTCTGCACTATAGCTTTGTATTATTTATTCATTAATGAAAAAGCACACACATTGCAGCTCTTCCTGTTTGCTTACTGGATCTAGAACACCATTTAGATCATAACAGCTCCTGATCAGGATGAATTTCATTTTCAAATCAAATTTCATGTCGCAGTTTCACAATTTTGTAACATATTATTTCAAAGCTTGCTTATGGGCTTGTTTTGGAGCAGACCAACAGTCAGGCTCGTCTTCACCCTTACTGTCAGACTCTGAATTGATGGTTCTGCTATATCTCACCTGGCTGAGTGGGGACACACGTACTAAACATTAGAGTTCCCACTGCAGGAGCTTGGGTTTGAGTCTGCCCTCGAGCGTTTCCTGTGTGCCATACCGCCTCAGTCTCTCCCCACCTTCCTGTCTCATGTTCTGAAATCTCTTCCTCTCCATCATCTTTGAGTTTCTTTGAGTGGAGCTTCTTTTGCAGCTGTGACAAAATATAGAACAGTTTCTGCAACCAGGGGAGTAAAATGTGCTGCAGTGTGAGGGCGCACAGGTGTAGGTGTGGAATTTTACATATAAATATTATAGTTTACTTCATGCACAAGAAATGTAAACATTTAATCTAACCCACTTTTCATCAACTACATAACCTTTATTAGAGAGTATATTCATAAATTGTGTGTATCACACACACAAACACACATCCACTAAACTCTCTCTTTTTCTGTCTCTCCCTCTCTCTGGTGAATGATGGAAGTTTGGTGAACTGTGTGGTTTGTCTGGCTGAAAGTTGTGTTTTTTTATGTGTGGCATGTTGTGAGGCTGATGATGAGTTAGTGTAATTGTGTATGGTGTTGTTAGTGTAGTTTATGTGGCGTTAGTGGTTTTTCCTGGATGCAGAGCAGGTCAGTATGCCGTGGACTTTTACACCACCATGTTAGGGATGGAGGAAAGTAATAAAGCTTGAGTGGAGAAGCTGCTGCAGGGGCTTCCTCAGCTGAGCTCTGAGGACAGAGCTGTCCTGGATGCTAACTTTTCTTTGGAGGAGATTAGTGCTGCTGCTGGTCAGCTGGCTCCTGCACAGGGTGGGCTGCCTGCAGACTTCTGTAAAAGACTGTTACTGGCATCGAGTCATCACGTGGGGCTCTCTCTTCTCCCTAAAAAACAGAGATTTGTCTCTGCTTAGAAATGGAGACGTGGCTCTGTTATGCACAGATTACTAACTTCCTTCAAAAGTACTGGCCACCAGGCTGAAACACTTTGTGAAATGAATCACTCACAGAGATCAGTCGTACTGTGTACCACACAGCTCTAATGTGAACAAGAGTTTTCTCATGAGAGACTTGGTAGTTATTTGTAAATTGTACAGTTTGATGTTGGAATAATTTCTTTAGATTAAGAGAAAGTGTTTGATAGGATTGACAATCTTTTTTGTTTTTCCATTATGAGAAGTTTTGCTTTTTGGAGGTGGATTTTTGTCACTTTTGGGGCTGTTGTATCAGGCGGCTTTCTGTTTTGTAAAAGTGGATGATGGGCTGAGCTGCCCAGTATAAGTTTGGAGAGGATCTAACTGGAATGTCCTGTTTCTGGAATATATATTTATATTGGTATATTTGTTAGAAATTTAATCTTTGTTGAATGTTTTAAGAGATAAATAAGCAAAGTTATCTAGATTTATGTTGCCAGGTTTATGTCGGAGGCCTCTGCTGGTGTTGTCATTGTTTTTCTGTTTTCATTACAGATCAGAGTGATGTGGACTTTCTCAAAAGATGTTTAGATTTGTATGAGAACCTTCAGCAAAGGTGAGCTGGTGAAAAAAATACGGTGTAACAGGTTTGTTGGTGGTCATATAGAGACTTTTTTTTTTAGGAAAAGGAGTCTTGGAGGTTGCCATGGAGACGGTCTGTGTCAGACTGTCTAAACCAAAAATGGATGCTGTACATACACTGATAAATGTCATTTCAGGAGTGGCCAGATTAAAATCCAGAGAAAACTATGCTGGAGGTGAAAGGTCAAACATTGGTCATCATGTTGAGATTTTTTTAATACCACAGACTGACAAAGAAAACTGAAATTTGTGAATTTTAAAGGTGTGCAAGATGTGCTGTGTTCAGTCGCAGGGCCTTGCCTTTTTATTTCATTTGTCTTTGGTTTTGAGTTTTTATTTGTGCTCTTGTAATTATTTTGTGATAAAACTTTTTCTATTTTGAGATCAAGATTCAAGTGGAAATCTTTGTGTGTCTGTCTCTCTCCCTTGGTTTCTGTAGAGGTACAGTGTGGGGGCGCCTGGATAAATGTTAAACAGAAGCTAGATGTAGTGTTCCTCCACTGTCCGTTAAGGATATGAGGAAAAGAAATGGTCGAGAACAAAGTGTATGGTGTATTTATAAAAGAAAATGGCTTTTAAATTGTATACCAAAACGACCACCAGAAAGTCAACTACAACTTGCTACATAATCATCATGACTGTTGTGTCAGTTTAACAGTTTATGGGTTGACTTCTTTCGGTTCATTCACTGTTTACATCATGAAGGAAAAAGAAGGCAACAGGCTGAGAAATGAAGCTGTTGTGTGTCTTTGTGGCCACACGGGGGCAGTGCTGCATAAATAGTAGAATCTCTTCCTGGACACTTTTTCTAGACCTCTTTTTAAATGACTAATAAAGACAACAACATGAATTACATCAGGATCTGATATGGTTTTGTTTTTTTGTTGAGCTTTATATATTTCAGAATGCCTAGAGTTTGTTTGTTTCCCATGTTTTGTGATACAGAACATCTCCTCTCAGACGGCTGTTGTCTCATAATGGGTCATTACCTGGTCTGATGGGGTGTTTGTTCCATTTATAAATCAAGTGATTGATTTGTGAAATGAGAGATGGCCTCTGACCTGCTGACTGGTGTCTGATCTTCTCTGCTCCCCTCAAATTTGACAACTACTCAGCTAATGTGATGGTGGACAGGAAGTCACTAAACCTGGGACTCTGGAAACACATTTCTAGGGATTATACGATACTAGGGCGATTATACTAATTTAGTAAGAAAAGAATGTATGAAAAAAAGATTTTTTATCTATACACTTAAGCAACGACCAGAGTCTTAGAATTGCGCTTTCACCAGGTTTTACTTGACTGAACAACAGAACTTCTCTGTCTCCTTTATAAGGGGTCACATCCTGAGTTACACAATGAGTCTTTCAAATGTGTGCGATAACTCACTGCATGTGTAGTCGTGCTGAGACCGCGTGGTCTTATTTTTATTACCCCTTGATTCAGCTGTGACCTGCTTATCAAGTCTTTTTACAAGTACATCATAATTATCTGCTCTCATGCAGACATAAGTTGAGCAATGGTTTAACAAAATTTCCCATCAAAAACTTGAAGGTTTAGCTTTAAGCTTATTTGTCCAAACAACAAAGGATAAACTGCCAGCACCTGGATTGAAACAGAACATAGTAGTGTTGGATGTAAGTAAAGGAAATACAAGCATAACTGTGACTATGGAACAAATCTCCTTCAATGTTAAACCTTGATGTTAACCTGATTGTGTTTATTAGAAAAATCAGCCATTACAGTGTCTGTGATTGCTTCACATAGTTAGTTAACTCTGGTTGTCTGATGTTTGTGTCAAATTTGGAGCGAACAAAAGCATGAAAACTGTGGAAGATGCAGACTCTGAAAGTTTAGTTTATTTCATGAATACAAATTATTTTTTACAGTCGCTAGAACAAAGTAGCGTGCATTCATGATAAAGTAAATACCACAACACAACATGGACAGTAAGAAGTAAACTGAATTGTCTTAGAACTTATTATATTCTTTAAGCTTAAAAGCAACACCCAGTATTAGACTGTTTGCGTTTTAAGCCTTTTATTCAAAACTAGTATGTGTCAACACTTCTTTCTCCCAGCAGCATTATTGAAGTGACACTTTAACGACACTTTACCTGCTGATGCTTCACATCACAATCTTTATGAGGAAAAAGCTCAGATGTCTGTGCTGTCACTTGTTATGAAAATGGACAGAACCTGGGCTCAGGCTTCCTCTTCTTCTTTCCTTCCTCTTTAATAATAACCATAGATCAGTAAAATAGCCATATTTTTAAACAAATGATTGTGATGAAGAGAATTTTTTTTCCAGTGTGCATGAACTCAAAATCTTTTAAGTTCAAATCTTTTATGTTTACCAACAACTGGGGAAATCCAAACTTGATGTACCAGGTCAACTCAGCGAGCTCCTGTCTTGACCTCCCCTCTGCTGAGCACACACACACACACACACACACACACACACACACACACACACACACACACACACACACACACACACACAGAGTATCATCATAAATGCCATGATATCTTTCTTGTTCAAATAGTTTATTCACTTAACAAAGAGGTAGCTTGGAAACTCAGTAAGAAGCAGGAAAAATAGTTTAAGGACACTTTCTCAAAGAGGATTTCATCATCTTTCTGTACATAATACAGGCTAAATAAAAGAAGAGATACATCAGAAACAAATCAGTAGATCCAGAAATTATAGAGGCAAACTCTTTTCAGCTGTAGAGGTAGAGGTACACTTCATGTACTCATCAGCGTACAGTTCAAATGCCTGTGTTAGGGTGCATTGTTTCAGTTTCATTAAGTCTTCTTGCAGTTACATGATAATTATTATGCTGGAGTGATCAAAGCTCATAAACATCTGAGTTACACAATGAGTCTTTCAAATGTGTGGAATATCCCAGCTATAACCTTTGCTTTCAATTTGGTTAAATTTGGCATTCAGATCACAGACTAAACAACAAGTACAGTAGGTCTTCCACTCCGCAATTAAAAATAGCAACACTCGTGTAAGGCTTTATTCTCCATAGAGTCAACATAAAGCAACATTAAATAATGGATCTTTCATCTGAAATAATTACAGTTTGTATAAATTTACACTGAAGACCAAAATACACACACATACATAAAACACATAAATCACTAAAACCTCATTTAAACACATGGAAAATTACCTCATTTGTTGTGCTATTCAAAGATGTGTATGTGTGTGTATTCAGGCCAAGTCATAAAGAAAACAATAGAGGTCAATATACTTTATGTTCTACAGTCGCTGCAGATTAATGAAATATAATGGAAACCTGAAGATCCTAGGTATAGTAGTTTGTGGGAAATAAGTACAGTGAATTGACCATTTAGCTCTTGTGGCATAAAACTGCTTAGTGCATTATTATTTGCTTTTCTACAATATGATATTTGTTTAATAATTGATTGATTTAGTGCATAAAATAGTTGATAAATAAAATGTTAAATATCTAATCATCATATCAAAAATCATATATTTGGAGGGAGTGTCTTTGACACATGCTGACTGCATTCTT
Organism: Perissodus microlepis; assembly: GCF_051167445.1. Taxonomy (NCBI): domain Eukaryota; kingdom Metazoa; phylum Chordata; class Actinopteri; order Cichliformes; family Cichlidae; genus Perissodus; species Perissodus microlepis. The sequence goes on along the minus strand of NC_140466.1, from coordinate 33,016,645 downwards.
CTTATAATCAGAACAGGAAGTGAGATCAGAGGAGAACAAGAGTGAGCAGTTTGGTGAAAGGAACAGGAAGGATGAAGAAGAGGTGAACATCCACACAGTTTAAAAGGAGACATCATGGCACAATAAGAGCACAAGCTCTAAGATGAAGACTGGTAATGATTAAAAACTGCACTAAGTAGTATCATTCTGTGACTTCAAACTTTAGGTAGTGCATAACATTTACCACTTTATAATAATTTTACTATATGTTTAAATAAATAAAAACAAATAACTTTAAAAGGTGCTGTTATTGAGTGAAAATTCAAAAGATTTCAGGGCTGTTGTAAGCCCTGTATGCTTCAAGATCCAAGCAACGCCCTCACCAGCAGCAGCAAACTGATATGGACCAGTTTATGCCTTTTATTCGGTTGTAAACTCTGATATACTTTTATAATTAACCTTTGGGTGACTGCACAAAGACTGAGAGGGGATGACAGAGAGGGAGAAAGATGGAGGAACACAGCACACATAAGAAACAGGTAACAGTGGACATGAAGTCAAAGTCAGGGACATGTCCGATAATAAAGACCTTCCACCTGGCTACATATATGTCACTTCTGTTTTGTCCACATTCATCTATGGAGATCGCTCATAACTAAGCAGGGTGCTATGCTCTTATCAAACGATGCTCTTAAAATAATTATTACAAGAATATATTTTTTGTTATTTTTTTTTGTTGAATATAAAATGTTTGTGTGTGATTGTCAGTACAAAGAGGAAGCGAGGACAGAGAGACTGGAACTAACATCAGGTGGATTTTTCACAAAATCTACATGCATTAAATGGATGCGCTGTGTGCTTTTCAGTAGCACTCTGCTATTAATGTGAATAATAGCATTTAGCAGCATTCACATCACTGTAAACTTGAACAGGATGAATGTCACTATACTGATGCGACAGACTACAAATCTGTTCTCCACTCTCTGAATTGGTGTACACGAGTCTCTGTGCTGAGTCTGCACAACAAAGTGTTTGGGTTTGCATGAATTCAAAAGCTGTCATTTAAAATCAGCTCTATTACCAGTTTGCTTCTTGTGCAGGTATGTGGAGTCACAGGGGGATTTTTAACTGTCTGTATTGTATAATGGTACTTTAAATACTTGATGATTTGGTGGACTGGCCTCTATGTGGTTAAGAGACTGAAACAATGCCGTGCAGGTTTCTCCTCTGATCTGCTTTTTCATAAACTGTTTTTGAAATTTACTGGTCAACATGGCTGTGCCATTGCATCGGGTTTTAAACTAAAGTGACCACCGTAAAGCTGATGTATTATATTAAAATCTGTTATTCTTAGACACTGCTGTAGGTCATCCAAAAATTAGATTTCTTTTGAAGGTAACACTAAAAGCATGACATTAAGACTGAGCTGAGCCCTCCTAAAGGTTTGATGCTGGAGTCGCCCCTGATTGAGTGCTTCTCACACATTTATGATTTTGAACAATTTACAGAAAATAATATCAACAGTAAGTACTTTTAAAGATTTAACATATAATAATAGTTGCTAAATTCATGCAAGTCAAATAACTGATTGATCAACTACAGAAACAAAATTGTATTTCATGTGTTTCATGAGCACAAATCTTCATCTGTAAAATAACAACTAAAGATGTCAGATATTTGTAGTGAAGTGAAATGTACCAATTTCCACTGAGAAGCAGCGGAGAAGAAGCCACAAATGTGATGGAAAGACCAATGTAAAGTACAAATTCCTCACATTTGTACTTAAATGCTGTACTGTAGTAATTGTACTTAATATCATCTGGCAAAAATGACCCAACAACCTCAATGCAAACTTCACAGTTTCTGAACAACTGAATGATCTACTTGACGCCTGAAACTACATTGCAAACACACATGACATATTTATATTTTAACAATCGAAAGTTCACATGTAGAAACAATTCACACCGAAGCAGCTTCTTGCATTGAGGACTGTTTATTTTGAATGTTATTTTAATTTTATTATTTTCCATTACTCCGTGTAATGACTTGATTTATCCAACCAATGTAAGAGCAGACCTTCAGAGAAGTAGCAGGTCCGGTACGGGCACGTTCATAATCACCAACAAGCACACCATGAATCTTGTTGTTTTTGGCCATCACTCCACCACCAGAATCACCCTGAGAGAGAAAACATAAATTATATGTTTGTTCCAAAACATCTGATAATGATACAGATAAAATGTTGGCAGCATGGCAACTCACCTGACATGTGTCCACTCGAGGTTCTTTGTAACACATCGTGTTTCCATTTGGCCATAAGAATGCTGAATTACATGGATGGAGGTTAAGCTCACACTCAACAACATGCATCTTTGCACACTGGAGATGAGGCGGTGTACCAGGGACTAGAGAAAAAAGGAAAATAACAAATGCTACTGCATGTTTCATGCAAGGAAATCAGATATTGAAAGAAACATGCTTTGCCTCATTTCTGGAACAAAATGTGTTCTTTAAAATAAGCTGAGCAGCATTTAAAAAGGAGGGAAATTGACAGTATATCCACAATAAAATGAAATAAATACTTTATGTCATCACAGTTTTCAAATAAAATGAAAATGTAACTATAACAGGCACACAAGACAAAATCAAAGTATAATATAAACTAAAAAATTGTGAAATAATCAAAACAATACTGGTCTTACGTTTGTTGTAGTTTACATCAACCGTATAGCCACCATGGCCTGCAATCTGAATGACATCCATCCTACAAATTAAAAAATAAATAAAATTCCATCTCCATGTCTGCAGGCTGAGTATTTCCAGTTCACTCTAAGTCAGCTAATCTTTTCAGATTCAAACATTTTATTAAAACATTACATTTCCTTCCATTTCCTCATGCTCGTGTTTTATTGTCAGTTATTATAGATCATAGATGTACCTCCTAAGCAGGTACCTAAAATCAAAACCAGAACACTTTGCTCAATATTCAAGTCTTAGTTACATTATTGTTAATAAAGAAGCTCTGCAGTCACTAATGGGGGTTTGTAACTTCAAAAGCATGATGTCATTTTGTTCATAGACTACAGATGTTGCTACATTTTTTTGCTCTTCCTGGATGTTTAAAAAACCAACCAACTAAACAAGAAAAATACATATTATGTCAACATATTAAGGACTTCCAGAATTCAAACTTTACACTTAAAAAGTTACTCAAAACTCACTTTTTGCGACGTGTACATTTAGGGAAGACAACAGGCTTAATCTTATTCTCTGGTGGGTCGATTTTCAGAAGCATGATGTCATGTTTTCCTGTTTGGTCCTCAAAGATTTTGTGATCAGTAATTGTCACCATTCTTCCTGGACCTGGATGAATTCCTACATATGCAGACATAGTCCTAAACAATGGAAATGGTAAAAGAACAAAATACCAGTAATGATTTTTGTCTCTGGACTGTTTTTTTTAAATATGTGAAACAGTCATTTCTCACCATCCAGGTTGATCTTTCCAGCAGTGAGCTGCAGTTAGAACCCACTCGCTGTGGATCAGAGAGCCGCCACATAGATGATGGTAATGTGTTCCATGGGTCAGAGTTATTTGCACGTGATACAGACGATCATTTTTCTCACAGCTATGGTCGTGAAAGATTCTCTTGTGCAAATCCACCTCTGTGCACACCGTGAAACCTGAGAGAAGAGTAATATACTTACAGATGGTTGGCTTACCACCTGAACAACATATTGTCTCAGCCAGGAGCCAGTTATTATGGTTGTAACCAGCAACAAGTTAAACAAGTCTTTATAAACACAGATATGTCATAACCTAAGGTATGGTTCAAATACACAAAGTTTAAAAATAAAAGCAGAAGAAACTCACTCACCAACCCACAGGAGGAGCAGGAGGAACTTCAGGTGAGCCATTGCTGTCATTTAGCTTGCAGTGAATGCTGTGCTGGGACACTTTTTAAACCTCTTCTCACTGTGTTGGTGAGAATAGATCCACCAATCACACAGCCCAGTTTTATCAATAAAATGCCATTGGTTGGGACGGTCTTCATGCAAAAGTTAAACGTCTCATCCTATTAAAAAGAAAAGTGTTACTGTAGTCTTTGTCATCAACATACTGCAGGAAATGACACTGCAGTGCAAACAGAAGTTATCTTTTCATAGAATTATTACTAAGTTGGGCTTTTGAATGTTTGCTCGTGTGCAGCAACTATACTCGCAGTCCAAATTGTTCTGTTTCACAAACTCTTTGCCTTTTTCAATGATATATATGCAAAGCTCAGTGACAGTTATTTATTTGCTTCAGTAGCTCATTAGGGTCTGTCTCAAACCTTTTATAAAAGCAGTATAAAAAAAGCATGAAACATCAGTTGTTCAGTTAATGTGATATTGGCTCACTTGATATAACAATTTATTTTATTTTATTTGTCTTGTACATATCGTTATTGCACTTCCATAAGTGACAACATTGAACACCGATGTTTGACAGAAACTAATCCACAATGTCTCATTCATTCAGTACAAAACCTTGAGGCTGTTTTCCTGCCTTAGTGAACAAAGATATGAAATGCTATTTGATTCTGAGTAAGCTCAAAATGAAGTTCATTGTTCTGTGACATACAGCTGTCTTACAGCCTTAAAACTTTTTGTGTGGGCCTCTTTTAGTGGTCACTTATTGCACTCTTAGTTGTTAATACTCAATATTCAGTTTTTCCCCATGCAGGTTAATCAGTCATGTTTGCATGGTTGTAAAATAAAAATATTCATTGTTAATTACTGAAAATCAATAAGTACATAACCTAAGAAGTTGTTTCACATCCTCCTGGATCATATCTTGATATTGTTACCTTTTTAATAATAGCACAACTTTAATCAATTGAATTCTTTCACCTCAGGTGTCTATTTCCAAATCCACTCTAAGCTTCTTCAGAGCGGTTGGTGATGTGTCCAGGTGGCAAAGACCTTAAGGTCGGATTTGTGATATTTGGCTGTATAAATTAAAATATGCATACTATGTGATGTGATTGCAGAGAGATTCAGATGGTGCAAGAGGAGATTTAATGGTTCATTACCTGGACACAATTTAAACTACCATTTATCACAACTATCTTGTAGCAGTATTTCTCTCTTTCTCTTTCTTTCCCACACATGCATGAGCGTGCAGTGGCGTGTGAGCACCTACAGAGTTAGTTTTTCGAATATATTTCAAATATGGACCCAAATTCAGAACTCAGGAGACAAAGGATGAACTCAAAGATCAGCTTCAATGCAGTAGCAAAAAATACAAAAACACAGTGGCAGGGCAGCAGGAGGGAAACTGGATACTAGCAAAACCAGGGAAACATTGAGGAAGGAAACAATACAGAGAGGGAGGACACAGCAACCAATTAAGACAAACTGAGGGAGTAAATACACAAGGAGCTCAGGACAAACAGGAGACACCTGGGAGGACAGCTGAACCTAAATAAGAAAACGAGACAAGCGACGTAAAACAAAATAAAAACCACAAGAGACAACAGACTAACACAATAAGTAACTTGGTGTGCAAGAACAGAAACACAGACGTGACACAGAACGCAGGACAATGGAGGAAAATAAACTCACTGAACTATTTTTAATTACAAATTACAAAAGGAGATAGTCTGAGAAATAAGCTCAAAGCTACAAAATTCAAAGTAACCAGAACAAACTAAGCATAAAGATGAAAGGTGAAAATTTAAATCACAAATAAACTAAGAAACAAATTGAAACTATTTAATAATAACAGTAGTATCTTGGGCTACGTCCACACGTACCCGGGTATTTTTGAAAACGCAGATTTTTCTATGCGTTTGCACCTTTCGTCCACACGTAAACGGCGTTTTCGGTAACTGAAAACGGAGATTTTTAAAAACTCCAGCCAGGGTGGATATTTTTGAAAACTCAGTTTTTGCGTTTACGTGTGGACGAGAAAAACGGAGAAAACGCAGCGTCAAAGGTGTGCGCATTTTTTAACGTCACACTGTGCGCCAGGTTATTGTTTCGGTGAAATGAATTTCTACAATGGCGGACTTACACAAAATACCATTACTGTTAATTTTACTCTCTGCGGTGTTTAAATGCTTACACAGTTACTGTCCCTCCACACATAGGACTCAGTTCTGCTTCTATGCGCCATCTTTGTTTACTCTTTCCCACCCAGGCTGACTTCTGATTAGCCAACATTTCTACACGGATAGGAATATAGCGCCATCTGCTGCTTTGGCATGTTCCTAGCAGCGTTTTCCTTCGTTTTTGTGGACAGGATTTTTTTTAAAAACGAAAAATCTCCATTTTCAAAAGTACCCGTGTACGTGTGGACGTAGCCTTGTTTTGTGTTTCTAGCTTCTAGGGATTCTAGAAATGGAAAAATGTACTTGATGGAAGGGAAGAGCAGTCATGCTGTCCAAATGTAAAGTAAAACATGAGTTGAATCTATCAATTTACACACTTTTCTTATTTGCCTTTCCATCATACTGTGTCATAATGTGCTATTTCTTCTCTGCTGTGCTGAATTTCACAATAGAAGACGACCATTTGGCAGCCACTGTGCAGAGCTGTGGCCCAACTCCAAATGTAACCAGAGCTCTTATCCATCCATTTAGTGGGTTTATCAGCAGTGATCAGTCCCATAGATATGGGCTAGTAGGGCCTTCTACACCTGCTAGTCAGTTCAGAAGGTTGTTATCATCCATTCAGATGGAGGATCACTAACAGGAGGATGGAAAGACTCCAGAATCCATTCTCACTGATCTCCGGTGGATACGGCAGTGTTTACAAGTGAGATGATTTAAATGGACAGCATTTATAGAGTGACTATAAAAAGTCAGCGAGTGTCAGTAATCACTCAGTCAGTGTTGGGAAAGTTACCTTTAAAATGTATTCCACTACAAATGACAGAATACATGCCCCAAACTGTAGTTTGTAACGTATCCCATTAAGTTACTCATTGTGAGTAACGTATTCTGAATACTTTCAATTACTTAATATATTAAAAGTCTAAAGAGCTCGGAAAGAAAAGCGTCTGGACTTCTTTAAGCTGCTTGAAAACGTTTCACCTCTCATCCGAGAACATCTTCAAGCAACTTAAAGAAGTCCAGACGCTTTTCTTTCCGAGCTCTTTAGACTACGATGACCTGATGACTGAGAACCTTCACAGACTTAATATATTGTCATGCTTTTTACAACTACATGAATGTAGCGATCACATCCTGCAAATTCTTGTTTGTTTTTCTCTACTAATTGGCTGTTAAGCCCAAATCTCCCTGAATATTTACTGTAGAGGAGCAAAGACTTATGTTAACATAAGTTAACATAAGATGTTAAGATAAGATTTGATGTTAGCTTGGTGGTGAGTAGCCTTCAGTAATAATAAAAATATCACACAGCAGTAGTACATCCTAGATACTGACGGTAGTTTCAGTAGGCTAACGTTAGTTTTTAAAAACAAACTTACTTCCAGATGTTTCTTTAGGTTGGAGGTGGAGTCTTTGATGCTGAGAGCAGCTTGGTTGCTAGGAAACAGAGTTTGCGTTGCAGGGTCAGATTTCATCCTTTTCTTCTTTAAATGTGAAGTGGTGTTGGAATTTCCAAGTAAGAAATGCATTCCTGCCCTGCTGCTGGCTCTGTTGTGCTGGCTCCGGGTCCATTGTGTAACTGACGCCATCAACATCAACAGTACATTCGAGCCTCTTATTACGTGTTTTATTTGGGTTTCCGGCAATGCGTTTAATTACCAAAATTAGAGATGGGATATCCTAACATATGAAACAGAAAATGACTGCTGTGTAATCCATTTATTTCAGTAACTGTATCCTAATTATCACCTATTTAAACGGTAACTGTGACGAAGTGGTTACTCATATTTTGTATTTTACATACGTAACACCTGTACATGTATTACTCCCCAACACTGCACTCAATAATGTTAATGTGGTTGTGTTGAGTAATACTGCGAGTGCTGATATAAGAGCTTTGAGCTGCATTTGTAGATATTACTACGTGTTTTACAGTCTTTATGGTGCTAGCTTAAAGTTACGGTGTAAGGGTTAGCTTATATTGTGGTAAAGCGGTTACTATTTAAATGGTGTCTAGACAGAAATATTAACTCCTGTTATGACTAAGTTGCTAAGTTACTAGTTAATGAAGTTACCAGTAACATGGTTAATCGCATCCACAGATTCACAGTAAATATCCCGATTAGCTTCAATGGATCTATAATAAATTTCTAATAGTTCTAGCGCTTCATTTAAACCGTATGATACTCATACTTACCCAGAGTCAGTGTAAAATAAAATTCTACCTGTGTGAACAAAGTCTGGCTCCTTTAATCCTGCATGACAAACTTCAGGATGCAGGTTTATTGACCCACTTTCCTGCTGGCACCCCTGTGACACCTGAGAGTCAGCTAGAAACTTACAGGAATGTTTACATCATGCAAAGACCGATAGACTCTGTAATACTGTAAATGATCAGTAACTTAGGTTAATACTAAACATTTGTGCCTCTCTGTCTGTGCTGAACCATTTATAATCAGGTTTTGAGTCAGGCTGCATTGAGTGTGGGACTTAAAAGCATTAGGCTTGAAGATGGTATGAAAATCTCTACTTACCTTCTACGCTATATTTTTGTTACTGATTTATTAATACATTTTACATTGTTTCTTTTGTTTATCAGTAGAGAGAACACAGATTTCAGAGGCGCAAAGAGAAGCACTGTTGCTTCATACTTAATACTTTAAAGCTGCATTAGGGGAAGACAAGAAGCAGAAGTACTTCCAGGTACAGCCGCAGTGAGGGAGCAGACACCTTACACTGAGTTCAGAGAAGTCAGAATTTCAAAAAGCGTCTGAAATGTGCTCAGAAACAGCACATTTTATAATAACAACTATAATATTATTATAAATAGTAGTTATTCTCTTATTATTATAAATAAATATCAAACATTTCAGTTGATTTTCTATCACATATATTGTGTTAGCCCTGTGATAAACTGGCAGCCTGTCCTGCTTTTGCCCTGTGGCAGCTGGGATAGGCTTCAACCTCCCACTGTCACGATCCTGGGTCTTTTGACCCAGCGTTTTAAGTTTTAGTTTATTTTTGATGTTTATGGTTTATTTTTAAGTTCATTAGGTTATCTAAGCTCATTTGTTTATTTAGATTCCCCTTGTGTCTTCTACCCCTGTGTTTTAGTCTCCCTTTGCCCTTTATGTGTTTCATGCTGCGTGTCTTATGTTATCAAGTTTATATTGTCTTGTCTGCGTCTCATGTTTCCTGTTTTACTTTGAAGGTCTGTGTCCTATGTCAGTGTAGTCAGCTTTGCTTCCTTTGTCTCGTTATGTCAGAGTAGTGTCAGCTGTTTCCCCATGTGTTTCCACTTCCCCCTAATCAACCTTGTGTGTATTTATTCTGTGTGTTTCTGTTCATTCTTTGTCAGGTTGTCTGTTGTTCCATGTCTCCCGGATTTTCCATGTTTATGTTTTTGCAACGTTCAAGGTTTTGTTCTTTGCATTTAGTTTTCCCAGTTTAGTTCTAGTTAGGTTCTTTCTTGTGTGCATCTGCCTTTTGTTTTTGTACTCTTTTATCAGCCACATTAAACGGCTCGCTTTTAACCTGACTGTGTTTTACCCAGCAGACATTTATTTCAGTGACTTTTTTGGATTTAACGGACTTTGGATTATTTCCTGTGCAGGAAAGCAGGAGGAGGCTATTTGGGCTCAGATGACCCGGATAGCCACGGCTAACCCAAGGTTTCTGGATTTTCTTGCCTGATGATTTAAAGAACTTTGTTACTGCCTCAACCTCAGTAGTAATATAAAGGCACTTTTTAACTAGTTTAGGAGCATTTCACTTTTCTTTTGTGCTCTGAAAGACACAGAGGCTAGTAGTTTTTAAAACAGAGTACCACAAACAACATGTATCCTTTTAGAAATAAACTTTTCTTGTGATACTTCTAAAAACCACATATTCTTAACTAGCCACAATAGCACTGTATCGACCCCCCCCAATGTTCCTTTAATGCAACCTATAATTGTCTAGTAGCCACACAAACGCACTGCAACAGTAAGACTTGATGATTAGACAGAGGGGGTTACAGGTAGGGCCCCAACAGTCAGCAAAACAAGTCATAAAACAATAAAAGCTGCATACTTATCAAGAGCATCCCAGCACACACATCCCAACTGTAGTTCCATAGTTTCCACCTTTTTTCTTTACAAACTGCTCCTTTATCTAACAATGACACCTCCTAGCGACTAACTAAACCTCCATAGTTTTTCACCTTTTTTCTTTACAAACTGCTCTTTTCATCTCTCCATGTCAGAGGTCAACTGAAACCAAGTCCACCTATATAAAAACACCCCATCAGACACACAGTATTTTCCTCAGCACTTCACAACTTTCGCAAGGTATATCGCTTTAAAATGCCACCGGCCACACACGTAAGACCATATTTTGTTTGATTATTTCAGTTAATGCTAGAATCTGATTTCGGTTTCTGTGACTGTTTTATACTTACATTTATGTATTTGTTTAATACTGTATGAAGAACAAGTTTTTTTCTTTTTGTAAATTTTGGAGTAGATATACTGTGTGCCAAGTTCCTTGTTTAAAAATCATTTGGAAACATAAAAAAAGATGAAACATCATTCTACTCAAAATTTTAGCTTTTGAAAGATTATGAATAACTTTTGTTCTTTTCCTTTTTCTCTAGTCCCTGATGAACCACCTAATCTTCAGTGTGCAGACATGTGTGTTGCTGACTGTGAGCCTACCAGATACTCTCAGTGTACTGCATATGTGCCATATAACAACAGGCTGTGTCTGGAAGAACATCAAGTAGATGCACGTGGGGTTAGTTGACTGCTAATATTACTGTATATCATCTGTGTATGTTTTAGATATTTTGGGGAGCACAAACTACATTTCTCTTCTCTCGGGGTGATTCTGGTGGTGGAGTGATTTACAACAACATGATTTATGGTGTAATCAGTTCTGGTTTTGAACGTGTCTGTACTGGACCAGCTGTTACTGTGAATGTTTGTTCTGACATGAACTGGATAAATCAGAAAATTGCTCAAAATAATGGAAAATAACTGAATGAAAATAACATCCAGAATAAACAATCATCTCTACATGAAACTTGTGTGCTGTGTGTTGTTTCTACTCTAGAATATCTTCATGTTAACTGCAAATTGTGAACCTTTTTCTTTGGTCTAAAATATTGTGTCAGATTTGCAGCTTGTGTGTGTGTTTGAATGTGGTGTCACGTGTGTAGCAGCTCATCCTGTTGTTCAGAAACTCTCAGACTCACACTGTGAAGATGCAGAAAGGCTTTCTGATCAGACATGCCACCAATCAGCTGCAGGGCCTGAACATGATAAACTTCATAAATCTGAGTTGATTGTTGGGGGTGGAAATGTTTACATGGAGGCTGTTGGCTCATTGGTGTCAGATGAACTTTTTTTCAATCACTGCACTAAGGGCATTAAAATAAATACAGTAACCATCAAAATAAGTTTTGTTGATAAAATACATTTCTTGAAACCGTCCATTGTATTGTCCGAACTCTAAACACTGAATCCAATTTTCAAACTAAAAGCAGTGCTTTCAAAATTTACACTAAAGCAAAAAAACCTACAAGAACAAAAAATAAACAAAATAAAATTATAGTACATAGCGACATATGTGTTTTATTTCTCATAACACATCATTTCCATCTTGTCTTCAGTCCTGCATTTTTATACTTCTAAGACCAAAATGAAAACTAAACTCTTCATATTCACAAACACTATTTGTTTCAGGATTTCATCATGATTAATTTTCCATATGAGGCAGTGCTTTCAAATTACTTTTGAAGTAGTACAGAGAAATTACTCTTCTCCTCTTCTTTTAAATTGCATCAATATTTTCCAACTGAGCAGTAAAAGGACACGGAACTCAAACATGAAGCATCAACGTGATGTTTAGATGTCGATTAATATTACAATAAGAGACTAAAGTAACTCGCTTTGAACACTTCAGTTTTCTCTCTTGATGCTGCTCTTTGTTTCCTCCTCCACTTGTATTTTTCTGCACTTCAGTGAATGTGCATAGCGCCCTCTGTTGTATGTTTGGGAGAACTGCACTGCATTGTCATCAAATGAAACTGTGCAGAGGTGGAAAATGAGCAAAGGAAGCACATCAACTGAAGAAGCTTCTTGGATCAGAAGTTAAACATCATCCAGAACCTTAAAGAAGTAAAGTCACTTTATTTCCAGGCTCCTTAGACAACCATGACCTGGATGACTGAGAACCTACAAACACACATGAGCAGCAGTTTATTTAATGTGGACCTGAGCGGTGCCCAAAACAACAACCAAACAATTTTTATTGAACCCTACTTCAGCCAATCAGCAGTCTTTATCTCTTTCAGCATCAAACACAAACCACACCTTGAAGAGAGGTGACAAATCCACAAACACCTTCAAATGTAAACACACATCACACATGATCAACATGGATCCTAACATAGTTGATACTTTTTTTTGTAAAGCCTGATACTAAATGTATGCAGGCCACCTGAACTGCTTTGTCTCGAGTGCCGCCCACTGGGTTGGTCACTAGAACTGTGTGTTGCCATCACTGGAGCCGTGGTTGGTCTTTTAGATTATTTAGACTGGGACTGTTTTTTGTTGATTAGGCGGCATGGTGTCCTGACGGCTGCCTCTGTTGTTTTTTTTCCCAGGAGGAGGAGAGTGGAGCACAGGTGGACAGCAGCCACGGAGCAGAGAGCACGGAGTTTTGGGTGAAGACATGACACAGGAGTCGAGAGAGCTCAAGGGATTATTGTGTTGTCTTATTTACTCCACTGTAAATAAAGAGCACTGTCCATCGCACGAGTCCTGCTTTTGGGTCCTCCTTCCCCACTTCACAAACACTGAAACTAATTATACAGGTAACAATAAAGGAACCAAAAGTTCACATCTATAGCTTTAAATTTGGACAAATCTGTCAACACAACCATCAAGAATAGAATAAAATACAAACAAACACTGAAACTAATGAAAAATTACACATGATATATGAACTGTGGAAACTAACTGAACAGTAAAACTCAGAATAAACAAATTCAAACATTATATGAAAGGTATAAACTGATTTGCATCTTATTGATTTGCAGGCTTACTTTGCTCCAGGACTTGACGACTGGCCCAACCCGTACAGTCTTTGTCTCTTAATACTGAATGTTGAAAACTGATACTCATGGACACCTTATTTCAGTCTCTTTACTTTGCATAAGAGACCCAAAGCATTACATAAACATGATGTTGTCTAGTTGACCAGCACGTCCATTACATGTTTTGCCGTTATTGCTGTTTGTTACGAGTTCAAATATTGAGGGTGAGCACAAAACAATAATGGTCCAGAAGAGCTTCGGTCAAACAATGATTTTAATGAACACGCGCGTGGGGAGATGAACACTGCCCACAGACAGCATCGATCTCCGCCCAATGATACACAAGCAGTTGTTTTATACCATCAGGGTTTACTTTTATGACGCCCCCTCATGCGTCAAGCAGATACAACACATGCATAAGTTTCAAAACCACAAATGTTCTGTTGACGACTTTTGACACATTTAAAAGGACATCTTCTCCGTCTCGAGGCCAGGTGCTTCCTATTAATCTTCTAACTCTCGCTTATCTCCTGGAACAAACTGTCCCTTAGGCAGACACAATTTTGCAATCACAAGCTTTTGCAAACTATTATTTGAACTCTTACCTAAATATGAGTCTAACTACTGTTTGTGTGTGTGTGTCTCGACCTCCAACGCACTCAGCCTCACCCCGCCCGTTGATGCTTCTAACCTTTTACCAGACAGACGCTCTCTGTGATAGGTGTAATAATCTTAACTAAGAACATGTGTAATCTATTGAATAAATGCTTTGATGAAATGATAATTAATGTAATGGTAATGATGATGGTTATGAATAGTAGCAGTAAAATATTTCCCTGATCTCCACACTCCCGCTTTTGACCTCTTGACCACAAGAGGTCACCATACGTTGCTTGTGTCACTCCTCGACCCACTCAGCTGCTTCCATGTCCATCAATGGCATCATGGGCCCGGGTCACCGTTCCCTCTCTAGCCGTCCTCTGGCCCAGGGAATGAGACAACACCCTCTGAGACATTAGACAAAAACAAACACCTTTCCCTACTACGCCTCCCACACTTATCTCCTCAATTGGTCTCTTAATTCTTCAAACTTGGTTCAAGCTATCATGTTTGGGACTCTCTAATCAAAAGCAAGCCTGACTTATGGCCTTGGCTCCCTATTTCGTCTACCTTTAACAACGGCGGGAGTGAAGCTCCCGTGGAATGTGCTCTGTCTCCTCTATTATCAGAAAAAGCAAGGTCCTGACTCTCTGAAAACAGTATTTCTTATACCTCAGCAGTATAATGCATCATAAAACAATATCATTCATTCACAATAAATCAGCAGCCTAATGTAATACAAATCAGTTTAACAAATGTAATAGTTATCACCTTCTTCTAATTCAGGAGAATAATGCAAACTAAAACTACATAATAATTTCACAATCATTAATCAGGGGCATAACGTGGCATAAGATAATATAATAATCTCACAGTCCCCCTTTGATCTCTTTTAAAAGAGATCACTTACACCCTAGAATCCAGGTTTGTGAGGTCCATTTCGTCTTCTTAGTCCTGAGGCCCTGTGTCCCCGTTTAACGAGTGGACCATATTGGATGACCTCTGTGATTGCGCAGTTCAGATGCAAGAAAAACTATGATTACAACAACAGTAGTTACAGATAACACTCCCATCGCTCTCCAGTTCTCCCACAGCTTTATCTTGGTGCTCCAGTTTCCCCAACCTCATTTTGGTGCCACCTTGTACCTTTCAAACATACTCAGACTAGAACCTCTGTCCAAGGAGCTTTTAACCTTTACTTTATTGCTGCAGCTATCAGTGTCTTCCAGTCGGGTGATTCTCTGCTCTTCTTTCTTCGACCTCAGGGGTTAGACCACCCTTCAGTCGTTGCACAGATCAGGGGATTATTCTGCCCCGATTTTCAAACAACGATCTGTGTATTCTGGGGTCACAGCCGTGTCCCCCTTTTTACCAAGAGCCTCTCGAACCTCGTTGGTCTGGTGTTCCTGGTTTTTTGCCAACCCCTTCATGGTTATTGCTGTGTTCATGGGATCCATCCTTTTGAGGTGACTAACTAGAGCCCAAACTGCATGACCCTTGGCCCCAGTTGCTGTCTCGGCAGTCTCCACGTCTATCTCTGCTGCGAAGGATCCTCATATCTCCGTGACCTCGTCTGGTGTCTGTTCCTTTCTCTGTAAGACAGAAAACCAAAACACCTCTCTGCCTAGCCTTAATAATCTAATGTTGTTATTCATTGTTCCTCTAGCCATTCAAAATTGGTTTAGAATATTCAGAATGTTCAGGACTCTCTGGCCCAGGGACTTATTCTAATCATAATCTATGTGTGTGTAAGCGTGTTTGCATTTAGCCCTCTGCACTCAAAGTTAATACCTGCAATATATCAGTCCGGACCATCATGCCGAACAAAGCTTATGACCTTCTAAAGACTGAGTGCCAACTCATTATGAGCACATTTGCAATGCGTATATGAAAATAAAAATAACCACTTATTTTAGTAAAAGAAATCAAAAACAAATTAACCATTTTTACTTCTAACCTTTGCCACCTTTTTACAAAAATCATGTGTTTCTTTCAGCCTTCCGTCCTACGATTTCCTCTCCAGTGCGATACTCAGCTTCTCATGAACACAGGCATTTTATCCTCTAAACGCTATTCAGTTTATTTCAATCATTAATGCTTAAACATGAAAATCATGCTTTAAACTTCTCACTGGTTCTCTAAAAAAGTCTGGGAACTTTTGGGTCATTACAAGCTTAAGTTTTACCATACCTAAATTATTAAACACACAAATAAAGTCATAGAATATTCATAAAACCATTGTTTGATGTTAAAACTCATCTTCCCCCTTTTTGACACACTCCCATGTGTCAATTCACCTGGAGCTAGAAATTAAAAGAAAAGGTTAGTGACATCATATCTCAGAAAGTATCAGAAATTCTCCTCTCGAGTATCGTTGCCCCAGTCTTGTCATCCTGTGTTAGGAAATGAAATCAGTGTAGTTATTATGTTAAATCTGTTAAACTCCTGGCTCCGCCCAGAGCCTGCATCTGCACAATTGCCTAGAAACAAAACCTGTATTAATATGAACTTCACATTTGAAACGTCGTTTTTTTTTTCCCCCACTGTTTTTCCCTCACTGACCACAGCAGGGTAATCTATGTCTTGATTCAGCCATGAATCCAGCTCACCTGATTCATCCCTGAGCCCAACCGTCACTGGCATCTGATAGTGCTGCACTGCATGTTTTTCCCTTGATGTCACTATTTTCAATGTTTAACCCTTGTGCTCCCCTTCGGGGCAGCCCCAGACCCCGGGGGTCCCAAAGTACCCCACCCTCAGTAGAGACAGGTGAATGAAAATGAAAAAAAAACCAGAATGATCATTTGGGGTCGAAGAGTGCCCCAAAGCGATTCTAATGGGTTCGTCAGGGGATCGGGAAAGAAAACGTAGCACTTGGGGGCCACGCACAGAAGCTGCTGCGGCAGCGTGGGGGTCATTGATACCCCAGTACATAAAAATGAAGCATAATCACAATAATGATAATAATGATAATAATAATAATAATAAGAAGAAGAAGAAGAAGAAGAAGAAGAAAAAGAAGAATACAACACACAGACGCTTCTGAGTTTTATTTTATTTTATTTGAAATTACACTCACGATACAACTGAGGCAATCTGGAAGGCCATACCTTTTAGGGTATGCGCAATAGGGAGGGTGCGTTTTTAAAATGCCCCCCCTCCCCCCCGGGGCTGTATTTTTGATTACAATATCAACAAACTGTCCGTGTTTCAGGTGCTCGGTGCTGTACAGCGCCCTCGGTGGCTGTGAATACATGATCAGGAGACGTTGAATGGAAGGAATGAAACGCGGCGTGAGGAGTCTTTTCCTGATGCTGTAATAATGTTCAGCGTAAAAGTCATCCTCCAAGTGTCACAGCGGGATGGAACGGACACACGCGCAGGCTCTGAGTTGGGAAACACAAGAATCTTTATTACAGCACACCAGGTGATCTATTTACAGAGGTGAGGGGGAAGCTGGGCTCCGGGGGTCCACACACAAAGGGAAAAGACGCTGAAAGTCCACACGCACTCCGTCCACTCCTCACGCTCCTCTCCACACTCCACAGAAAACACGATGACATACTCCACTCCTCGCACACTCAATCACTCAGGAAACACAGGGGTTGGTCCAGGGAATGCGGGTCGGCAACGGTCCAGCGACGAGAAACACAGAGCTGCCGTCTTATAAAGGAGCTGGAACACTCTCGTAACGAGCCACAGGTGCGTGATGGCGACCAGGTGCGTGGACCAAGGGCAGAAGCCCACAGGTGAGCTCCGCCCTGGCAGAGGGAGGAGGGAAAGAGAGGAAGGGAGAGAGCAGGAACAAAATGAAAAACATATGTAGCCATACTGAGCCGACCGGGTAGGCACAGGGACCCTGACACCAAGACTCGCAGACACTCGTGTTGTCTCTGGCTGGGGTGATTGGTCTTGCACCCGTTGCATGCTTCGGTGCGGTACTCGTTGATCACTAGGTCGAGTAGGTGATACACCGACGCAGTTTTCACGGTATCGACGAGTAAAGAAGACGCCCAACCGTCAAGCTCGGCGTCTTTAACTGAGAATATCCAAGGGCTCCACCGAGCCCCATGAGAACACAAGATGTAAAGTACGCTCCTGTGCCAAATAATCCCAGGGAAGCGAGGCGGAAGAATTTACACCGCTCCTTCAATTCGATCCTCTCCTCTTCTTCCCTTTTTCTTTATTCTTCCTCCTTTCTCCTCTTCAGCCTTTCTCCTTCGAGAGTCTTCTGGGCCGCCTTATACATCTCGTTGGTGTAGTGGTTTCCTCCATTGAAATCCACCATTTCATCCAAAAGACAGCCCCAGAGTGTCGATCACAGCGATATTTCTACCGTCTTCGCCCTCTGCCTCTTTTCTCAGACAGCCGTCGGTGACAGACTCGGGCGAAACGTCTTCTTTGAAAGCGTTCGCATCCCCCAGGATGGTGTTTCCGGACGCACTCTTTCCCGATCCTGTTTTACCGACCAGAAGGAGTCTCAGTTCTTCACGGGTCGCAGAGCCTGCGGGGTTGGGGAAATGATAGTAACATTTGAATCTAGAAAAAAAAAAAACATAAAACACTACGTTACACTAGGCTTTTCTTTTGTTATCTTTGTATTGATGTTGACAGCAAGCAGTTTGTCCACATAAAGCGAGTAGCACAAGCAGCACACAACCCTAGGATTGCACTTTACCTTTGTATCGATGTTGACAGCGAGCAGTTTGCCCACATAACGCCAGTAGCACAAGCAGCACACATCCCTGGATCCAGCTTTTGGTCGCCAACATTTTCAGTAAGCTAAGAAAAGAAGAAAGAAAAAAGAGGTGAAATGAAGGCACATTCAAGGAAAGTATTTCAGATCAGATTAGCAAGTTAAACCACACTGAAAATACACGTTGAATAAACCATGGCCCCAAACTGGTCGGTTGTCCCATGTGTTTCCCCCGTAGCTGCTCCGGGCGCACACACAATGAGCCCTGGTTTCGCGACGCAAGCGTAGCAACAACCTCCTTCTACTCCTCACTGCCTCCTGTATGTGTGTGTGTGTGTGTGTGTGTGTGTGTAGGAGGTACTGGGTTCCTCACAGACGGTGGTGTTTGCGAAACCCACCCTCCCCAAAGCTAAGGGCTCGCCAGCGAGGCGCGTGAGAGTGAGGAAAATGTTTTAAAAAAGGGAAAGGAGGATGAGGAGACACTGAGGGTCCGAGGTCTAAACGGAAGGCTGTGTTCAGGTAACCCGCCCTCCGCAGACCTAAGCGTACGCTAGCGAGGCTCTTGAGAACGATGTAGAGGGAGCAAGGATGAGGAGGAGGCAAGGAGTGTCTGAAGTCCAAACGGAGGGCGGTGTTCGCGTAATAGGCAGGCCACATAGCTGGTCTTTCACTAGCGAGGCAGATGAGAACGAAGGCGAGGGAGCAAGAAGGACGAGGGGCATGGAGAGCCCCAGGTCCAACTGGAGGGTGGTGTTCATATAATAGGCAGGCCAAGCAGCTGCTCTTTCACTAGCGAGGCGCATGACAACGGTAGAGAAGGAGCAAAGAGGATGAGGAGCAACGGAGAGCCCGAGGTCCAACTGGAGGGTGGTGTTTGCGTAATAGGTAGGCCAAACAACTTCTCTTTCACTAGCGAGGAACTTGAGAATGATGGAGAGGGAGCAAGGAGTACGAGAAGCAACGCAGAGCCCGAGGTCCAACTGGAGGGCGATGTTCGCATAATAGGAAGGCCAAACAGCTTCTCTTTCACTAGCGAGGCGCATGACAACGGTAGAGAAGGAGCAAGGAGGACAAGGAGCAACGGATAGCCCAAGGTCCTCACCGAAGGGGGTGTTCGCGAAAACGGCCCTCCACACACCTAAGCATACACTAGCGAGGAGCATAAACGGAGGGCGGTGTTCGCGTAATAGGAAGGCCAAACAGCTTCTCTTTCATTAGCGTGGCGCATGACAACGGTAGAGAAGGAGCAAGGAGGACAAGGAGCAATGGAGAGCCCGAGGTCCTAACCGAAGGGGGTGTTCGCGAAACCGGCCCTCCGGAGACCTACGTGTACGCTAGCGAGGAGCATGAGAACGATGTAAAGGGAGCATAGATGAGGAGGAGGCAAGGAGTGTCTGAAGTCCAAACAGAGAGTGGTGTTCGCGTAATAGGAGGGCCAAGCAGCTGCACTTTCACTAGCGAGGCGCAGGAGAACGATGGAGAAGGAGCAAGGAGGACGAGGAGCAACGGAGAGCTCGATGTCCTCACCGACGGCGGTTTTCGCAAAACCCACCCTCTGCAAACCTAAGCGTACTCTAGCGAGGAGCGTGACAAGGATGTAGAGGGAGCAAGGAGGACGAGGAGGCTCGGAGAGCCTGAGGTCCAACTGGAGGCCGGTGTTCGCGTAATAGGCAGGCCAAGCAGCTGCTCTTTCACTAGCGAGGCGCGGGAGAACGATGGAGGAGCAAGGAGGACGAGGAGCAACGGAGAGCTCGATGTCCTCACCGACGGCGGTTTTCGCAAAACCCACCCTCTGCAAACCTAAGCGTACTCTAGCGAGGAGCGTGACAAGGATGTAGAGGGAGCAAGGAGGACGAGGAGGCTCGGAGAGCCTGAGGTCCAACTGGAGGCCGGTGTTCGCGTAATAGGCAGGCCAAGCAGCTGCTCTTTCACTAGCGAGGCGCGGGAGAACGATGGAGAAGGAGCAAGGAAGAGGAGGAGCAACGGAGAGCCCGTGGTCCTCACTTAGGCCGGTTTACGCATAACCCAAGACCCATCCGGCAAAGCGCTCACCTGCGAGGAGCAGGAGAACGGAGCAGAAGGAGGTCGCAGGACGGGGAGGCAGGAAGTGTCCGAAGTCCTCACTTAGGCCGGTTTACGCGAACACTGCCAAGAAGGAGACGACGATGATGATGATGATGAGGTGAAGTTGAGAGTTGTTTGCTCCGGCGGTTCGGGGTCCCTCCAGACCCCAGTGTTTGCCATCGTAACTTACGAATGTGCATTGGGGTTGCGAAATACCCCATCGTGGGTACACTTTGACCCCTTAGTAATCGCGGAGCAGAGAGCACCCCCGGTCCTCGCGAAGGCCGGTTTACGTGTAACCCGGGGCCCACCTGGCTAAGTGCTCCCCTGCGAGGAGCAGGAGAAAGGAACAGAAGGAGGTAGGAGGACTAGAAGAGAGGGGGAGTCCGAGGTCCTCACGGAGGCCTGTTTTCGCGTAACCTGGGGCCCATCCGGCTAAGCGCTCGCCTGCGAGGAGCAGGAGAACGGAGCAGAACGAAGAAGGAGGACGCTGAGGCAGGGAGAGTCCGAGGTCCTCACTGAGGCCCGTTTACGTGAACACTGCCGAAAAGGAGACGATGATGATGTGAAGTTGAGAGTTGTTTCCTCCGACGTTTCGGGGTCCCTCCAGACCCCAGTGTTTGCCATCGTAACTTACGAATGTGCATTGGGGTTGCAAAATACCCCATCGCGATTCCTAAGGGGTCACACAGTACCCACGGAACACAGAGCGCCCGAGGTCCCGAGTTAGGCCTGTTTACGCGTAACTCGGGGCCCATCTGGCAAAGCGCTCACCTGCAAGGCGCAGGAGAACGGAGCAGAAGGAGGAAAGAGGACAGGGAGTCAGAGAGAGTCCGAGGTCCTCGCTTAGGCCGGTTTATGCGTAACCCGGGGCTGATCCGGCAAGGTGCTCGCCTTCGAGGAGCAGGAGAACGGAGCAGAAGGAGGAAGGAGGACTAGGAGGCAGGGAGAGTCCGAGGTCCTCACTTAGGCCGGTTTACGTGTAACCTGGGCCCGTCCGGCTAAGCCCGCCGCTGCGAAGAGCAGGAGAACCGAGGAGCAGGAGGTAGGGGGCATCCGAGGTCCTCATAGAGGCCAGTTTACGCGAACACTGACGGAGCTCTTATCAATTTTATCCTTTCATGCCACAGTAAAATATGGAGAAGTTTATGATGCCGAGGTTTATTATTATCATCCAGCTGACCGGCTTCGCTGCATTAAAGGCCAAATTCCAGTTTAATGGAAAAAAGTGACACATCAGTGCATTTTGTACACTTCCTGCAAAGATTTTCCAGGGATTGTGTGAGTAAGACAAACCACATCAGAATAACTCCAAACCCAAACACAGACATAACACGCACGTTTAGATTCAGAGACTTAAACTTCCCAGAGGATTTCCTTCTCTTTGCAGAACGTCACACTCATCATGTCCAAAGGGTCATTTTGACTCCTCTGGAATTGTAAAAACTGTTAAATTAAAATCCCATGATCATCATATTTCATGACTTTTCCTTATATGGGTTTATTCATTATATAGTGAAAGCAAAAGCAACAAAAATTACCACCACTCATACCTTTAACTGCTGAGGATATCATTTTGATAGGCATCGAAATTTATGTCAATGCCAATTTTATTTATAGAGCACATTTCATTACATGCAAAATGTGCTTAAACAGAAGAGGCTCAAGGCAGTGAGAACAAGAAAATAAAATTTAAAATAGAGATTGCAAATGCATTTTGATTAGAAGGCTGCAGTAACGTGAGCCAGAGCTACCTAGACATGACTGATGGGTAAATATATTGCCTCAACTGCTGCTGTTGCAGGATGGGGGCAGGTCTAGCATTACATTTTTTCTCAATATGAAAACATGGACTAATTTTAACATATTTTTAAATCCACAGATTCTCCAAAAAAGCTACAGGATCTATTTTTAACAATAGAGGGCTCAACAAGTAATCTGTAGCTCTAAAACTAGCAGATTTTTACACCCTAAGAGAGAATTTAAACATCAACTTTGTGGGACTTTTTTTAAGGTGCTTTATGTTTAAAACCGGAATTTGCCAATTTTTTTGCTTAGCTTTATGAATCTAACAAAACACAGAAAAGTTGTTTCTGTTGCGAAACAGCAGATGGTGCTACGCTGGCACTGACCGGATTGTAACAGATGGACTTTCAGGACGTTTCTGTGTCGAACAGCCATCCAGTCAGATCGTCGATGATGATGATGTGAAGTTGAGAGTTGTTTCCTCCGACGTTTCGGGGTCCCTCCAGACCCCAGTGTTTGTCATCGTAACTTACGAATGTGCATTGGGGTTGCGAAATACCCCATCGCCATTACTAAGGGGTCACAGTGTACCCACGGAGTAGAGAGCACCCCCATTCCTCGCGAAGGCCGGTTTACGCGTAACTTGGGGCCCACCCGGCTAAGCGCTTGCCTGCGAGGAGCAGGAGAATGGAGCAGAAGGAGGTAGGAAGGCGGCAGGGAGAGTCTGAGGCCCTCAAGGAGGGCGGTTTACACGAACTCTGCCCTCTGTAAAGCCAAGCGTCCAACAGCGAGGCCCAGGAGAACTGAGGAGAGGGCCGGTTTACGTGAAGACTACCCTCTGTAAAGCTGAGCGTTTGCAAGCGCAGGGTAGAAGGACCAAGGAGAAGGAGGAAGGAGACGATGATGATGATGATGATGATGATTATGTGAAGTTGAGAGATGTTTGCTCCGGTGGTTCAGGGTCCCTCGAGACCCCAGTATTTGCCATCGTAACTTACGAATGTGGTGCGGGGTGGCGAAATACCCCATCATGATCACTAAGGGGTCACAGAGTACCCACGGAGCACGGAGCGCCCGCGGTCCCCACTTGGGCCGGTTTACACGTAACCCGGGGCCCATCCGGTTAAGCGCTCGCCTGCGGGGAGCAGGAGAACGGGGGAGAAGGAGGAAGAAGGTCGAGGAGGAACGGAGAGTCCGAGGTCCTCACTGAGGCCGGTGTACGGGAACACTCTCGAGAAGGAGACGATGATGATGATGATGTGAAGTTGAGAGTTGTTGCCGTGGCGCTTTGGGATCCCTCCAGACCCCAAGGTTTGCCATCATAACTTACGCGATCGATGGAGGGTTACAACCAATTAGGTGCCTTTGTCCGATGCTGTGACGAGACCCGCTATAGCCGGGGGTCCGCCTGACCCCCATCTGCCCCCACCGCGAACCGGCGCCCTGTTTCACAACAAGACCTGGGTCCGCGCTGCCGGGGTCTGCGTGACCCCCCCCTTCTTTTTTTTTTTTTTGGTCCAGGGCGCACAAGGGTTAAGGAGTGAATAGTGAACTTCTTTTAATGGTGTATTTAATTAATTTTATTTAATAACTTGTGACCTTTGAGTCCCTTCCTTGCAAGAATTATGGCCAATGACGGAAATGTATGTATTACATTTAAGATTGGAAAACAATGTCAATGCCACAAATGTGAGTTGTCATATACATCTGTGAGTTAATCTGCACAACCGTGTGCACATGTGCTCTGTGCATGTACACACACAAAGAATTGACCTTCGTTCCTTAAATTTGTAGCATTGCCTCTGTGCTGACTGATGGTGCTCAGTGGCTTTTGCTTCTTGCTTTTAAATCAGATGTCACTCTCAACATAAACACAAGCTACAGCAGCCAAGCAGTCTTAGCTGAGGAAACAAAGATACATTTCCTCATTTAATGTAAAATATTGTGGTGATGTTATGTTATATTAGGCAGGCAGCTGCCCAAATAACACTGTGACAATCAAAAGTATATCTATTTTGAACGCCTCAGCTGGAAAAAATTCAAAATGGTTTATAAAGTTGGCCACAGGTCTGTATGTAAATGGGAGTTAAAACATTGCTTCATATTTGGATATGTATGATGTTAGTGTTTCTAAAATACTAAAAAATGTGTTTATTAACAAAGTAAACTAAAAATAGACATTATTAAATTTTATACTTTTAACTACTGAATTGAACATAATATGAAATAATGTGTTTCCACTGTGGGAATGATGGATCCAATGACAAATAACTTTCAGATTAGTAAAGCTATATTTTTAATTTTTCTAGTTTTCCATTTCTATTTAGATGATTTATATTTAGATTTAGATTTAAAATGAACAGGATCATAACAAAATAACACCACTGCAAGTGTAACAAAAATATGTTGAAATCAAATGGTATGTTATTTGAAATCAATATGAAACAATGACACATGCATTTTATCCAATTTTTTTTATTTATTTAATTTTTCCCAATTGTCCAAATTAGTCTGTGATTTGCCTTATTGTCCAA
>NC_140466.1:32916847-32981847 GCF_051167445.1 Perissodus microlepis | reverse complement strand
TCAATTTGAAAAAGGCGTTTTTGTCTGAAAATGCTCGTGTCCAAACTACCGTTTTCACAGAGTTGTGTGTCCACATTGAAACGGCCGAAAACGCTTACGTTCCAGTACTGCGCATGCGTGAAACGCAAGGTGACTCGACCTGCCTCATTTCTGTCTGCCGGCTCTTTGAAACGTGCAGCAAAATGAAAAGGAAAAGCCACGAGTTTTTTAAATGGACTAGCAATGAGGTGGAGTTGTTGCTGCAAGTAATACAAAAGTACAAAGTTGCAAAAGCGATTGAGAATTAACGAATTTGAAGAAAAGCTATCTGGAGCATGTACAAACTGATATTAATCTTTAACGGGGCTGTCACAATTTATCACATGATTGCATCACTTGACTAGGCTATGTCCACATGTATGGGTATTTTTGAAAACGTAGATTTTTCTATGCGTTTGTACCTTTCGTCCACACGTTTCGGCCACTGAAAACTGAGAGTTTTTTAAAAATTCCTGCCTGGGTGGAGATTTTCAAGAACTCCGTTTTTGCGTTTACTATGGACAAGGAAAACGGAGAAAACGCAGGGTCAAAGGTGTGCGCCTTTTTTGACGTCACACTGTGCGCCAAGTTATTGTTTTGGTGAAATTAATTTCTACAATGGCGGACTTTGACAAAATACTGTTAATTTTCTTCTCTGTAGTGTTTAAATGCTTACATACACAGACAGTTACGGTCCCTCCACACATAGTACTCAGTTCTGCTTCTTTGCGCCGCCATCTTTGTTTACTCTTTCCCGCCCAGGCGTCTAGACATCTGATTGGCCAACATTTCTACACGGTTAGGAATATATCGCCACCTGTTGCTTTGGCATGCTCCTGGCAGCATTTTCCTTCGTTTTTGGTGTTGAGGTGTGGATGGGATTTAAAAAAACCAAAAATCTCAGTTTTCAGAAATACCCGTGTATGTGTGGACGTAGTCTACAATGTATCATTGTTTTTGAAAAAGGCTCCAGTTCGCTTTCCACAATGCTACGCGAAAACTGCGTCAAATGTATACGCTTTGGAGAGCGTTTTCAAAACGCTGCGCTTTCCTTGACCGAAAACGCTGTCTCAGTGTGGACGGAAGGCCAAAACGGAGAGAAAAAGTGAGTGATGAGTGATGAGTCATGATAGCATTACAGGCTGTTCACTTTTAAGTGTGGTAATTAGAAATATTTCAAAATAAAATACACACAAATATACTGTAAGAAAAGGCTTTTATTTTTTAGTATATGCTGAATTATCAGTTTCAAAGCTACTCTACCAGAGTTTCACTAAAAAATGAAACAAAGGATAAGTTTTAACCCTTTCATGCATGAATTATGACAACCTCTCAGCGAATAGCTTCTCTAAAATCAATAGAAATCCAACATTAAGTTCAGCTGAAGGTCAAACTGCAACAAAAAACTCTTTAATCAACAGTTTACGTTAAAAACGGCTTCTTCTTTTGGAAAAAAAAAAAAAAAAAAAACGAACAGAAATCCCAGTACAGTACAGTTCCTTTGTATCGTGCTGCTGCCACCTGCTGCTCTGGGGTGGGAACAACAACACTTTGGATTTGCGTTCGTTATCAGCAACAAATGAGTTTTACTTTTGAGGCTGCAGTTTTTAGTTATGTTTATTTGTTGGATCCCATCAGTTTTTCTTCGAAGAGCCGAAAGACTTTCAGTTACTTATGATAAACTGTTTGTCTTATACAAACAGATAAATACAGAAAACAAAGAAGAAAACAAAGCTTGTATTCTATTTGATTTTCAAGATATTGAACTTTATTTTTTCCATTTCACCGAGTTCTTTTTTCCATGTACTTTTTGTCCAATAATTTTTTTAATAATCAGATTAATGTTTATTTTAAAATTAAGAATTATTTATATTTTTTATATTTGCTATATACTACAGCAAACTACTAGAAACATCCTTCTGTGTAGTCATGTAACACATTATTTTAAAATAATATATTTTAAACAGGTGGATGCAGGAATTAAGAGTTAAAACAGAGTCTTGTTCCATTTAAGCTATCTTTATTTCACATTTATTTGTACACAATAAATACAGTTAAACATCCATGGGTGTGTAAATACGACGCCTGGCAGCCTCCGCATAGCCGACGCTGTAAAACGTGGGAGTTTTTACGTCCTTTTTTAAAAAAATGAATTTCAGATTCTGACTTGATGCATAATCAAGACCAGTAAACAGGTTAACAAAAAATTCTCTAATGGAAAAGAAACTTTAGGTATTCTTTTAATACAACAGGGTAAATGCAAACTTCAAAAATAAGTTTGATGTCATTCAGATCTCAAGGAGATCAACGAGAACGCAGCGTCACGGCTGACGGATACCTCTTTTCCTCTGATCAGATTCAGCTACAGTTTAATTGTTTTTGTTTTCTTAAAATCCTAATTCTAAAAACAAAAAAGGGGAAAAAAGCTGTGCCATTACTTGCACAGATATCCATCTCTAAGCTCTCCGTAAACTATCAATACGATCGATAAGTCATATCTCAATCAAAGACACTACAATGGCTATTTACGGCTAAATAACAGGAAGTATTGATACCAATACGGCTGGTAAACAAACATCAAACAGGAAATATTGATCAAAACATCCACAATACTGAAAAGGAATAAGAAGACATCAGAAAGTGCTTCACTATAGATTTTAAACTGGACAGCTAGCAGCTCAGGATGGTTTCCTCCTTAAAAATAAAAGGCATCTTTAAACTGCACATGCTCAGTGTAAACGGTCCTCCCCAACAGCGACTGTTACTGGCATCATTAGTGTCGTAAAAACAGTTTTTTTCTGTATTATGCAACATAAAAACAAAAGAGTTAGACTGTGTGTTTACGTGCTATGTTTCCCACTTTAAACTTTTCCTAAACATTAGAAGGGGAAAAAAAGATAAGGGATCCAAAACAATCACAGGTAAAAATTGCCACTTTTCCCTTGTTTGTGTAACCGCGAGCGGTCACGTGTGTCGGCGGAGAGGACCAGCCTCTTTTCGAGACTTTTGGTTTGCTCACAAGTGCAGCTCTGTTGCATAGACGTGAATCTGATGGTGGTAACAAAGAGCTACGACGTGAGACACAACGGGGGCGAAATCATAACTATAACATAAAAAATTCTTTCTTCAATCCATAAACGAGGAGAAATTCTGCAGCTAAGGCATCCATAACACGATCAGTTAGAAGTGATGTTTTCCGACGAGCTGAAGGAAGAACTTATCTGTTTTCTTGCAGAGAGTTTAATGTGAAACCGGAGCCAGGAGGCAGTTTATCTTAAACATCATCGACTAATGAAGCCAAAAAAGAAGTGAAAACATGTGCAATACCCGTGTGGAGCACGGGCAGCCTAAAGATCGCTCAGGTGAAAACAGAAAATTGATTTATGGTTTGCTGATGATGTAATTAGCGATTATCAGACTATTTTTGCCGATTACTGCTCACAATTTCTTTGTATTTTGACTTCAAACAACATTTTTTTTTGCGATTAAGTGTCAACAGAGATACAGAAAAGTGGTTACACCTAAAAAGCAAGGTCACTGAAGGCAGCGGTGTGGTTGTACAATGGTGCTGTAACCTTGCCCTGTCACCAGGGGGCGACGTCAAAATATCTGCTGTTGTCTTGTTGGCCCTTGGCTTACGGTGCATTCCAGATTGAGTCGGAAGTCGGAATTCCTGAGCTCCCAGTAGTAATTTTCATCTGGAACTCCCCCTCAACTAGTATTTCCTTCTTGGAAAGTCAGAGCAGCCTCAACAATCCAAGATGGTGACAGAGAACATAAACATAATCTGCTCTGTCACTCACCTGTATTTGTGACTCATGATATAAGCCACACGCTAAGCACTTACCACATTCTATCAATGAACGTGCTGCAGCTAAAATAAATCCCATCTTACTTTGCTTTTCTGACTTTCCTGCTGGAGTGCACAAACTCGGGAATGACGTCACTGCCAAAAAGGACCACAGACATCAGAACATTGACACAGCTGCCAGGTTGGAAAAGTGAAGCAACAAAAAAAAACTGTACTCTATTTACAGGCCACCAGGGGGCGACCCCTGCGTCTGTAAAAGACTTCTGGTCCTATAGAGGTCTCTGGGACCTCTGAACAGTTCCCTGATGTGTTCAAGGGTTCAGTTTCTCATTTCAGAACACAGTTGAAATTATCAAGACTCACTGAAGGGGTGTGAAATGTGTCTAAATCTAGGGAACAGAGACCTGATCGACGATATGTTCTGCAGACTCGTGTCTTTGTTCATAAACAGAAAAATGAAGGTAAAACACAAACGCTTCCTTCAGTTTGACCTCTCAAAGGTCAAGGTCAGTCCAGTCTAACATGTTTTACTTTAACATGAAATGCTGCTATGACCGAGTCTCAAACAACAGAAAATCCAGGGTCTGCTCATCAGCTAACCACTATGTTTTATGCTGTCGGTGGGTTAAATATCATGAAACGCCTCATTCAGTCAGCTGCATGTTCTTTAGAACCAAACTGGCTGCTCGAACTGATGAATGATACCACACTGAGCTCTCTGCAAGGGAACGAATGAGCTCGACTCCCTAAAATATCAGCCAGCGAGTCCAAACACACTGATTTTTATTAACGGATAAAATGATGTTAACTTTTCTATCAACTTCTTTTGCTCGTTATCACCTTATTAACTGTTCGGGGGTGAGAATGAAGCCTTGTACAAACTCTGGGTAAGGTAGTGTTGAGAAACGAGAACACTGAACGGGAAGTTAAAAGAAAAAGGCGCAGCGGTGTTCCTTCTCCGAGTGGGGGGGCTTCTTCCGTCTGCAGGCGTCTTCAGGAGTTTTTAAGTTTCCTTGGGTTTCCTTTGGGAGTATTTTTACGAGTCCCTGCTCGAGGGGGTGCCGCCTTCACACCAGTGTGATCTCAACCTCCTCTCGCCGCTTCACCTGCCCGCGAGGATGCTGCTTCGGCACGTACCTGTAAAAATCCACCGGCTCAGTTAAAATGAAGATAAAAAAGGTCTGCTGTCATTTACGTCACCACAGAAGGTTTTACTCACGGGTCGGATGGTGCCACCGCCGCTCTCCGGGTATTTGGGGGGTTGGGGGGAGCTTTGTGCTGGACCTGAAGAGGGCAGAGGAGGCAGATTATTATTCACACCAGCCTTTTTTGTTACAGATAACCACTCACAGACAAACCAGAGATTCTCACTGTGAAAGGGGCTTTTGTGTGGAGCCGGCGGCGGTCTGTGGTGTCCGTTGTGATAGGAGGGTGGTCGGCCAATGGGAGAGGCTGTGGCGCTGCAGGGACTCGACACTGGAGAGGACACGGTGGGGGTCTGAAGGGGGCTGCTGTGGAGAGGTCCCGGCTGGAAGGGACCACGAGGGGAGCGCTCGCACTGAGAGAGTGTGGACGGGGAAGCCTTCAACACAAACAGTGGACAGGTGTGCAAACTTTAATATTTTATATAAAATAAAAAGAAATAAATTATTTAACAACACAGTACTTAGTGTCATAAATAAGTTGCTACAGTAGATTCGTACTGCGCTGATGTAGAGGCAGCTGATCCAGGGGGGGACACAGTGTGTGTGCGTTCAACCAGAAGAACTTTAATTGTATAGAACATGAAATTTAGCGGCTAAGTCAGCGTGAGCCTACCTGTGCGCTGCCGTCTCTTTGCCCATCTCCATTCTCGCTGGTCACGGTGAGATCCTCCACAAGAACTGCGGGGAACACACCAACAACGCCGTTAAACTCGCCCTCCCAGAAGCCATCGTCCTCGTGGGTCTCTCTGCTCAGGATGCGGATGATGGCGCCTTCTGGGAACGACAGCTCATCTTCCGTTTGTCCCGCGTAGTCGTACGAAGCCTTTGCGAATGAAACTGCAACACAGACAGTGGCAACGAGGGTATTAAACAAAGCAGGAAATCAAAACTCCGATATTATCTGGTGGAGGCGGATCTCACCACTGGAGTCTCCGTTGACGGAGCCGGTTGGGAGTTCGGTTTCAGGTTCGGTGGAGTTGCTGGAGGAATGGGATCGGGCGTCCAGCGCGGCCAGCGACTGCAGCATGCTCAGCAGGCTGTTGGAGGAGGGCAGCTGCAGGTATTTCTCCGGGACGTAGCCCACCTGTCCGCTACGGTTTCTGGCCTGGAAACACAGACAATGCACACAGACGATGACAACAGCCAAAAATGTTTCAACAGGAAAACTCCTAATGAGAAAAAATAAAGTCAGATGTAAAGAGTAGGGCTGTAACAATATCACTGCATCGTCGCCAGAATTTAATAACAGCCACAAAGAGAATAATAGGAGAGCTTTTGTTCTCTCTTCCTGAATTAACGAGAAATCTAAAATCCTAAACAAGCCTCTGCTGAATTCATGAAGCTTGATTTCATGAACACCGGTGGCCTCCCCTTCCGCTGCTTACTTATTTTCATTCAGATTGAAAACACTCAGAGGTATTGGGATCTCTGTTGGGGCATGCTGTGGGGAATCACAGCACTAAAACAGATCTATATAAATGATATTGCTCACATTTTTATGTATGATTATATTCATTAAAATAAATACCCCATTAAAACACTATATCTGTATATGAGAAGATAATCACCTAAGTAAATATACATAAAATATTGGCTCAACACGTGGAACATTTGCACAATGGCTCACAGGAAAGCCAGACTTACACAATAAACAAAAGTAAAACAGCAACAATGCACAATGTTCCTTCAGGGAAATGATTGGAAAACAACCACACACAAAGTACACAATGACTACACACCAGCAGCTCTGCAGAGGCGTTTATAAAAGAATGACTTCACACAATGATGGGAGCATCCACAGCTGACATTTCTACATTTAAGTATAAACCACTGACCACCCGAAAAATGTCCTCAAAGACTTCTCAAATTTTCTCCCAAAGGTCCAGGAGCAACTTTGTAACAGTCTGTGACAAACAAAGTGAAAATGATAACTAAGTAGCTGGGAGATCATCAAATTAACATTTTATATCCATGACCAGGTCACTCCGCAGATCTAAAACTGATCAAGAGTCCACGAACCGCTGTTAAAAAGCAGAAGCTGACAAACTGTGATCAAACCGGAGCGCTGCTGAGGCAGGATTGGATCACCATCAATCAGGATTTGGCCCAGATTTTCAGTAGCTGCACTTAAGGTATGAATTTAAAAACTGCCTCATTCATGAATTATTGCATTCACAAACTTGGGTGCCATGCCCACCCACCTGCCTGCCCGGCTGGGTGACGAGAATCTCCCATCAGCCCTTTACGGCTGCGGGGCCAAAAAAAGAAGCAGAGAACTGTGTATTTGTACATTTTTTGATTTGTCTTTATGTTCAGCAGAGCTTCTACCACCCAGGCCAACCTGACCTGCCTCAATGCACCGCACGCATTTTAGTTGAATTATTCTAATTCCTGAAGCCACATCAGTCCAACTGATCCCAGAGAAACACTAAAACGTCCAGTAGATAGTCTGTACCGGTGCGAGGTCTTATAAAAACTGAAACTAAATGTTTGTCAAACAGTCTAAGAGCCAGAGAGTGAACTAATACACAAAACAACCAACCCTCAAACATGAGAGTGCTTCTGCTACATAATTGTGTTTGTGTTATTTTTGTACCTTGACCCAGTCCTCCATGTCGCCATCATCGATGACCTCCAAGATTTCCTGCTCCTCGATGGTCAGCTCGTCTGGCTGAGAAGCCTGCAGACAGACAAACACGTTAATTCAAATTAAAGCTGCGATGTAACAGTTTAACCATCTTCATTTCACCCGTGATGTATATTTTTCAAATACCGCCACACTGGTGAACGGACAAAAATGCTCACTGTGGCTTCAATAACATCAGCCAGAACACTGAAGAAAACACTGAGACCATGCCTGCATTTATACCACACTTTACTCAGGACTCAGGTAATATAAAACAACTAATACTCCAAAGCAGCACAAAACTCAGACTTACACTAGAATTTCTGTACAAATTCAGAGAGCAGGTGTTTTAAACCTGGACACAGAATCATTAGTGCCACAAAGTTTGGGAAAGTAAATCTAAATGGGGGTTAAACACGACTGGAACTGATTAAAAACAGCCAAAACAAAAAGTGGCTTTACTTCAAAGTCAGAATTATAATTGGTGACATGTTAAAGATCCACGTCCAATCCAAATATTTAAATCATGTGTGGAGAGGTTAACCGTATTTACATCTTAATAGATTTTATGACGACATCCATCCAGCAGGGATGGAGGAAATCCCAGCCAGCTTTGTAGGCTAACACAGAGAGCATCCACATTATAATGCACCACACAGACGGCAGACTTCAACCACACTTTCAGAAAATATAACAGGAATGAGTCTCCAGCTGTCTGCGTCAGTAACAGAAGCTTTAATCTAACAAGTTTGTCTTTTAATGAAGGAGGAACCTGGAGAGAACCACAGAGGCACAGGAGAACATGACAAGACACTTAAAAAGATTTAAATATTAATCATATAATTACCAGAAAATATGGTTAAACCTACAGAATCTTAAAAATACTTTTCCTTTCACTTCCAGCTGTTTTATGTATTCTGCATGAAAATGAGGTTTACGGAGGACAGAAAGTGTAACTCTGCAAGTCACTGTTCTTCTAAAAACACATTTTTTGTGGCTCCTGAATCTTCATCCATCAATATCCAGCTCCACCAGCTTCCTGCATTTTCTAATAATGACTGCTTCTGTAACTCCCAACACGCACTCCCCGTGCCTCGAGCTCGAGGCAAGGCCGGCCTCTGCACGTATTTTAAAGAGTTGTGAATACAGAAAGCGCAGAGATGCTGCAACAGCAATCAAACAGTGTTTTTTTCCAGAGCAGCGACACCGATTGTTTAGGAGACTAAACTCAGACTCGACTCGCTGCAAACACATGAGGCTTTGTAGATGTCACCATTTCTCTGGGCACTGACCGACTCATCGGCTACGACCCTGCTTAAGCGTGTGTCGTTACCTTGTAGGAGTAGAGCACTTTGCAGGTGAGTGGATAGTTTTTCAAGGTGCTGGAGGGGCTGGAGCTGCTGTCATCCAACACTTCACCGCTGTCCTCCATCTCCTCTTCATCCTCTCGCTCCAAATCTGCTGTTACCTACGGATGTTAGACCGACATCTGCGTTTAGGGCACAAATCTACAGCGCATATACTTCAAAACTACAGCACTGTGGAATTGGAGTTTTCGTCTTACGGAGAGTGAAGGATCGTGGGTACTGAGGTTGTTCCAGCGCTCGTTCTCCAGTTCCTCCATCACCTGGTTCATCGCACTCTTCAGCCACGTTTCAACCGGGACTCCAGCCTCCCTTAGCAGGTCCAGCCGGGCCTCGGCTTTCGCTTTCACCGTCTAGCAGCAAAAAAAATAAAAAAATAAAGGTGAGTTAAAGACCACCAGACTTTCACAACCCACTGACAAGCCCCCCACCCCCCAAAGAATAAAGAAAACACAATGAGATTAGTATGAAAATAAAATAAATACTTAATGTGTTTTAAACACCTCTGCTCTCTTCTAACAGAACATTAATCCTTTAAATCTGTCACTTCACCTTTCAAACCAGCAGGTGGCGCACTGGGGCAACTTTAAATAAGGAGAAACTGATTCAGAAGATGGAGAAATCGCTGATCTAGAAGTTCAAAGGTTACCTCTGCCCTCCGGAGACTCTGCCTGGCCACCTCCATCTTGATCTCCAGCTCGCTGTTGTTTGGCTCCGAAGCTTCCTGGGTCCCGTATCCTCCAGGGCCTGAAAACAAAACAATTACAACTATTGTGGTGACGTATACAAAGGAACACATGGAATAGATGGAAACGGTCCAACAATAAAGCGATCAACATAACCAGGGACATCTGGAAACAGGTCGCTGCACGAGCTGTGCTCACTTATCTTAAACCAGCTTTCGCAATAAACCAGTGAGACGGAGCTCTTATCAATTTTATCCTTTCATGCCACAGTAAAATATGGAGAAGTTTATGATGCCGAGGTTTATTATTATCATCCAGCTGACCGGCTTCGCTGCATTAAAGGCCAAATTCCAGTTTAATGGAAAAAAGTGACACATCAGTGCATTTTGTACACTTCCTGCAAAGATTTTCCAGGGATTGTGTGAGTAAGACAAACCACATCAGAATAACTCCAAACCCAAACACAGACATAACACGCACGTTTAGATTCAGAGACTTAAACTTCCCAGAGGATTTCCTTCTCTTTGCAGAACATCACACTCATCATGTCCAAAGGGTCATTTTGACTCCTCTGGAATTGTAAAAACTGTTAAATTAAAATCCCATGATCATCATATTTCATGACTTTTCCTTATATGGGTTTATTCATTATATAGTGAAAGCAAAAGCAACAAAAATTACCACCACTCATACCTTTAACTGCTGAGGATATCATTTTGATAGGCATCGAAATTTATGTCAATGCCAATTTTATTTATAGAGCACATTTCATTACATGCAAAATGTGCTTAAACAGAAGAGGCTCAAGGCAGTGAGAACAAGAAAATAAAATTTAAAATAGAGATTGCAAATGCATTTTGATTAGAAGGCTGCAGTAACGTGAGCCAGAGCTACCTAGACATGACTGATGGGTAAATATATTGCCTCAACTGCTGCTGTTGCAGGATGGGGGCAGGTCTAGCATTACATTTTTTCTCAATATGAAAACATGGACTAATTTTAACATATTTTTAAATTCACAGATTCTCCAAAAAAGCTACAGGATCTATTTTTAACAATAGAGGGCTCAACAAGTAATCTGTAGCTCTAAAACTAGCAGATTTTTACACCCTAAGAGAGAATTTAAACATCAACTTTGTGGGACTTTTTTTAAGGTGCTTTATGTTTAAAACCGGAATTTGCCAATTTTTTTGCTTAGCTTTATGAATCTAACAAAACACAGAAAAGTTGTTTCTGTTGCGAAACAGCAGATGGTGCTACGCTGGCACTGACCGGATTGTAACAGATGGACTTTCAGGACGTTTCTGTGTCGAACAGCCATCCAGTCAGATCGTCGATGATGATGATGTGAAGTTGAGAGTTGTTTCCTCCGACGTTTCGGGGTCCCTCCAGACCCCAGTGTTTGTCATCGTAACTTACGAATGTGCATTGGGGTTGCGAAATACCCCATCGCCATTACTAAGGGGTCACAGTGTACCCACGGAGTAGAGAGCACCCCCATTCCTCGCGAAGGCCGGTTTACGCGTAACTTGGGGCCCACCCGGCTAAGCGCTTGCCTGCGAGGAGCAGGAGAATGGAGCAGAAGGAGGTAGGAAGGCGGCAGGGAGAGTCTGAGGCCCTCAAGGAGGGCGGTTTACGCGAACTCTGCCCTCTGTAAAGCCAAGCGTCCAACAGCGAGGCCCAGGAGAACTGAGGAGAGGGCCGGTTTACGTGAAGACTACCCTCTGTAAAGCTGAGCGTTTGCAAGCGCAGGGTAGAAGGACCAAGGAGAAGGAGGAAGGAGACGATGATGATGATTATGTGAAGTAACTGGTCCCTCCAGAGCTGTATCATTTTGAAATATACATACAACAAGCCAAACCACACCTTGGTCACACCAACCCTTTTCCACCCTGAGGATGTCCAACGCCATCCCAGTCTGGACCGTCAAAGGTGACTTTAACGCTACCTGTTCTGACATTCCTGCTCATTGCATTTCCTGGTCAGATTAGCCAATCTCTGCACATTACAATAAACATACTCAACATGGTCAACATTCTACTGCATGTTATCTCACAGTATTATAGATTCAAACTCTCCGATCTAGATAAGCAGTATGTTTATCTAGAGCTCCACTCTGTCTCTAAATATTGGATTTAATTTTTATGTTCGGTGTCCAATTTTAAGAATTTGACCATAAGTAAAATTAATGGTGTTATCACCCCCATCGGGGCTTACCTTTCCCACTTTTGATGATATTCCTCCCTCGATTATTCGCAATTACCTTCCTTTGGTATCGAAAAACTGTTGGTGTGGTCAAGTGGGTGCTATAGGAAAAAAGCTCAGGACAGAACAGTTATCAGTCATGTGTTTCATTTGCATATATTTGATTTCATATTGATCCTCTGAGTATAATGGTACATTTTAATTTGAATTTATCAAAACTAAACACAATAGGTTTTCCTTTCTTTACTTTGCTCTTGTTCTCTTGCAGTACCACATCCTATCACATGTCCCCGTCGGTTCTATTCTACTTTTCTAAATTATTGACTATTTCAATGGAGAACCTAAATCACGTGGACCAGTATTTGTTTTTACATATCTCTATTTTGAATGTGACAAGCCTACCATTTCCCTATTATTCATAGATATTGTTAAAGTTTTGGCTTTTTCCTCTATAAAATTTAATTGACTTTTTACAGTGGCCTGATATGGTTAATAGTAACATATTTTCTCCACTGTAACATTTGACACTTCCCCACAATATAATGTGATACATTAATTAAAACACAGCTAATAAAACACAATTTTCTTAATGCAAACATTAGTAACTCAAAATTAGCAACCAAAGGGTTCAGTCTGCAGTTCACACTCTCATGTGAAGCTACATTCTCCCCCTTTAGTCTCTGTCATCCTTCTGCTCCTGCAAAAACAAAACAAAGCAAGACAAAACATCCACCCTTCTTTTACAGGCTGGGTGAATTGTTTGTGGACATTTACTAATCCTAAAGTCAGTACCATTTTTGTCTCCGTATCAAGTCCGTTAAAACTTTTAGTCGTCAGTCCATCACAGTCCAGTTACATGCATACATCCACACACATTCATACCAGATATTGCTGATAATGGAGTCTCACGCGCGACCTATTCAAGCATCCATCACCAGCAAGATGATGTCATCATTTTAAAGGAAAACAATTCCTTGTTTTTTGGACTGGATTGACGCGCTGCAATCCTTTTAGACTCAGGACCATCTCATGTGATCAATGTCCCATATAAGTGAATCTCTCCAGGGCCCATTATAATCATGGAGAAGCACACTTTGCAACTGTTTTCAGTAAGAATATTTCATAGCACTTTAAATTTCAATCTTCCAGGCCTGGTTTAAAGAGCTGACTGTTAAATCA
Organism: Perissodus microlepis; assembly: GCF_051167445.1. Lineage (NCBI taxonomy): Eukaryota > Metazoa > Chordata > Actinopteri > Cichliformes > Cichlidae > Perissodus > Perissodus microlepis. The sequence continues at coordinate 32,968,753 of NC_140466.1, read as the reverse complement.
TAAACTCACAAAATATGACCACCGGTGAATCACACCACTCAGACTTTCTTATTTCCGTGCACTGTAACAAAAGCAAAAACAAACGTACCCAATAAAATACTAATAACATAACACCTACTAGGGCCCGTTGCAGACATATCCAAACATAAAACCATCTCTCTCTCTCTTAAAGAAAGAAAACAATCCAAACCTCACTGATAAAATCAACCTAGTGCTAAGCAAAACCCAAAAATCAACCAGAAATTCACAGGAAAGTTTTGCTTCCTCCCGGGACAATATTGTGTGGGAATAAGAACCTCAGGTGCTATAGCAACTTTTGTTCCTCCTTGAATTAAATCTCAATCACAGAAAATGCGGTGCTCCGAAATAAAACTTTGACTATTAATTCCTCATTTTCACTCTGTACCACTGCTCCTTATCAGGCTGTGTGAAGCACAGTAAACAATTCAGTCGAGGCCTTGAGCAGCCGTACACAGACATCACGCGCAGACATTGTTTTCATAACCAAACTGTTTTAGATCTTGTCCCTTAAATCTACATAAATGCCCTCTGGGTGACATAAAACACATTCTAAGTAATCAATAGCTTTTTATAAAAATTATCTACTTGGATGTTTGTGTGCAGCATTTTGCATATCAGCATAAGCATTTGTTAGCAAAGCATTCTTCATTGCATCAGCATGTGTGTGCGTGTGCATCACTCTTCATTGCACGAGCATGTGCATCACTCTTCATTGCACGAGCATGTGCATCACTCTTCATTGCATCAGCATGTGCATCACTCTTCATTGCACGAGCATGTGCATCACTCTTCATTGCACGAGCATGTGCATCACTCTTCATTGCACGAGCATGTGCATGTGTATTTGTATTTGGATCAATTCTCAGTGAATCAGCGTTTCGGTTTGGGTTTGTGTGTGATTTCTCACTCAATCAACGAGTGCACATGTGTGTGTGTTTCTCTTCATTCTGGGTCAGTGTATTTAGGTGTGTGTGTGTGTGTGTGTGTGTGTGTGTGTGTGTGTGTGTGTGTGTGTGTGTGTTCATCACTTTCCTGTTCTGGTGTCTTGGGTAAACCACGGCCTGAAGCGTGCCCTGGGGTCCTGCCCTCCTCCTTTTCAGTCTGTTTGTGACCATTGTTGCTGTTCAAAGTTCAGTCCGTCCTGGTTCTGGCCCCAGTTGGGGCAGTCCTTTTCTCCAGTGTCCATGCTCACTGCAGGTGAAACCTGCATCTTCTTCCGTGTTTTGTCCGTTCTGAGGTGCCTCCTGACCTCAGTTACTCCTCCTGTCTCTGGCACGCCCTTTTACTGCCCGATCATCCGTGTTGGTCCATCACTGTCCTGCACAGTGTTAATGCAGAGTTATTAAGGTCAGCCTTCTTTTGCTCGGCCTCACTTTTCATTCGGGCTTAATGGGCGTCTCGTCACAGCTCTGTCAGCTGAAGCTGTCTGAGAATTTTCCTCCGTGTAGTGAAACGGGCCTTAGGTTTAGCGCTCTCCGTCTCTGCTGCCTGAGATCGCTTTCCTGCAGCACTGTTGACATTCTCAGGCTGTTGTTGTGGGTCCAGCTGCTACAGCGTTTGGTCAGGGTCACATCGAAGATGGTAGAGGGGAGAGCAGGAGTCCAGGTCAGCCTCAGCTTCCAGGGCCGGCAAAGCAGCCTGTAATCAAGCATAAAGAGAAAAAACAAAAACAAAACAACAACAGGCGAACAGGAAAATGATGTTGTGTTGGCTGTGTTATTCAAAGAGGGGAGAAACACCGGCCCTGTGTCAGCCTTCTCTCCCCCTTTTTTTTGTTACAGACATTTTCATTACTATCATCAGTGCCTAACCGTCCAGTTTCTCTCTCTCTCTCCGGTCAGAAATCCCAATATATGTCATGTATGTAAGTGTAAGCGTGTCTTCATTGCATATGTATTTTTATAATCAGGTTTAATTCATGCATCTTTGCACTGAGCTGTGGATTCAAGCTGTCTCACTTCTGATTCTTTCCAAAAATAGTTTCACATGTAACAACTTGTATATGTGTTTTTCTATTCATTAATGTAATTGTTAGTTAGTTGCTCTCTTTATTTTACCTCTTTGTTGTGACGTGGTGGACATCTATAAACCATCATAAGTTCAGCCTTCAATTTCAATCCAATTATATCCTGTACGTTTGCACTCGAACTCGTCCGGGCTTGACCTCTGACTGGTCCCTGTCCCTCTCTTCTCACAGTGTCCTGTGTGGCCTTGAAATCTCCAGCAAATACAGTCCAAACTCAGCTGTCTCTGTTTCTTCTCCGTTGATCTTTTCGGTCTTTTCTTGTAGGTCAACTCCCAGCATGGCTGGTTTCCAGCTTGTGATTCAAAGTTCCATCAGTGGTGTTCATACATGCTGCTGCTTGACCCTTCAGTGTTATTGGTCAGTTGCACTGTCTTTTGCCTGCGGTTAACTCTTCAAGTCCACGATGTTCTGTCGGTCTTCATCAGGAGATTAATTGTCCTTTAAGCTTCTTCTCAGGGTGGGGACAAAGTGAGAGGTCAAGCTGTAAAATTTTAAGCCAAAGCCTGGCCTGTTTGTCGTCCCAATTCTGTTAATCTATCCTTTTGCCGCTGTACTCGAGTTTCCAGGTTGAGAGAAATCCACCTGTATTAACACACTAAAACATTCAATTAGTATTTCTTTTCTTAAAACATCCATTGGATTCATCTGCCTAGATTTTACTCTCTCTCTCTCTGGGTGCACACTTCACACAGTCAGGCAGTTGCCTTTTATGGGCATGCAGATTTCCTGTCACCCACACTGCTTCCTATCACACACACAGCTACTCACACCCAGCAGCTGCAAAGCCGTCTTCACGTTATCTATGCACACACTCAGTCGCAATCATCCGCTCCTCAATATGAATAAAACCAGTAGCAATTATCCATAAAAACACACACAAACACCCTTAAGAAATTTCACTGTATCTAATCATTCATTTATAATCACCGTGACAAATGCAATTCATATAAAGAACATCCCCTATAGGTGAAATTTCAATTCGGCAAGACCCCGAAATAAGCATGCCTTTTATCTAAATAAAAATGAAATTCCTACACCACATCCAGTGCTGAAATTCATACTTGATCACACCCTATATAATGATAAAATCAAATAGTAAATAAGTTCGTCAAACACAACTGCTTATATGTGATGAAACTGAAACAAAAACCACTTAAAATCTTACAAAATGCTGCTTCACACCACAAAAATGAAATAATTCAGCCCCGTATTCATCACTCAACTCCTCCACTCAATCTCACCCTGCCGACTGAAATGCCGGTCTAAATCATGCACAATTTGTCTCTTCTATATCAAAACCCAGCCAAACATCAAACATTCACCGTAATCAATCAAAACTTTATTTGTAATATTTTAATCAGCAAAATCAGCGTCTTAATTACAGGCATGTAGCAATATTTACGACAGCATTTACACAACCGATAATGCTCTCAGCCTTTCACTGCTTCCTCATTTACATTTTCACGCACACACGCAGTCTAAAAATAGCCTCAGCGCTGGATCACAGACACCTTTCACACACAGATCTCTTATTTTATATTACAAAGACGTCTTATAATTACAACTGCAGAGATGGTCAGGCCTTTTAACACCTACACAATTTCGACAAATTTAAAGTAACGGTCCAACCGATAAACTTCCTGAGTGTTTTTGCGATCAATTTAACCAGTATCCGTCCCGGACGGTGGCCCGATTTCTAGTGCCCTAACTGAATTTAAAAGTGTCAACCAACCCAAACTTTGCCTCAAGCTCTATTTTTGGCATTTCACAGCCAAGGCTTTCCCCGAAGTTTTAAGTTAAGGTTTCACGCCCGAAGTCCGACTTCTGCTGGCCAAAAAAGCGCAGACCACCGTTCCAAACGGTGAGGAGACTAACTCCTAGCTTATTCCAGGATGCCCTGTACCCCACAGTTAAGCCACACTGAACCCTCTTCACCGAGAGGTCAATGTCGCGCGTCCACGAAAAGGAGGGAGCGTAAACTCCGGGCTATGTGCTTCTTAGTAGCCCCGCTGCCGTTTTAGAAAAATTTATAATACTTTGAAACAACAATCAACACCTCAGAAAAAAATGTATGACTGACGCAGGTCCAACCTTATGACCAATGGGGACTTTAACCCACAAAATAACCAATTACCTATTATACCGAATTCACTTAGCAGTCCAACTGCTTTAAACTCTCTTAGCAGTCCAACTGCTTTCTCTTTACTCAGCACTGTCACTTACAAACTCCCATTATCATTATTTCAACTTTCAAACCTCATGAAAATTTCACCAAAATCAAAACAGACTTTCACCAGTGATTTAGTGAGTAGACTTTAATTTTCAATGTCCAATTTGGCACACTTTGGAAATAATTCAACAGGTATGTGCCTCACCTTTTAAATAGGCCGGCCTTTGTCCACTCAGTTCGATCACCGGATCGTGTCTGCGCATCTGACTGCCCTCTGGACCCCGGATTTCTCTGTCCAAACCTCCGAACTCACTCCCTCCTCAAGTCACAGGACAAGCCCCCAAAATGTTACGAGTTCAAATATTGAGGGTGAGCACAAAACAATAATGGTCCAGAAGAGCTTCGGTCAAACAGTGATTTTAATGAACACGCGCGTGGGGAGATGAACACTGCCCACAGACAGCATCGATCTCCGCCCAACGATACACAAGCAGTTGTTTTATACCATCAGGGTTTACTTTTATGACGCCCCCTCATGCGTCAAGCAGATACAACACATGCATAAGTTTCAAAACCACAAATGTTCTGTTGACGACTTTTGACACATTTAAAAGGACATCTTCTCCGTCTCGAGGCCAGGTGCTTCCTATTAATCTTCTAACTCTCGCTTATCTCCTGGAACAAACTGTCCCTTAGGCAGACACAATTTTGCAATCACAAGCTTTTGCAAACTATTATTTGAACTCTTACCTAAATATGAGTCTAACTACTGTTTGTGTGTGTGTGTCTCGACCTCCAACGCACTCAGCCTCACCCCGCCCGTTGATGCTTCTAACCTTTTACCAGACAGAAGCTCTCTGTGATAGGTGTAATAATCTTAACTAAGAACATGTGTAATCTATTGAATAAATGCTTTGATGAAATGATAATTAATGTAATGGTAATGATGATGGTTATGAATAGTAGCAGTAAAATATTTCGCTGATCTCCACACCGAGTTATTCATCTTGGAGCAGTTTGTGTGTGTTTAACAACTCCACAACATTAATAGATGATTCCTTTGCTCTAAACTGAAGATTCGTTTATTTTGGGGTTTTGCACATTTTGTTTCTGAATAATTGTTTCATTTGTAAATTCTTATTTCTGTGTTATGTAGAGAAATGACACTCTACATATTTGAAAACACAGACTTTGACCATCTGCATCCACTGAGGAAACACAGCACTACAAACACAAAAGTAGATTTGGTGGAAATTTCAAACAGGACTGCCTCATAGTGTGTGACTGTGTTGACTATAGCTAAGGACATTAGTGCTAAGTCATGATTTTCTCAGGATGTTGCTGCTCGCTGACTTCAGCTTACAGCAAATTCCACTTCTGCTCACCCAGCATTTGTTTCATGTAAAGTACATTTATGCTTTTGATCTGTATTTAATGTTTTTAATTGAATGTCCCCCTCTTCTGTATGTGTGACTGGATGTGGATCAGTGGACCACATCCACAAATGGCAATTCTGTGAGGAACAGAGAAGGTCAGCCACCAGTCAGTCAGAAGTTTTTCTTTTTAACGAAAATCAATCAGTTGATTTCAACATGCCACAGACACTTCATCACACTAATGCAGGGACCCATAATGAGACATCAGTCCTCTGAGATCTGAGAGGAGACGGTTTGTATGAAGTAAACCATGAGAAACAAAGTTTATCTGGACATACTGACATACAAAAAGCTTAACAAACAACACAGAGCATATAATTAAAGTCCTTTTGTTGGCTCTGTTGGGCATTTATAAAGAGACCATGCCTGGTAAGATAACACAACATTTATGCAGCACTGGTCACACTGAAACACAACAGCTTCTCATTTGCTTTACCTCACTAGTTGCTGCTGAAAGTGTAATTTGAACTAGAAAGCGAAAATTTCAGAAGAAATTTTAAGTGTGCCTATGCTGCTAATCAGTGTAGTTTGCCATTCAAACGGCTACAGAGAGCAAAACTCAGCAGAGCAGCCATTCTCCACCATGAACTATGGTAAAACCAAACACCGCTCACGCCTCACAGATGACAGCTTACAGTTTTGTGTAAAGATGAGGTGACTTCGTACAGCCCCGATTTGCAGACGTTGTGCACAGAGGTTCATGAGCAGAAGTCCCATTGTACCACGGCAGACCCGACAATGTTTGCATGAACACGCTTTGAAGCATTACGTTATGGACCACTTTTCACACATGGTTGGTGTACCCACACAGCCGGCTGTAGCTTTTCAACTCACAGCCTGACACACACCAAAAAAAAAACAGCCGAGAGAGCACAGACTTTACGCCTGAGAGGCGTGATTGCAGATGCCGCTCAGGTGGGTCCACTTCCCCTGCAGCGGCACTGCACTCCACGCCCCGCCACACACATCAAACACGTAAAATAAACATTTATGCACTTTTGCATTCACTTTTTTTTTTTTTTTTTTTTTTTTACACAGTGTTCTGAATGATTAACAATGGTCTACAGCCAATCTTGTGTTTTATTATACAAACTTTGGTTGTAAGATTCAGATAACTATTTAATAAAAGCTAAATATTTTATGAGAGTAAGAAAGAAAAGTATATCTTTGTGCCCCCCTTTCCCTGTTAATGCCCTACCTGGCCCCTGGCAAAAGCTTTGCTAGATCCACCCCTGCACAGTTACCAGCTGTTTGTGTCTTCTTCCGTTCTACCTGAAGTAGGGGACAAACTGTGTTCCTTTTCAGCTCAATAGGTAATATTTTCTCTGAATGCCGGACAATTCCGTTTGTACGGAACAGTTGGCAACTCTACAACTAACCCTTATGAATAAAATAAAGTTCAACATCAGTAACTCAGCACGCACACAGTTATTGTAAGTTATTGTAACTGATTGTAAAAAGTCAGCACAACGAAAATAAACTACACCTAAACTGGGTTTATATCTGACCCAAATAGAGTGCAGTTCATAACTTCTTACCTGAAATTCAGTTAACCTGACGCTCTGACCGGCAGCCGCCTTGGGTCTGCTTCTCCCGCAATTCAATTTCCCTGATCCATGGCTGCCATCTGTTTGAGCTCCGCGTTAGCCACCACCAGTCGATCAGCGGCTGCCTCACCGCCTCGTATGTGTCTTTTTCCCGCATGTCCTTTCTGTCATACACCGGTGGCTAGCTACCCTTTGTTGGAGCTCCGCGTTAGCCGCCACCACCAAACAACTCAGTTATTTTTCCACATCGACCAGCATCTGGACAACCACCTTTCACTGTTTATACCATTACTAAAATTAATAATTGAATCATCGGCCCATATAAACGAAAAACAAGTTCAGCTGAGACACAGACTCTTTGTGAGCGATCGGGGGCTGAAACGAGTGTGAGCCGCCTCACTGTAAGCCAAGCCCGGGTGCTTTTGAGCAAAGCGGCGCTAGCCACGCTAGCTAGCTAGGTAGCCAGCTAGTAGCAACATGTAAGAGAACTGTTGCTAATATGGGATGTCTTGATAAAATGAGCAGATATTTGAAGTTTACACATCTACATTCTCGCCTGAAAATATCTTAAAAGTTTATTTTGTGACCTAGAAACACGAATAAGAGGAATATAAAAACAAGGTGGCAGCCGCCATTGTTACACTCGATAGAGGTGTGCTATGAATTGTGGGATATGGAGTTTTCCACGGAGCATACGCCCTTTTGAGCAACCTTAAAACTTCCAATGGCTCCTGAAAGCAGCGACGCTGTGCGCGCCGTTGATATTGTCGTCATTACGGTAATCCAAATAAGGGTAGACAGGCTGTACCACTAGGCCTTTCACATGGTGAAAGTGACCTCATCCTCATAGGGAGCAAAAAGACAAACTGAACAATTTGGGGATTCAGACTTTTATAATCCTTAAAAAATGAAGAAAAATTGTTCTGTGTCAACAAATATGAACCATCCTGACACACTGACACAAATGATCTGCTGTCTATAAGCAGGACAATTTTTTCATGAGCCTGGGTGAAGCTAATTTGCATGAGTTTAACCACCTGGTCAAAAACTGGCATGACTCTGTTATCACTGTAACTTTCGCCTGAATGTTTGCAGTTTCAGGTCCCACTGATCAGTTTTAAGTACAGTACACGTTTAACAATGTGTAAGCAGACTACTTTAACCTGCAATTTACTGCATGTTGTTAGGCTGCATGGTACAACCACAGTCTGCTAACCACCCGTGGTGATCGAAGGTTTTGAGGTCTTGTTCGAACTACTGATGAAGTTTTTTCAAAGCTTGTTAAGTTTCCCAACCACATTTCATCCCGATGGTCCAAGGCTTACATCTTTATGCTCACAAACGTACTTCTGTAATTAATCAGTGACAAATTTTAAGTTACAGTGTGAGGAGCATTAATGAACATAAATCAGATTTAACAGGATTACGTGTTTAGGTCAAGAGACACAGACCTTCATCTTTAAGAGGCTCTTCTTAAATGTCTAATCACGATGTTTGTGTTTGTCTGCAGCATCACTGCAGCAGAGAGGGTATAACACAAGGCCACAGTCATGTGGTGTTCTGTCCTGCTATTAAGTGAATAAAATACTGAAAAAAACATCTAGACACTAAATACAGTCACTGTCCACTTCATTAGTTACACCTTGCCAGTACTGTTTTGGACCTTCTTTCACCTTCAGAACTGCCTTAATTCTTTGTGGCACAGATTCAACAAAGACCTGGAAACATTCCTCACAGTTTCATATTGATATGATAGCATCACACAGTTGCTTCAGGTTTGTCGGCTGTGCATCCATGTTGCAAATCTCCTGATCCACCACATGCCAAAGATAATCTGCTGGATTGACATCCGTTATAAGATACTGTGGTCATAAAACGATGGACATGGTCAGCAGGCAGCAGCACAGCTCAGAGAGCTTGTACCTCTAGAAAGGCCACCTGAAGTTTTCACCAGCGAGTTAGAAAAGAACAGAGGGTTCCTCAAACAGTGTTTCCTAGTGTTTCATCAACAAAGTAGAACTTATTCTTCAGACTGTGCAAAATTTGCTTTCATGGTTATCCTGCTGTGAGGGTGAGCTCTGAGATGGGCCGAAGCCATGCTGAAACCAAACCCAAATTTCATTGCAAAGTGTTTATGACAAAGAATTTAGCTGATGCTGCGGGCAATAGGCTGTTTACCCTTAACCAAAGTGAGAGGAGGTTTAGCTCTTTATCTCACACCTCATCGTCCTTATGACTGCTTCATTGACTCGCTTACTGGTCCTCCTTCACCTTCCAGTAATCAGTATAATTTTTAAACCCAAATGGGTCGTTTCGGTTATTTGAAAATAGCATTTTCAGCAAACGCACCAGGAGTCTTTCAGGCCCTAGTCAATGACATCCTTTGTGACTTCATCATCCACATTTTCTTTATTTCAACAATATTCTTAACTTCTCCCAGTTGTTTTATACCTGTCAAGTCCTTCTCAAATGTCTCCTAGAAAAAAACATCTCAATTTAAAAGGTGAGAAATGTGAATTTCATGTTGATTCAGTGTCATTCCTGGGCTTTATTGTTGAAAAAGGTCATTTAAAAGCACACTCAGTCAAAGTGGTTAAATGGCCAGTTCCCTCAAACAGGAAGCAGCTTCAACAATTGCTGTTTTGCTGACTTTTACTACCTTTTATGATTTCAGAAAAAGAGCTCTATTGTTATCAAATTCAAATTTTATTTGTCACACACACAACCATACACAGTATGACATGAGGTGAAATGCTTGTAGCTGTGCAATGCAATGCCCGACCATTAAATGACAGTGGTTTTACAGTATTTACAATTTACAGGTTATTACAAAATTTACAGATTTAACTTAGAAATTTACAGTAAAAATGTGCAAATAGCAGAAAGAGATTATAAATTATAGGAAGTGTGCATGAAGAAAAACCAGAGTACATGTGGTGATGTGATGTGTGTGAGAGTCCAGTCTTATAGTGATGTGATGTGTGGGAGAGTCCAGTCCTACACCTGGTTCAGGGCCCGAATAGCCTGGGGGAAGAAGCTCCTCCTCATTCTCTCTGTTTTGGCCTTAACGGAGCGGAAGCGCTTCCCAGACCTCAACAGTGAGAAGAGTCCATTGTTGGGATGGGAGAGGTCCATCATAATCTTCATAGCTTTGGTCTTGCACCGCTTGGTGTAGATGGACAGCAGGTCAGGGAGCTCTGATTGAATGATGCGTTCGGCCGAGCGCACCACTCTTTGCAGATCTCGTCTGTCCTGCTTGGTGCTGTTCCCAAACCAGGCGCAGATGTTTCGCGTCAGGATGCTCTCGCGTCAGGATAAGGCTTGTAATTCCTCACCTTATATTTCCTCCTGTAGTGTCAGTACACTGATTAGGGCTTATACAGAGTCAGACTGATACACACGGTAGCTTGTTTACATTTCCACTTATTCTCTTTATTAACATAACACAGAAGTTACACACACACATAACTGGGCATAGTGCCCGCTATTGGCGATAGCTTGTATAGCACACCATATATTTTGGTTCATACATAACATCTACCATTGACCAATCTCACCTGTCCTAAGGTCTTTTTTCTCACTTCCTATCACTTCCTGTTCCAACACATGGTTGTGTTTTTGTGTAGCTTATCTGGAGAGCCAAAATAATTAAAAACTTATAGATAACTTCTTATTTCATAGTTTAATCTTCACTTGCTTCATCCGAAGCACACTCTCTTGTATTCACTTACTGTATTTTTAGGAATTTTCTAGCTTAGCCTAGCTAAGCCAGATAACACACACCAATGAGTTAAGCTACATGAATGTCTTAAAGCCATAAAGACCCGGATGACCTCTAATTCCTGCTTTTAAAACTGAGGCAATTGTAATCGGCCCTGAAAATCTTAGAAATATGGCATCTAACCAGATTCTTACTCTGGATGGCATTACCTTGGCCTCCAGTAACACCTTGGAGTCATTTTAGACCAGGATATGTCCTTCAATTCACATATTAAACAAATATGTAAGACTGCTTTCTTCCATTTGTGCAGTATCTCTAATATCTATTACTTCTAGGCTGCACTACTGTAATTCATTATTATCAGGATGTCCTAAAAACTCCCTGAAAAGCCTTCAGTTCATGCAAAATGCTGCAGCAAGAGTACTGACAGGGAGTAGAAAGAGAGAGCATATTTCTCCTATATTGACTTCTCTTCATTGGCTTAGAATCAAATTCAAAATCCTGCTCCTCACATACAAGGTCTTAAATAATCAGGCCCCATCTGATCTTAAAGACCTTGTAGTACCATATCACCCTATTAGAGCACTTCACTCTCACACTGCAGGCTTACTTGTTGTATTAAAAGAGAATTTAAAAGTGGAATGGGAGGGCGAGCCGTCGGTTTTCAGGGCCCTGTTCTAGTGAACCAGCTTCCTGTTTGGATTCAGGAGACAGACACTATCCCTACTTTTACGTAGAGATAGTGTCCCTGAGCCTGGTTCTGCTGGAGGTTTCTTTCCGTTAAAAAGGAGTTTTTCCTTCCCACTGTCGCCAAAGTGTTTGCTCACAAAGAGTCATGTGGTTATTGGGTTTTTCTCTGTATGTATTTTGCATGGTCTACCTTACAATACAAAGCGCCTTGAGACGACTGTTGTTGTGATTTGTTTTCTGTATAAATAAAAATGAAATTGAAATAATATAATAATATAGTTTAATAAGATTATAGTCACATGGAGACAAAGGGCACTATCAATTCCTTTAGTACGTTTTCATGATAATATAGTCATATTTTTAGTTTATGTGCAGAGAACAGAGACAGTTTGCTGAAGTACAGATGATGGTGTTGGGCCATCACCAGAACAGCTTCACTTCATTTGGCTGTGATTGGTCCAACTATCAGGAACTGTAATTATATGATGAAACACAATTCTTTCAAGCTGGCCTGAGACCTGACATCAGTGAAGACTATATCATATAAATAAATCCTTTTACGAGTCCACAAGAAACACCACAAATCACAGGGCAGTCTGTGATCTTTCAGGACAGAGACATCAACAACAGTGACAGGACCCTCAGCGTCTTTCTACTGAAGCTGTCAGGCCCTGCTCAAATTTGAGCCACAAGCCTTTGGATGAAACTTGATTCAGGTCTTGACCAGAGTACATTTATGGTCAGTTCATACTGTAGATCTTCTATAATAAATCGACGGTTTACACAATACTCAAAGTTTCATTTCTCAGCTTCATTTCCCTCCCAGCACTTTATGAAAGGCAAAAGCAAAAACTGCTGATGAGTAACTTTGCATAAATATGTGGAGTATTGCAGCTTTTCATGCAGCATGATAAGGCTTCATAATGACACTGGTGACTATACAATGGTCACCATTCAGACAGAAAGGCAGTTGTTAGAGGGTGAATGGCAGGAACACTGTGTCTGCTGCCTCTTCTCTTGCCTCTGTGTATCAGTGAGTATTCAACAACAGTTTCTATATTTAACTGCTGGTTCTTACTGCATAATTCTGTCTGTATAATATGAAAATGATTCAATGCATCGAGTTATGCCAAACCTCACAGAAACTGTGCACGGTGGGTATTCTGAATTGCTGCTCGGCACATATATGCAGACCACAGTCAGAGCCTTACCCTCTGCAGCTTGAAGTCACACAGAGGTAACCCACTCGCTCTCTGTCAGCACGCAGTCGCAGACTCGTGAGTGAGGTTTTTTTTTCTTTTGTTTTGCTCTTCAACTCTTAAGAGCGCCATTAGCCACACAGAGGGCACAATATGTTCTGCATTGCTTCTCAAAGTTAGCATTGGTTAGTGATCATGAGCTGTTTTAGGTTTATAAATCATTGGTTTACACCATATTCCTCTGAATTAATGTCACAAATTGACAAACTGACAGTGAGATACAGTGAAGTGTGTAGAACATGTAATTCAAATCAGAGCACGAGCAGAACAAGAGCATGAAGCTGAGATCAAACTTCATTTGCTTCCATCTATAAGGTGCAGGTCACTGAGGTCTTCTGACAGAAACCTGCTGGTGGGTCCTCGTTCTGGGCTGAAAACTAAAAGAGGCTAAGTGTGTCTTCAAGGCTGTTGGCTGATAATCTGTGGAATGCACTAATATTACATTTGATCTCTTCTTTTGTGGGAGATCCGGACTTTGTATGCAGAGCACCGGCTGCCTTCATGGACCTCTGTGATCCTGAGTATGCAGATTGGATCAGGAAAACTATCAACCCATAAAAAGCTGTGAGGTGTGGATAACTGTAAACAAGCTGAAATAAATAATCTTTTAGAGTTTAGCTTTGGTTTCTTTTATTCTGTTTGATATAAGCAGTAGAGGATTTCAGAATTTCTGTGTTATTTACAAAAAGACGTTTTTTCAGCTGCACCCACACACAGTTTCTTTAGATAACTTCAACTGCAGAAAGTAAAAACTCAGCATTAAGTTTCAAATGCAGTTTTAAAGATAATGATAATATGGTGTCCCTGAAGAAAACACCCATCAATAGAAAAAGCTGCAAAATCCTGCAAAATGTAACAGAAGTTGAATAAAACACAACGGAAATAGAAAAAAATGCAACAAGGCTGAAAAACTGAACAAACAAAAAACAAACACAAATTACAACAGAAATAATAACAACGATATAAAAAAAATAATAGAAGTAGAAAAAAAACGTTCTCATCCTAAAACTTGGTGACAAAGTGGATTATGGTAAGGAAACACTCATTTAAGTGCTGTCATTACTCAAAGGTTCCTGATAATCATGCATGAAGTGATTTCTGGAGGGGAATGAAACTTAACTGAACTGCTCCCTGTGACATTTTGACCTGTCAAACGCAGGCGTAACTCCTGTTATTCATTGTTGTATTGCAGGTCTGCTGTGCACGACGTCTGTGAATCTGAGTAATTTGGTACAGATGAAGGAATAAGACTGCTCAGATGCTTTGGGTGTCACGTAATGATCCCTCAGGTTTGGGTGTCTTTGGTGCCCTTTGATTTCAATCTAACTGCACATTGAACAGAAATCCTGCCATGACAGAACACACTAATGCCTTTTCAAGGGAGAACCGATCCTAATCTGAGCTGTCAGCCCCAAGTTCTCTGCAGTCATCAAATCAAGCATAATCTGGTTTGAACAGGCTCCCTGCCTCACTGCAAAAGCCTTTTTACCAGCTGCTGTTTGACAAATTGCAAAGCCTCTGAAGAGACTTTAGAAAGGGGAAAAAGGATACGAAGAAAAAGCTGAACAAAAAGCTATCCATGCACTGTTTAACATTTCACTTGGAGTTTATTGACTGTATTCTATCTGTGGATTGCATTATAGTTTCTCTGAGAGCTTTGCTCCCTGAAGATTTTATGATCTGTGAACGCTGAGTCTCTCTTGTGGCTGTAAACCAGTCTGCTCAGCATGGCACTGCATGGCAGAGATTCTCTCCATTTTTTTGAATCACCTTTGCTCAGTTGTGCTCCTAACTGATCTCCTGAGTTTGGCTGTATTCCTGGACTTTGCCCTTTAGTTACTCTTCAGTCTCTTTGACACACAGGCTGCCAAATTTGAAATAACATTTTTAGTTTTGGAAAAAGAAGAGCGTGTCTAGCAAATTCTTGCACATCCTTGTTCTTAAATAGCACTTTTCTACTCAAGCACTCAAAGTACTTTATACACCTCATTCACACAAGCACTTTTCTGCACCTAAGTTCTTTCTATCTAACATTCATACTCTGATGGACTCATGAAAGAGCAGTTTGGGGTTCAGTATCGTGTCCAAGGATACTTTGAGATACAGACCAGATCAGGCAGCGATCGAACCTCCAACCTTCTGATCGGTACTAATTGGACGTTTGCTGCTGCACATGTAGCATCACAGCTTAGAAGATGGTGGTGTGGAAATGTGTTTCCCATTAACATTTGACTAAGAAACTCTTAGTCAAGGGTTAACATCACTAATGTCAGTATTTTCACTGACTCTAAAAAGGCACTGATCTTCATTAGATTAGATCAACATTGTGCCTTAAACCTGAGCTGTACAGGAAAATAGATTTCTGATACACATGTACATAAACAAATAAAGAGAGATGTTTCCCACCTGCTGAGAAGACAACAAATGCATAACCTGATTACCACCATTAATCTCATATCCACTAATTTCTGGCACCTATAAGTGAGATTGATTTCACTGTCCTGCTGTCTTGGCCTTTAGGAGAACACAGTGAGACAGATGAAGCTTGCACCAGATGGTAGAAACACAATGATCGTGGTCTTAGACACAGCATCCACACTCTGTACATGATAGTGTGTGTGTAGAGCTGTTTGCAGGAACTTGATGAGGCTTTGCTTAAGTGGAAATCCACTGATGTTCAAGCCCCAGGGAAGTGGGCGGGGGCATAGGACCTCTGGGGCCCTCTTCCTGATGGAGCCCTACCTGACTCCTTTCACTGCTAAAGCAAGAATGGTGCCACAGCTCATTGAAACAATACTTCATTTCATCAGAATCATTAAATGATTCTGTTAAAAACAACCGCCCAGTGTACTTGCATGGCAAACATCGTGATTAGACATTCAAGAAGAGCCTCTTAAAGATGAAGGTCTGTGTCTCTTGACCTAAACACATAATCCAGTTAAATCTGATTTATGTTCATTAATGCCCCTCACACTGTAACTTAAAGTAATAAATCGGTCACTGATTAATTACAGAAGTATGTTTGTGAGCATAAAGATGTAAGCCTTGGACCATCAGGATAAAATGTGGTTGGGAAACTTAACAAGCTTTGATAAAACTTCATCAGTAGCTCAAGCAAGACCTCAAAACCTTCGATCACCACGGGTGGTTAGCAGACTGTGGTTGGACCATGCAGCCTAACAACATGCAGTAAATTGCAGGTTAAAGCAGTTTGCTTACACGTTGTTAAACGAGGGAAGGGAACTAATGTGGCTGTCACATTACCCTTTTGTCCCATTTCATCCCAGAACTCGATCTAATTGCTGCTCACTTTCTACAATACTTAAAACTGATCAGTAGGACCTGAAACTGCAAACATTCAAACATTCAGGCCAAGAATCAGTTGGTGAACATATTAATCTACTACAATTAGCAAAAATGAATAAATAAACAGAAGAAAGTTAGAGTGATAACAGAGTCATGCAAGTTTTTGACCAGGAGGTTAAACTCATGCAAATTAGCTTCACCCAGGCTCATGAAAACACTGTCCTGCTTATAAACAGCAGATCATTTGTGTCAGTGTGTCAGGATGGTTTATATTTGAGCTTTTAGTTCACACAGAACAATTTTTATTAATTGTTTTTAGCGATTACGAAAGTCTGTGAATCCCCAAATTGTTCAGTTGTTCTTTTTGCTCCCCATGAGGTCACTTTCACCATGTGACAAAAACAACACCCCACTGTACACACTCGGGCCACCAGCAACTTTCTAAATCCTCAATAAAAAGCTGACAGGTTGCATTGATGTTCCAAATAACTTATTAAGAAAACAACTAAATACACAGAAAATGTTATGAAAATTGGTTTATTTTATATCTCATAGTTTTAAATGATGCAATAAAAATATGTATAAAACATCACAAACTGTAATATTTTACAAATGCTTACGTCCTGCTGATGCAATGGAGACATCTTCCAGTGACAGTCTTCATCCGTGTGTGTGTGAGGAGGATCCTAAACCCACCGACACAGAAGTGCATGTTCACAACTCCCTCTGTGCAGGCGGGGTCAGGACCCTCCTCACCCTGGGTGAGGAGGGGTGGTGCTGTGGCCAGTCAGGTATGAAGTGCTGAGAGTGGATCTTTGGTCCTCTGTGCAGCTCTGTCCACTCTCAGCTTCCCTGCAAAGCAATAACACAAGAAAGACGTCATTTTAACACAAAACAGCATTTTCATTGTTGGTAGCTGCAGTATGTTGTTAAAAAGCAATTTTAAACCCAACGTATACACATGAAAAATATAAATAAACCTAAACCTACAATGCTGCTGACATAGGATGATGATTTATACCAACTATTGGAAGAATTTCGCCTTCAATACAGTTTGTTGTCAATGTGAGGTGATAACTTACATAGTTGGAACACAGCACCACTCTCCCGTTTTTCACTTGGTCATCCATCCTTCTCATCGGGTTGGTCGGGGTAAGGCTGTCTTCTGGGTGGGGTGTGAGCTCCATCTTGGACGTAACTGGAAGTAATAACAACTAAAAAACTACCTTTCAGTCACAATGTAATATTAATGTCACATATCAAGAAAAAAACAATACGTTTCACATGTCCGAGTCAGATGTTCTTATATCTGTAAAAACAAAAACACAAAGGCAAAGTTTAAAAACACGTTCTAACATAAACTAATCAGAGTCACTGTCATCAAGGGAAAGGGTAAAAGGCCTCTCCCAGAAACGTCTGACTCCAAAACTACCTGAGGATGTTGAAGGGGCATCAAACTGGTCACTTACCTTGCACCTCTTTGCACTTACCTCTTCGGTGCAGATGTCTTCTCTGCTTCTCTTTTCTGAGGAAGGAGCAGCAGAGAGATCAGCTGAGGAAGCAGATGACAGAGCAGCTGAGGAAGGAGCAGCAGAGGGAGCAGCTGAGGAAGGAGCAGCAGAGAGAGCAGCTGAGCAAGGAGCAGCAGAGGGAGTAGCAGAGGAAGGAGCAGCAGAGAGAGCAGCAGAGGAAGGAGCAGCAGAGGGAGCAGCAGAGAGAGCAGCAGAGAAAGGAGCAGGAGAGGGAGCAGCTGAGGAAGGAGCAGCAGAGGGAGCAGCTGAGGGAGGAGCAGCTGGCGGATCACCAACTGGGGCAACAACTCGAGGGAAGAGTGGGGCGTTGGCCTGGCCGAAAGGCGGCATGGCGATGGGGGCAGCACCTGGAGCAATAGGATGTTGCCAATCGTGCCAAAACGGCTCTGGAGGGTGCTCCCGGATGAGAGGGGAATCATCTCTCTCATCCATGGTGTCATACCCCGAGTCATCGCTAAGCCAATCCCCCCACTCTTCTGAGTCGTTCCAGTCAGATGAATTGTCAGTCTGTTCACTCACCTCGTCATCGTCTACAGGTAGGTAGGGGGGGTACTCACCTTGCTGTTCACCGTCATCAGCATCTGGTGCTTCATGAGAAGAGGGTGAGGGTGAGAGAGGGATAAAATACTCACCATACTCACCTTGCTGTTCACCGTCATCAGCATTTGGTGCTTCATGAGAAGAAGGTGAGGGTGAGAGAGGGAAAAAATACTCACCATACTCACCTTCGCTGATACGCTGGGTATCAGTGTCCTGTTCTTCATCAGAAGAGGGGGAGGATGAGATAAGAATATACTCACCATACTCACCTTCGCTGATACGCTGGGTATCAGTGTCCTGAGCTTCACCAGAAGAGGTGGTGCTCTGGAGACTGTCATCCAGGATCCTGATGACTTCAGGAAGGCCTTCTTCTGCAGGGCGTTCAACCACATAGTCAAGACGCCCTGTGAGGAAACAGTTTTTAAAATAACATTAGGAATGTAATAGACACCCAGTGTTAAAGCAACAGACCTACATCTGTTAGTTTGAGCAGAGGATGAGAGAAAAGCATTTTATGTCAGACTGAATGACACTTCTACTTGTTCAATCTTTAAGGGAAGTTTTTTAATAGAAGACCACCAAACCTCCACCAAGGCAGCTCACTCTGTGTACTTTTAAGGTGACACTATATTGACACTATATATGACACTGTATTTTGTGTACATTCAATTTGTTTTATTTGTTCTTTGTAAGCCTTTATGCAAACACTATGTTGGAATAGGTAATGGATAATAGGTATTGATTTGTAAATAGCCGGACATGAGTAACTTATTATATAAATATACTACAGTAAATTTATAACTAACCATGCAGCTCATTCTCCTGTTTTATTTACAATTCACGATGTCACACATTTTGAAAAAAGCTCATAAGTTAAATATGTGGATGCAAACCATAATGTAACATTTAGACCACATGTACCAATCACATGTCCTAAATATAAATTTTTTTTTTTAAATAAAAACACAACCTCCTTGGCAAGAGTAAAAATTGCACACACAAAGCTCTGCAGGTATGTCTGAAAATGATGGTCAAGTGAAAAACAAACAAACAAACAAACAGAAACTCTTAACTCAGAATCCACATTTTTAGAAATGTGCACAAGGACTGTATCTGCCATAAGGACAGATACATCTAATCTGTGGTAAACATGCTATCCCTGTGTAAATATCCCTGTGTACAATATCTCTCTCTGCTATCCAATAAGGTTAAAAGCATTACCGTAACAGAAGATAGGTCTTAATGCCATTATTACTACTGTTTTCATATTCTTTTGATATTATTTTATTTGTATTTTTTTTATCTTTGTGTTTTGCAGCAGAGAAAAAATATAGTTTATGTCAATAAAGCCTTTGATCCGGAGAAGAAAAGGATGTTAGGAGGCGACCTGGATCTGTTTACACCTGCGTGTTCTGACGCCATGACATCTTGAAGATGCCGTTACCACGGAAACTGATTTTTGGTTATTTTACAAATTTTAGTCCATTAAGCTATTTTTAACCATTTCATTTTAAAGAAAAGTGTCAAATTTGAAGCCTTCAAATCAAAGTAACACCTTTTTTTCATATTCATACACCAGTCGTTAATAATTTCTACACCTCTCCCGGAAAATTTAAAGCATACAAACAATTTACGGGAAACAATCTTGGAATACACATATTTGATCACGTTAAAACTTGATATTCACACTGGAACTTGTTAAATTATTACAGTAATTTACATTTAAAGAAATTTTCAAACGTACCTGCAGCGAAGTCCAGGTGACAGTCGGGGAGTCCGGGTCCACGGCGAGCCATCTTCAAACTTGAAAAACAAAAACAAGTACAAACAATCCACAGATGAAGTACTTGTTGTGCTTTCAAGTTAAATCCGCTTTCAGTAAAGTGTTTTCCAAAACTTTGCTTTCCACAGGCTGAGGTTGGAGCAGGTCGAAACAAGTCCACGAGCAAGTGTAAACAGACGTTTGGAACCTTGTGCAGCATTTATATACCCTCAGCGGCCATGGTTACGGTTGTCAACACATGTGCAGGTGATATAACTATATGAATGGAGCTCACAGCAGTGTAATTTACAGTTAATTAATGGTCATTTACAGTCAGGGGTGGAAGTAATGAATTACAAATACTCACGTTACTGTAATTAAGTAGATTTTTTGGGTACTTGTACTTTTATGAGTAATTCTTCAAGTGTGTAATTTTACTCATACTTGAGTACAACTCACACCATGTAATCTACTTCGCTACTTATAAAATCAAAAGTCGCTACTGAGTACGCCCACAATTTGAATTAATATTCAAACCTTTCTCTGCATTTTTACAGCCAATAAGGCCGTGCAATCGCAACCGTGCTGTTGAGTATTGCAGCATCGACAGCGATCAACTCGAAGGAAAATGACAACGGAGTCAAAAATGTCCTTAATATTTTGGGAACTTTATTCCACATCAACACGCGGCAAAACTTTCCTCATGGGTGCCATTTTCGTTGTGGTGTACTTTTTTCTTCTTAGGGGCGTGATGACGCAGCATCCGTGATCTTACAATGAAACAGTGCCTCCTTGTGGTGACAACTAAAATACTGTCTCTGTTAAACCACAGTAACCATAATCCAGTTAAACACTGTACAACATGAGTACACACAATGAATATCTTAACACGTGCCAATTTAAGACATAAGCAAAGAATAAACTGCGCTGCAGCAGCAGGCACAGGTGTCTAGAGGTGCTAAATGGTGGAGTACAAACTACTTTATAGACGGAAGATTTCGAGACAAAGAAGCCAAAATGGAGACAGAGGACAACACTGTCAACCATGAAAACGACGTAGAAAAGACGGAGGACGCGTGCCCGTGGCCATACCTGGAGGAATTTTTCATGTACAGAGGGAGAAAAGGAGACAGCGTCCAGATGCAGTGCAAACTTTGTTTGACCTCTACAGTCATTTCAGCTTACAAGACTTCAGCGTCTAAACTTAAAAAAACACATTGAGGTAAGAGGTTTTACAACTATAGGTGTACAATATTGCCTTCTTATTTTTCATGTGTGTTAAGGTTATTAGTTTGGCTAAGATATTGTCACCGCCATTGGTTAGCCTGATAGTAAAATAAGACGGAGCTAGCTAATGTGCGTGTGCATGCATAATTGAGCTACAATTCATAGGAATGTTTTAGCTTATTATTTGGATAACCACCGTCATTACAATAAATTAAATTTGTAGTCATTTAAAACTCACAGGCCTACAATCAGCTGGCCTATAAAAAAAAAAAAAAAAACTTGAACACAGTGCTGAGCTGCATCTCAAATTAATCTTCCAGCTCTCAGCTGACATGTACCAGAGCCCGATTGATGGATCAGTTGATCAGTATCATTGGCCTGATATAGGTCTATCATAGTGACATGGCTCTTAATCAGTAGAGTTATATGTTTCCCAATATGATATATTTTTTTAAAGAACATAATGTGGATTGTTTTTATTTGTTAGCTGTATGGGCAGCATTTTTGTGTATGTGATCCCTTTTCTTAAATTAGATTTGCTATATACACATATTTTGCTCTCTTAGTATTTTTAGGACCTGACTAATACTGAAAACTTTAGGGTGATACTGATAAAAAGGAGTTAAAAATTTAGATACTGATACATTGGTCGATACTCTTTTTACAGATAGTATACAGATTACAGAACTTAGAATGTATACAGAAATTCATGTTTTTTGCAATGATCGTTCAAAATTGGTTTACATTTGTAAATAAATACAGCAATATATCTGCAAGATTTGATCAAATTCACCACTCTTTTATACTATGCTAAACAATCAAAGATTAGCTCATGTCTAGTTGAATGATGTTTTAAAAATGTGTTTTCCTTTAGTGTTAATCACAGTGATGTTATGAAGTAATGTATGAACCTGACGTATGATAATATTTATCTCTACAGAGGAAACATCCATCGAAGATTGAGCAGTACAATATCACTGTGGCATCAACATCTCGTCAGCGAAAGACCACTGCCACACCAAACAAGCTCTCAGCAAATACACAAGCCAAGTTACCAGACCTGATGTTGAGAGCTGCAAACAAACATGTTCCACAAGCAACTGTTGACAAGCTTGTCATCAATTTCATATGTGAGGGTCTACAGCCATTTGCAGTGGTAGAACAGCCATCTTTCAAAGAATTGGTTACCACATTACAACCTCAAGCCAAAGTCATCTCCAGACCCACTGTCTGTGCCAGAATCTGTGAAGCTGCTGATCACATGAAGATGACTTTGGTTGCAGCATTGGATAAAGTCAAATTTGTTGCTACCACTACTGATTGTTGGTCAGCTCATCAGAAAAGTTACCTTGGAGTCACATGCCATTGGATAGAGGAAGAGTCCCTGGAAAGAAGATCTGCAGCACCAGCATGCAAAAGATTGAGAGGGTCTCACACATTTGACATGCTTGCTGGTGCGCTTGATGATATCCATTGCCAATACAAGATTAGAGGCAAAGTTGTAAGAACCACAACTGATAGTGGATCCAACTTTGTCAAGGCCTTCCACATGTTTGGGGCACAAAATGATGCAGATGAAGCTGAAGATGAAGCAGACCCAGAAACTATTGACCTGACTGACCATATTGACTACCATGAGGCAAGTGCAATTCTTGATGAAGACTCTGGTTTGGAGTATCAACTCCCGCCTCATCAGCGATGTGCATGTCACCTGCTAAACCTTGTGGCAACATCTGATGCTGCCCTAGCAGAGAGCATGAATGAAACCTACAAGAGGCTCTCCCGTGCAACCTTTGCAAAATGCCAGGCCATTTGGAACAAAACTGGCCGGTCTCATTTGGCTAATGAAGTGGTAGAGGACAAGTGTGAACTACAGATCATTCGTCCCAATGCAACACAATGGAATTCAACCTACCTTGCCACTGAAAGGATAATACGCATCATTGATGAGAAGGGGGAAAATGCCATCAGGAGCATTTGTGAGGAGTTCAAGGTGAAAATGTGAGTAAAATTGGACACCTACCAATATGGTTGCAAATTTTGTGAATTTTCCTTAATGGATGGTTAAAAACGTGAGCAGACTCTTAATATTAAATCAGAAGATCCCTATTATAGTCATGGTGGGTTTTGTTGTTGTGTCTTACAGGTTGAGTCCTGCAGAAGTTGCATTCCTTAGGGAGTACTGTACCACCATGAAGCCACTGGTGAAAGCTTCAAGAGCAGGTCAGTATGCCGTGGACTTTTACACCACCATGTTAGGGATGGAGGAAAGTAATAAAGCTTGAGTGGAGAAGCTGCTGCAGGGGCTTCCTCAGCTGAGCTCTGAGGACAGAGCTGTCCTGGATGCTAACTTTTCTTTGGAGGAGATTAGTGCTGCTGCTGGTCAGCTGGCTCCTGCACAGGGTGGGCTGCCTGCAGACTTCTGTAAAAGACTGTTACTGGCATCGAGTCATCATGTGGGGCTCTCTCTTCTCCCTAAAAAACAGAGATTTGTCTCTGCTTAGAAATGGAGACGTGGCTCTGTTATGCACAGATTACTAACTTCCTTCAAAAGTACTGGCCACCAGGCTGAAACACTTTTTACAGTTTTTGTACAATTGTACAGTTTGATGTTGGAATAATTTCTTTAGATTAAGAGAAAGTGTTTGATAGGATTGACAATCTTTTTTGTTTTTCCATTATGAGAAGTTTTTCTTTTTGGAGGTGGATTTTTGTCACTTTTGGGGCTGTTGTATCAGGCGGCTTTCTGTTTTGTAAAAGTGGATGATGGGCTGAGCTGCCCAGTATAAGTTTGGAAAGGATCTAACTGGAATGTCCTGTTCCTGGAATATATATTTATATTGGTATATTTGTTAGAAATTTAATCTTTGTTGAATGTTTTAAGAGAAGCAAAGTTATCTAGATTTATGTTGCCAGGTTTATGTCGGAGGCCTCTGCTGGTGTTGTCATTGTTTTTCTGTTTTCATTACAGATCAGAGTGATGTGGACTTTCTCAAAAGATGTTTAGATTTGTATGACAACCTTCAGCAAAGGTGAGCTGGTGAAAAAATATGGTGTAACAGGTTTGTTGGTGGTCATATAGAGACTTTTTTTTTAGGAAAAGGAGAGTCTTGGAGGTTGCCATGGAGACGGTCTGTGTCAGACTGTCTAAGCCAAAAATGGATGCTGTACATACACTGATAAATGTCATTTCAGGAGTGGCCAGATTGAAATCCAGAGAAAACTATGCTAGAGGTGAAAGGTCAAACATTGGTCATCATGTTGAGATTTTTTTAATACCACAGACTGACAAAGAAAACTGAAATTTGTGAATTTTAAAGGTGTGCAAGATGTGCTGTGTTCATTCGCAGGGCCTTGCCTTTTTATTTCATTTGTCTTTGGTTTTGAGTTTTTATTTGTGCTCTTGTAATTATTTTGTGATAAAACTTTTTCTATTTTGAGACCAAGATTCAAGTGGAAATCTTTGTGTGTCTGTCTCTCTCCCTTGGTTTCTGTAGAGGTACAGTGTGGGGGCGCCTGGATAAATGTTAAACAGAAGCTAGATGTAGTGTTCCTCCACTGTCCGTTAAGGATATGAGGAAAAGAAATGGTCGACAACAAAGTGTATGGTGTATTTATAAAAGA
Organism: Perissodus microlepis; assembly: GCF_051167445.1. Classification (NCBI taxonomy): domain Eukaryota; kingdom Metazoa; phylum Chordata; class Actinopteri; order Cichliformes; family Cichlidae; genus Perissodus; species Perissodus microlepis. The sequence goes on along the minus strand of NC_140466.1, from coordinate 32,943,892 downwards.
AAATGGCTTTTAAATTGTATACCAAAACGACCACCAGAAAGTCAACTACAACTTGCTACATAATCATCATGACTGTTGTGTCAGTTTAACAGTTTATGGGTTGACTTCTTTCGGTTCATTCACTGTTTACATCATGAAGGAAAAAGAAGGCAACAGGCTGAGAAATGAAGCTGTTGTGTGTCTTTGTGGCCACACGGGGGCAGTGCTGCATAAATAGTAGAATCTCTTCCTGGACACTTTTTCTGGACCTCTTTTTAAATGACTAATAAAGACAACAACATGAATTACATCAGGATCTGATATGGTTTTGTTTTTTTGTTGAGCTTTATATATTTCAGAATGCCTAGAGTTTGTTTGTTTCCCATGTTTTGTGATACAGAACATCTCTCAGACGGCTGTTGTCTCATAATGGGTCATTACCTGGTCTGATGGGGTGTTTGTTCCATTTATAAATCAAGTGATTGATTTGTGAAATGAGAGATGGCCTCTGACCTGCTGACTGGTGTCTGATCTTCTCTGCTCCCCTCAAATGTGACAACTACTCAGCTAATGTGATGGTGGACAGGAAGTCACTAAACCTGGGACTCTGGAAACACAGTAGATCGTTTCAGGAGATAAATATGAAATGATCGATTTGGCGATTATACTAATATAGTAAGAAAAGAATGTATGAAAAAAAGATTTTTTATTTATACACTTAAGCAACGACCAGAGTCTTAGAATTGCGCTTTCACCAGGTTTTACTTGACTGAACAACAGAACTTCTCTGTCTCCTTTATAAGGGGTCACATCCTGAGTTACACAATGAGTCTTTCAAATGTGTGCGATAACTCACTGCATGTGTAGTCGTGCTGAGACCGCGTGGTCTTATTTTTATTACCCCTTGATTCAGCTGTGACCTGCTTATCAAGTCTTTTTTACAAGTACATCATAATTATCTGCTCTCATGCAGACATAAGTTGAGCAATGGTTTAACAAAATTTCCCATCAAAACCATGAAGGTTTAGCTTTAAGCTTATTTGTCCAAACAACAAAGGATAAACTGCCAGCACCTGGATTGAAACAGAACATAGTAGTGTTGGATGTAAGTAAAGGAAATACAAGCATAACTGTGACTATGGAACAAATCTCCTTCAATGTTAAACCTTGATGTTAACCTGATTGTGTTTATTAGAAAAATCAGCCAATACAGTGTCTGTGATTGTTTCACATAGTTAGTTAACTCTGGTTGTCTGTGGGTTTGTGTCAAATTTGGAGCGAACAAAAGCATGAAAACTGTGGAAGATGCAGACTGTGAAAGTTTAGTTTATTTCATGAATACAAATTATTTTTTACAGTCGCTAGAACAAAGTAGCGTACATTCATGATAAAGTAAATACCACAACACAACATGGACAGTAAGAAGTAAACTGAATTGTCTTAGAACTTATTATATTCTTTAAGCTTAAAAGCAACACCCAGTATTAGACTGTTTGTGTTTTAAGCCTTTTATTCAAAACTAGTATGTGTCAACACTTCTTTCTCCCAGCAGCATTATTGAAGTGACACTTTAACGACACTTTACCTGCTGATGCTTCACATCACAATCTTTATGAGGAAAAAGCTCAGATGTCTGTGCTGTCACTTGTTATGAAAATGGACAGAACCTGGGCTCAGGCTTCCTCTTCTTCTTTCCTTCCTCTTTAATAATAACCATAGATCAGTAAAATAGCCATATTTTTAAACAAATGATTGTGATGAAGAGAATTTTTTTTCCAGTGTGCATGAACTCAAAATCTTTTAAGTTCAAATCTTTTATGTTTACCAACAACTGGGGAAATCCAAACTTGATGTACCAGGTCAACTCAGCGAGCTCCTGTCTTGACCTCCCCTCTGCTGAGCGTGCACACACACACACACACACACACACACACACACACACACACACACACACACACACAGAGTATCATCATAAATGCCATGATATCTTTCTTGTTCAAATAGTTTATTCACTTAACAAAGAGGTAGCTTGGAAACTCAGTAAGAAGCAGGAAAAATAGTTTAAGGACACTTTCTCAAATAAAGAGGATTTCATCATCTTTCTGTACATAATACAGGCTAAATAAAAGAAGAGATACATCAGAAACAAATCAGTAGATCCAGAAATTATAGAGGCAAACTCTTTTCAGCTGTAGAGGTAGAGGTACACTTCATGTACTCATCAGTGTACAGTTCAAATGCCTGTGTTAGGGTGCATTGTTTCAGTTTCATTAAGTCTTCTTGCAGTTACATGACAATTATTATGCTGGACAAGAGTGATAAAAGCTATAGTGTCTTTGACACATGCTGACTGCATTCTTCTTATAACCAGAACAGGAAGTGAGATCAGAGGAGAACAAGAGTGAGCAGTTTGGTGAAAGGAACAGGAAGGATGAAGAAGAGGTGAACATCCACACAGTTTAAAAGGAGACATCATGGCACAATAAGAGCACAAGCTCTAAGATGAAGACTGGTAATGATTAAAAACTGCACTAAGTAGTATCATTCTGTGACTTCAAACTTTAGGTAGTGCATAACATTTACCACTTTATATTAATTTTACTATACGTTTAAATAAATAAAAACAAATAACTTTAAAAGGTGCTGTTATTGAGTGAAAATTCAAAAGATTTCAGGGCTGTTGTAAGCCCTGTATGCTTCAAGATCCAAGTAACGCCCTCACCAGCAGCAGCAAACTGATATGGACCAGTTTATGCCTTTTATTCGGTTGTAAACTCTGATATACTTTTATAATTAACCTTTGGGTGACTGCACAAAGACTGAGAGGGGATGACAGAGAGGGAGAAAGATGGAGGAACACAGCACATATACAGTGGCTTGCAAAAGTATTCGGCCCCCTTGAACTTTCCCACATTTTGTCACATTACAGCCACAAACATGAATCAATTTTATTATTGCACGTGAAAGACCAACACAAAGTGGTGCACACGTGAGAAGTGGAACGAAAATCATACATGATTCCAAACATTTTTTACAAATAAATAACTGCAAAGTGGGGTGTGCGTAATTATTCAGCCCCCTTTGGTCTGAGTGCAGTCAGTTGCCCATAGACATTGCCTGATGAGTGCTAATGACTAAACAGAGTGCACCTGTGTGTAATCTAATGTCAGTACAAATACAGCTGCTCTGCGACGGCCTCAGAGGTTGTCATCTGTAAAATAACAAGTAAAGATGTCAGATATTTGTAGTGAAGTTAAATGTGCCAATTTCCACTTAGAAGCAGTGGAGAAGAAGCCACAAATGTGATGGAAAGACCAAATAAAATAAAATAAAGTACAAATTCCTCACATTTGTACTTAAATGCTGTACTGTAGTAATTGTACTTAATATCATCTGGAAAAAATGACCCAACAACCTCAATGCAAACATCACAGTTTCTGAACAACTGAATGATCTACTTGACGCCTGAAACTACATTGAAAACACACATGACATATTTATATTTTAACAATCGAAAGTTCACATGTAGAAACAATTCACACCGAAGCAGCTTCTTGCATTGAGGACTGTTTATTTTGAATGTTATTTTAATTTTATTATTTTCCATTACTCCGTGTAATGACTTGATTTATCCAACCAATGTAAGAGCAGACCTTCAGAGAAGTAGCAGGTCCGGTACAGGCATGTTCATAACCACCAACAAGCACACCATGAATCTTGTTGTTTTTGGCCATCACTCCACCACCAGAATCACCCTGAGAGAGAAAACATAAATTATGTTTGTTCCAAAACATCTGATAATGATACAGATAAAATGTTGGCAGCATGGCAACTCACCTGACATGTGTCCACTCGAGGTTCTTTGTAACACATCGTGTTTCCATTTGGCCATAAGAATGCTGAATTACATGGATGGAGGTTAAGCTCACACTCAACAACATGCATCTTTGCACACTGGAGATGAGGCGGTGTACCAGGGACTAGAGAAAAAAATGTAAAAAACAAAAGCTACTGCGTGTTTCATGCAAGGAAATCAGACATGAAACATGCTTTGCCTCATTTCTGGAACAAAATGTGTTCTTTAAAAGAAGCTGAGCAGCATTTAAAAAGGAGGGAAATTGACAGTATATCCACAAAAAAAAAGAAATAAATACTTTATGTCATCACAGTTTTCAAATAAAATGAAAATGTAACTATAACAGGCACACAAGAAAAATTAAAATATTATATAAACTAGAAAATTGTGAAGTAATCAAAACAATACTGGTCTTACGTTTGTGGTAGGTTGCATTGACTGTATAACCACCAAAGCCTGCAATCTGAATGACACGCAGCCTACAAATAAAAAAAAAATAAATAGTACATATCCATGTTTTGTGAGCACAAAATAAATCATCTGAATGGAGTCTGCAGGCTGGGTATTTCCAGTTCACTCTAAGTCAGCTAATCTAACTTTGCAGATTCAAACATTTTATTAAAACATTACATTTCCTTCCATTTCCTCATGCTCGTGTTTTATTGTCAGTTATTATAGATCATGGATGTACCTCCTAAGCAGGTACCTAAAATCAAAACCAGAACCCTTTGCTCAATATTCAAGTCTTAGTTACATTATTGTTAATAAAGAAGCTCTGCAGTCACTAATGGGGGTTTGTAACTTCAAAAGCATGATGTCATTTTTTTCATAGACTACAGATGTTGCTACATTTTTTTGCTCTTCCTGGATGTTTAAAAAACCAACCAACTAAACAAGAAAAATACATATTATGTCAACATATTAAGGACTTCCAGAATTCAAACTTTACACTTAAAAAGTTACTCAAAACTCACTTTTTGCAACGTGTACATTTAGGTAAGTCAACAGGCTTAATCTTATTCTCTGGTGGGTCGATTTTCAGAAGCATGATGTCATGTTTTCCTGTTTGGTCCTCAAAGATTTTGTGATCAGTAATTGTCACCATTCTTCCTGGACCTGGATGAATTCCTACATATGCAGACATAGTCCTAAACAATGGAAATGGTAAAAGAACAAAATACCAGTAATGATTTTTGTCTCTGGACTGTTTTTTTAAAATATGTGAAACAGTCATTTCTCACCATCCAGGTTGATCTTTCCAGCAGTGAGCTGCAGTTAGAACCCACTCGCTGTGGATCAGAGAGCCGCCACAAAGAGAATCATGTGTTTCATTAGTTGCAGTTATTTTTACGTGATACAGACGATCATTTTTCTCACAGCTATGGTCGTGAAAGATTCTCTTGTGCAAATCCACCTCTGTGCACACTGTGAAACCTGAGAGAAGAGGCTTACCACCTGAACAACATATTGTCTTAGCCAGGAGCCAGTTATTATGGTTGTAACCAGCAACATGGCTAGAAAAATGTACTAATAAAATTCAGACATTCTGAAAAATTTACAAAAACCTTGAGGCTGTTTTCCTGCCTTAGTGAACAAAGATATGAAATGCTATTTGATTCTGAGTAAGCGCAAAATGAAGTTCATTGTTCTGTGACATACAGCTGTCTTACAGCCTTAAAACTTTTTGTGTGGGCCTCTTTTAGTGGTCACTTATTGCACTCTTAGTTGTTAATACTCAATATTCAGTTTTTCCCCATGCAGGTTAATCAGTCATGTTTGCATGGTTGTAAAATAAAAATATTCATTGTTAATTACTGAAAATCAATAAGTACATAACCTAAGAAGTTGTTTCACATCCTCCTGGATCATATCTTGATATTGTTACCTTTTTAATAATAGCACAACTTTAATCAATTGAATTCTTTCACCTCAGGTGTCTATTTCCAAATCCACTCTAAGCTTCTTCAGAGCGGTTGGTGATGTGTCCAGGTGGCAAAGACCTTAAGGTCGGATTTGTGATATTTGGCTGTATAAATTAAAATATGCATACTATGTGATGTGATTGCAGAGAGATTCAGATGGTGCAAGAGGAGATTTAATGGTTCATTACCTGGACACAATTTAAACGACCATTTATCACAACTAGCTTGTAGCAGTATTTCTCTCTTTCTCTTTCTTTCCCACACATGCATGAGCGTGCAGTGGCGTGTGAGCACCTACAGAGTTAGTTTTTCGAATATATTTCAAATATGGACCCAAATTCAGAACTCAGGAGACAAAGGATGAACTCAAAGATCAGCTTCAATGCAGTAGCAAAAAATACAAAAACACAGTGGCAGGGCAGCAGGAGGGAAACTGGATACTAGCAAAACCAGGGAAACACTGAGGAAGGAAACAATACAGAGAGGGAGGACACAGCAACCAATTAAGACAAACTGAGGGAGTAAATACACAAGGAGCTCAGGACAAACAGGAGACACCTGGGAGGACAGCTGAACCTAAATAAGAAAACAGACAAGCGACGTAAAACAAAATAAAAACCACAAGAGACAACAGACTAACACAATAAGTAACTTGGTGTGCAAGAACAGAAACACAGACGTGACACAGAACGCAGGACAATGGAGGAAAATAAACTCACTGAACTATTTTTAATTACAAATTACAAAAGGAGATAGTCTGAGAAATAAGCTCAAAGCTACAAAATTCAAAGTAACCAGAACAAACTAAGCATAAAGATGAAAGGTGAAAATTTAAATCACAAATAAACTAAGAAACAAATTGAAACTATTTAATAATAACAGTAGTATCTTGGGCTACGTCCACACGTACCCGGGTATTTTTGAAAACGCAGATTTTTCTATGCGTTTGCACCTTTCGTCCACACGTAAACGGCGTTTTCGGTAACTGAAAACGGAGATTTTTAAAAACTCCAGCCAGGGTGGATATTTTTGAAAACTCAGTTTTTGCGTTTACGTGTGGACGAGAAAAACGGAGAAAACGCAGCGTCAAAGGTGTGCGCATTTTTTAACGTCACACTGTGCGCCAGGTTATTGTTTCGGTGAAATGAATTTCTACAATGGCGGACTTACACAAAATACCATTACTGTTAATTTTACTCTCTGCGGTGTTTAAATGCTTACACAGTTACTGTCCCTCCACACATAGGACTCAGTTCTGCTTCTATGCGCCATCTTTGTTTACTCTTTCCCACCCAGGCTGACTTCTGATTAGCCAACATTTCTACACGGATAGGAATATAGCGCCATCTGCTGCTTTGGCATGTTCCTAGCAGCGTTTTCCTTCATTTTTGTGGACAGGATTTTTTTTAAAAACGAAAAATCTCCATTTTCAAAAGTACCCGTGTACGTGTGGACGTAGCCTTGTTTTGTGTTTCTAGCTTCTAGGGATTCTAGAAATGGAAAAATGTACTTGATGGAAGGGAAGAGCAGTCATGCTGTCCAAATGTAAAGTAAAACATGAGTTGAATCTATCAATTTACACACTTTTCTTATTTGCCTTTCCATCATACTGTGTCATAATGTGCTATTTCTTCTCTGCTGTGCTGAATTTCACAATAGAAGACGACCATTTGGCAGCCACTGTGCAGAGCTGTGGCCCAACTCCAAATGTAACCAGAGCTCTTATCCATCCATTTAGTGGGTTTATCAGCAGTGATCAGTCCCATAGATATGGGCTAGTAGGGCCTTCTACACCTGCTAGTCAGTTCAGAAGGTTGTTATCATCCATTCAGATGGAGGATCACTAACAGGAGGATGGAAAGACTCCAGAATCCATTCTCACTGATCTCCGGTGGATACGGCAGTGTTTACAAGTGAGATGATTTAAATGGACAGCATTTATAGAGTGACTATAAAAAGTCAGCGAGTGTCAGTAATCACTCAGTCAGTGTTGGGAAAGTTACCTTTAAAATGTATTCCACTACAAATGACAGAATACATGCCCCAAACTGTAGTTTGTAACGTATTCCATTAAGTTACTCATTGTGAGTAACGTATTCTGAATACTTTCAATTACTTAATATATTAAAAGTCTAAAGAGCTCGGAAAGAAAAGCGTCTGGACTTCTTTAAGCTGCTTGAAAACGTTTCACCTCTCATCCGAGAACATCTTCAAGCAACTTAAAGAAGTCCAGACGCTTTTCTTTCCGAGCTCTTTAGACTACGATGACCTGATGACTGAGAACCTTCACAGACTTAATATATTGTCATGCTTTTTACAACTACATGAATGTAGCGATCACATCCTGCAAATTCTTGTTTGTTTTTCTCTACTAATTGGCTGTTAAGCCCAAATCTCCCTGAATATTTACTGTAGAGGAGCAAAGACTTATGTTAACATAAGTTAACATAAGATGTTAAGATAAGATTTGATGTTAGCTTGGTGGTGAGTAGCCTTCAGTAATAATAAAAATATCACACAGCAGTAGTACATCCTAGATACTGACGGTAGTTTCAGTAGGCTAACGTTAGTTTTTAAAAACAAACTTACTTCCAGATGTTTCTTTAGGTTGGAGGTGGAGTCTTTGATGCTGAGAGCAGCTTGGTTGCTAGGAAACAGAGTTTGCGTTGCAGGGTCAGATTTCATCCTTTTCTTCTTTAAATGTGAAGTGGTGTTGGAATTTCCAAGTAAGAAATGCATTCCTGCCCTGCTGCTGGCTCTGTTGTGCTGGCTCCGGGTCCATTGTGTAACTGACGCCATCAACATCAACAGTACATTCGAGCCTCTTATTACGTGTTTTATTTGGGTTTCCGGCAATGCGTTTAATTACCAAAATTAGAGATGGGATATCCTAACATATGAAACAGAAAATGACTGCTGTGTAATCCATTTATTTCAGTAACTGTATCCTAATTATCACCTATTTAAACGGTAACTGTGACGAAGTGGTTACTCATATTTTGTATTTTACATACGTAACACCTGTACATGTATTACTCCCCAACACTGCACTCAATAATGTTAATGTGGTTGTGTTGAGTAATACTGCGAGTGCTGATATAAGAGCTTTGAGCTGCATTTGTAGATATTACTACGTGTTTTACAGTCTTTATGGTGCTAGCTTAAAGTTACGGTGTAAGGGTTAGCTTATATTGTGGTAAAGCGGTTACTATTTAAATGGTGTCTAGACAGAAATATTAACTCCTGTTATGACTAAGTTGCTAAGTTACTAGTTAATGAAGTTACCAGTAACATGGTTAATCGCATCCACAGATTCACAGTAAATATCCCGATTAGCTTCAATGGATCTATAATAAATTTCTAATAGTTCTAGCGCTTCATTTAAACCGTATGATACTCATACTTACCCAGAGTCAGTGTAAAATAAAATTCTACCTGTGTGAACAAAGTCTGGCTCCTTTAATCCTGCATGACAAACTTCAGGATGCAGGTTTATTGACCCACTTTCCTGCTGGCACACCTGTGACACCTGAGAGTCAGCTAGAAACTTACAGGAATGTTTACATCATGCAAAGACCGATAGACTCTGTAATACTGTAAATGATCAGTAACTTAGGTTAATACTAAACATTTGTGCCTCTCTGTCTGTGCTGAACCATTTATAATCAGGTTTTGAGTCAGGCTGCATTGAGTGTGGGACTTAAAAGCATTAGGCTTGAAGATGGTATGAAAATCTCTACTTACCTTCTACGCTATATTTTTGTTACTGATTTATTAATACATTTTACATTGTTTCTTTTGTTTATCAGTAGAGAGAACACAGATTTCAGAGGCGCAAAGAGAAGCACTGTTGCTTCATACTTAATACTTTAAAGCTGCATTAGGGGAAGACAAGAAGCAGAAGTACTTCCAGGTACAGCCGCAGTGAGGGAGCAGACACCTTACACTGAGTTCAGAGAAGTCAGAATTTCAAAAAGCGTCTGAAATGTGCTCAGAAACAGCACATTTTATAATAACAACTATAATATTATTATAAATAGTAGTTATTCTCTTATTATTATAAATAAATATCAAACATTTCAGTTGATTTTCTATCACATATATTGTGTTAGCCCTGTGATAAACTGGCAGCCTGTCCTGCTTTTGCCCTGTGGCAGCTGGGATAGGCTTCAACCTCCCACTGTCACGATCCTGGGTCTTTTGACCCAGCGTTTTAAGTTTTAGTTTATTTTTGATGTTTATGGTTTATTTTTAAGTTCATTAGGTTATCTAAGCTCATTTGTTTATTTAGATTCCCCTTGTGTCTTCTACCCCTGTGTTTTAGTCTCCCTTTGCCCTTTATGTGTTTCATGCTGCGTGTCTTATGTTATCAAGTTTATATTGTCTTGTCTGCGTCTCATGTTTCCTGTTTTACTTTGAAGGTCTGTGTCCTATGTCAGTGTAGTCAGCTTTGCTTCCTTTGTCTCGTTATGTCAGAGTAGTGTCAGCTGTTTCCCCATGTGTTTCCACTTCCCCCTAATCAACCTTGTGTGTATTTATTCTGTGTGTTTCTGTTCATTCTTTGTCAGGTTGTCTGTTGTTCCATGTCTCCCGGATTTTCCATGTTTATGTTTTTGCAACGTTCAAGGTTTTGTTCTTTGCATTTAGTTTTCCCAGTTTAGTTCTAGTTAGGTTCTTTCTTGTGTGCATCTGCCTTTTGTTTTTGTACTCTTTTATCAGCCACATTAAACGGCTCGCTTTTAACCTGACTGTGTTTTACCCAGCAGACATTTATTTCAGTGACTTTTTTGGATTTAACGGACTTTGGATTATTTCCTGTGCAGGAAAGCAGGAGGAGGCTATTTGGGCTCAGATGACCCGGATAGCCACGGCTAACCCAAGGTTTCTGGATTTTCTTGCCTGATGATTTAAAGAACTTTGTTACTGCCTCAACCTCAGTAGTAATATAAAGGCACTTTTTAACTAGTTTAGGAGCATTTCACTTTTCTTTTGTGCTCTGAAAGACACAGAGGCTAGTAGTTTTTAAAACAGAGTACCACAAACAACATGTATCCTTTTAGAAATAAACTTTTCTTGTGATACTTCTAAAAACCACATATTCTTAACTAGCCACAATAGCACTGTATCGACCCCCCCCAATGTTCCTTTAATGCAACCTATAATTGTCTAGTAGCCACACAAACGCACTGCAACAGTAAGACTTGATGATTAGACAGAGGGGGTTACAGGTAGGGCCCCAACAGTCAGCAAAACAAGTCATAAAACAATAAAAGCTGCATACTTATCAAGAGCATCCCAGCACACACATCCCAACTGTAGTTCCATAGTTTCCACCTTTTTTCTTTACAAACTGCTCCTTTATCTAACAATGACACCTCCTAGCGACTAACTAAACCTCCATAGTTTTTCACCTTTTTTCTTTACAAACTGCTCTTTTCATCTCTCCATGTCAGAGGTCAACTGAAACCAAGTCCACCTATATAAAAACACCCCATCAGACACACAGTATTTTCCTCAGCACTTCACAACTTTCGCAAGGTATATCGCTTTAAAATGCCACCGGCCACACACGTAAGACCATATTTTGTTTGATTATTTCAGTTAATGCTAGAATCTGATTTCGGTTTCTGTGACTGTTTTATACTTACATTTATGTATTTGTTTAATACTGTATGAAGAACAAGTTTTTTTCTTTTTGTAAATTTTGGAGTAGATATACTGTGTGCCAAGTTCCTTGTTTAAAAATCATTTGGAAACATAAAAAAAGATGAAACATCATTCTACTCAAAATTTTAGCTTTTGAAAGATTATGAATAACTTTTGTTCTTTTCCTTTTTCTCTAGTCCCTGATGAACCACCTAATCTTCAGTGTGCAGACATGTGTGTTGCTGACTGTGAGCCTACCAGATACTCTCAGTGTACTGCATATGTGCCATATAACAACAGGCTGTGTCTGGAAGAACATCAAGTAGATGCACGTGGGGTTAGTTGACTGCTAATATTACTGTATATCATCTGTGTATGTTTTAGATATTTTGGGGAGCACAAACTACATTTCTCTTCTCTCGGGGTGATTCTGGTGGTGGAGTGATTTACAACAACATGATTTATGGTGTAATCAGTTCTGGTTTTGAACGTGTCTGTACTGGACCAGCTGTTACTGTGAATGTTTGTTCTGACATGAACTGGATAAATCAGAAAATTGCTCAAAATAATGGAAAATAACTGAATGAAAATAACATCCAGAATAAACAATCATCTCTACATGAAACTTGTGTGCTGTGTGTTGTTTCTACTCTAGAATATCTTCATGTTAACTGCAAATTGTGAACCTTTTTCTTTGGTCTAAAATATTGTGTCAGATTTGCAGCTTGTGTGTGTGTTTGAATGTGGTGTCACGTGTGTAGCAGCTCATCCTGTTGTTCAGAAACTCTCAGACTCACACTGTGAAGATGCAGAAAGGCTTTCTGATCAGACATGCCACCAATCAGCTGCAGGGCCTGAACATGATAAACTTCATAAATCTGAGTTGATTGTTGGGGGTGGAAATGTTTACATGGAGGCTGTTGGCTCATTGGTGTCAGATGAACTTTTTTTCAATCACTGCACTAAGGGCATTAAAATAAATACAGTAACCATCAAAATAAGTTTTGTTGATAAAATACATTTCTTGAAACCGTCCATTGTATTGTCCGAACTCTAAACACTGAATCCAATTTTCAAACTAAAAGCAGTGCTTTCAAAATTTACACTAAAGCAAAAAAACCTACAAGAACAAAAAATAAACAAAATAAAATTATAGTACATAGCGACATATGTGTTTTATTTCTCATAACACATCATTTCCATCTTGTCTTCAGTCCTGCATTTTTATACTTCTAAGACCAAAATGAAAACTAAACTCTTCATATTCACAAACACTATTTGTTTCAGGATTTCATCATGATTAATTTTCCATATGAGGCAGTGCTTTCAAATTACTTTTGAAGTAGTACAGAGAAATTACTCTTCTCCTCTTCTTTTAAATTGCATCAATATTTTCCAACTGAGCAGTAAAAGGACACGGAACTCAAACATGAAGCATCAACGTGATGTTTAGATGTCGATTAATATTACAATAAGAGACTAAAGTAACTCGCTTTGAACACTTCAGTTTTCTCTCTTGATGCTGCTCTTTGTTTCCTCCTCCACTTGTATTTTTCTGCACTTCAGTGAATGTGCATAGCGCCCTCTGTTGTATGTTTGGGAGAACTGCACTGCATTGTCATCAAATGAAACTGTGCAGAGGTGGAAAATGAGCAAAGGAAGCACATCAACTGAAGAAGCTTCTTGGATCAGAAGTTAAACATCATCCAGAACCTTAAAGAAGTAAAGTCACTTTATTTCCAGGCTCCTTAGACAACCATGACCTGGATGACTGAGAACCTACAAACACACATGAGCAGCAGTTTATTTAATGTGGACCTGAGCGGTGCCCAAAACAACAACCAAACAATTTTTATTGAACCCTACTTCAGCCAATCAGCAGTCTTTATCTCTTTCAGCATCAAACACAAACCACACCTTGAAGAGAGGTGACAAATCCACAAACACCTTCAAATGTAAACACACATCACACATGATCAACATGGATCCTAACATAGTTGATACTTTTTTTTGTAAAGCCTGATACTAAATGTATGCAGGCCACCTGAACTGCTTTGTCTCGAGTGCCGCCCACTGGGTTGGTCACTAGAACTGTGTGTTGCCATCACTGGAGCCGTGGTTGGTCTTTTAGATTATTTAGACTGGGACTGTTTTTTGTTGATTAGGCGGCATGGTGTCCTGACGGCTGCCTCTGTTGTTTTTTTTCCCAGGAGGAGGAGAGTGGAGCACAGGTGGACAGCAGCCACGGAGCAGAGAGCACGGAGTTTTGGATGAAGACATGACACAGGAGTCGAGAGAGCTCAAGGGATTATTGTGTTGTCTTATTTACTCCACTGTAAATAAAGAGCACTGTCCATCGCACGAGTCCTGCTTTTGGGTCCTCCTTCCCCACTTCACAAACACTGAAACTAATTATACAGGTAATAATAAAGGAACCAAAAGTTCACATCTATAGCTTTAAATTTGGACAAATCTGTCAACACAACCATCAAGAATAGAATAAAATACAAACAAACACTGAAACTAATGAAAAATTACACATGATATATGAACTGTGGAAACTAACTGAACAATAAAACTCAGAATAAACAAATTCAAACATTATATGAAAGGTATAAACTGATTTGCATCTTATTGATTTGCAGGCTTACTTTGCTCCAGGACTTGACGACTGGCCCAACCCGTACAGTCTTTGTCTCTTAATACTGAATGTTGAAAACTGATACTCATGGACACCTTATTTCAGTCTCTTTACTTTGCATAAGAGACCCAAAGCATTACATAAACATGATGTTGTCTAGTTGACCAGCACGTCCATTACATGTTTTGCCGTTATTGCTGTTTGTTACGAGTTCAAATATTGAGGGTGAGCACAAAACAATAATGGTCCAGAAGAGCTTCGGTCAAACAATGATTTTAATGAACACGCGCGTGGGGAGATGAACACTGCCCACAGACAGCATCGATCTCCGCCCAATGATACACAAGCAGTTGTTTTATACCATCAGGGTTTACTTTTATGACGCCCCCTCATGCGTCAAGCAGATACAACACATGCATAAGTTTCAAAACCACAAATGTTCTGTTGACGACTTTTGACACATTTAAAAGGACATCTTCTCCGTCTCGAGGCCAGGTGCTTCCTATTAATCTTCTAACTCTCGCTTATCTCCTGGAACAAACTGTCCCTTAGGCAGACACAATTTTGCAATCACAAGCTTTTGCAAACTATTATTTGAACTCTTACCTAAATATGAGTCTAACTACTGTTTGTGTGTGTGTGTCTCGACCTCCAACGCACTCAGCCTCACCCCGCCCGTTGATGCTTCTAACCTTTTACCAGACAGACGCTCTCTGTGATAGGTGTAATAATCTTAACTAAGAACATGTGTAATCTATTGAATAAATGCTTTGATGAAATGATAATTAATGTAATGGTAATGATGATGGTTATGAATAGTAGCAGTAAAATATTTCCCTGATCTCCACACTCCCGCTTTTGACCTCTTGACCACAAGAGGTCACCATACGTTGCTTGTGTCACTCCTCGACCCACTCAGCTGCTTCCATGTCCATCAATGGCATCATGGGCCCGGGTCACCGTTCCCTCTCTAGCCGTCCTCTGGCCCAGGGAATGAGACAACACCCTCTGAGACATTAGACAAAAACAAACACCTTTCCCTACTACGCCTCCCACACTTATCTCCTCAATTGGTCTCTTAATTCTTCAAACTTGGTTCAAGCTATCATGTTTGGGACTCTCTAATCAAAAGCAAGCCTGACTTATGGCCTTGGCTCCCTATTTCGTCTACCTTTAACAACGGCGGGAGTGAAGCTCCCGTGGAATGTGCTCCGTCTCCTCTATTATCAGAAAAAGCAAGGTCCTGACTCTCTGAAAACAGTATTTCTTATACCTCAGCAGTATAAT
This sequence comes from Perissodus microlepis, assembly GCF_051167445.1. Lineage (NCBI taxonomy): Eukaryota > Metazoa > Chordata > Actinopteri > Cichliformes > Cichlidae > Perissodus > Perissodus microlepis. Next base: position 32,928,561 of record NC_140466.1, on the reverse strand, counting down.
GCATCATAAAACAATATCATTCATTCACAATAAATCAGCAGCCTAATGTAATACAAATCAGTTTAACAAATGTAATAGTTATCACCTTCTTCTAATTCAGGAGAATAATGCAAACTAAAACTACATAATAATTTCACAATCATTAATCAGGGGCATAACGTGGCATAAGATAATATAATAATCTCACAGTCCCCCTTTGATCTCTTTTAAAAGAGATCACTTACACCCTAGAATCCAGGTTTGTGAGGTCCATTTCTTCTTCTTAGTCCTGAGGCCCTGTGTCCCCGTTTAACGAGTGGACCATATTGGATGACCTCTGTGATTGCGCAGTTCAGATGCAAGAAAAACTATGATTACAACAACAGTAGTTACAGATAACACTCCCATCGCTCTCCAGTTCTCCCACAGCTTTATCTTGGTGCTCCAGTTTCCCCAACCTCATTTTGGTGCCACCTTGTACCTTTCAAACATACTCAGACTAGAACCTCTGTCCAAGGAGCTTTTAACCTTTACTTTATTGCTGCAGCTATCAGTGTCTTCCAGTCGGGTGATTCTCTGCTCTTCTTTCTTCGACCTCAGGGGTTAGACCACCCTTCAGTCGTTGCACAGATCAGGGGATTATTCTGCCCCGATTTTCAAACAACGATCTGTGTATTCTGGGGTCACAGCCGTGTCCCCCTTTTTACCAAGAGCCTCTCGAACCTCGTTGGTCTGGTGTTCCTGGTTTTTTGCCAACCCCTTCATGGTTATTGCTGTGTTCATGGGATCCATCCTTTTGAGGTGACTAACTAGAGCCCAAACTGCATGACCCTTGGCCCCAGTTGCTGTCTCGGCAGTCTCCACGTCTATCTCTGCTGCGAAGGATCCTCATATCTCCGTGACCTCGTCTGGTGTCTGTTCCTTTCTCTGTAAGACAGAAAACCAAAACACCTCTCTGCCTAGCCTTAATAATCTAATGTTGTTATTCATTGTTCCTCTAGCCATTCAAAATTGGTTTAGAATATTCAGAATGTTCAGGACTCTCTGGCCCAGGGACTTATTCTAATCATAATCTATGTGTGTGTAAGCGTGTTTGCATTTAGCCCTCTGCACTCAAAGTTAATACCTGCAATATATCAGTCCGGACCATCATGCCGAACAAAGCTTATGACCTTCTAAAGACTGAGTGCCAACTCATTATGAGCACATTTGCAATGCGTATATGAAAATAAAAATAACCACTTATTTTAGTAAAAGAAATCAAAAACAAATTAACCATTTTTACTTCTAACCTTTGCCACCTTTTTACAAAAATCATGTGTTTCTTTCAGCCTTCCGTCCTACGATTTCCTCTCCAGTGCGATACTCAGCTTCTCATGAACACAGGCATTTTATCCTCTAAACGCTATTCAGTTTATTTCAATCATTAATGCTTAAACATGAAAATCATGCTTTAAACTTCTCACTGGTTCTCTAAAAAAGTCTGGGAACTTTTGGGTCATTACAAGCTTAAGTTTTACCATACCTAAATTATTAAACACACAAATAAAGTCATAGAATATTCATAAAACCATTGTTTGATGTTAAAACTCATCTTCCCCCTTTTTGACACACTCCCATGTGTCAATTCACCTGGAGCTAGAAATTAAAAGAAAAGGTTAGTGACATCATATCTCAGAAAGTATCAGAAATTCTCCTCTCGAGTATCGTTGCCCCAGTCTTGTCATCCTGTGTTAGGAAATGAAATCAGTGTAGTTATTATGTTAAATCTGTTAAACTCCTGGCTCCGCCCAGAGCCTGCATCTGCACAATTGCCTAGAAACAAAACCTGTATTAATATGAACTTCACATTTGAAACGTCGTTTTTTTTTTCCCCCACTGTTTTTCCCTCACTGACCACAGCAGGGTAATCTATGTCTTGATTCAGCCATGAATCCAGCTCACCTGATTCATCCCTGAGCCCAACCGTCACTGGCATCTGATAGTGCTGCACTGCATGTTTTTCCCTTGATGTCACTATTTTCAATGTTTAACCCTTGTGCTCCCCTTCGGGGCAGCCCCAGACCCCGGGGGTCCCAAAGTACCCCACCCTCAGTAGAGACAGGTGAATGAAAATGAAAAAAAAAACAGAATGATCATTTGGGGTCGAAGAGTGCCCCAAAGCGATTCTAATGGGTTCGTCAGGGGATCGGGAAAGAAAACGTAGCACTTGGGGGCCACGCACAGAAGCTGCTGCGGCAGCGTGGGGGTCATTGATACCCCAGTACATAAAAATGAAGCATAATCACAATAATGATAATAATGATAATAATAAGAAGAAGAAGAAGAAGAAGAAGAAGAAGAAAAAGAAGAATACAACACACAGACGCTTCTGAGTTTTATTTTATTTTATTTGAAATTACACTCACGATACAACTGAGGCAATCTGGAAGGCCATACCTTTTAGGGTATGCGCAATAGGGAGGGTGCGTTTTTAAAATGCCCCCCCTCCCCCCCGGGGCTGTATTTTTGATTACAATATCAACAAACTGTCCGTGTTTCAGGTGCTCGGTGCTGTACAGCGCCCTCGGTGGCTGTGAATACATGATCAGGAGACGTTGAATGGAAGGAATGAAACGCGGCGTGAGGAGTCTTTTCCTGATGCTGTAATAATGTTCAGCGTAAAAGTCATCCTCCAAGTGTCACAGCGGGATGGAACGGACACACGCGCAGGCTCTGAGTTGGGAAACACAAGAATCTTTATTACAGCACACCAGGTGATCTATTTACAGAGGTGAGGGGGAAGCTGGGCTCCGGGGGTCCACACACAAAGGGAAAAGACGCTGAAAGTCCACACGCACTCCGTCCACTCCTCACGCTCCTCTCCACACTCCACAGAAAACACGATGACATACTCCACTCCTCGCACACTCAATCACTCAGGAAACACAGGGGTTGGTCCAGGGAATGCGGGTCGGCAACGGTCCAGCGACGAGAAACACAGAGCTGCCGTCTTATAAAGGAGCTGGAACACTCTCGTAACGAGCCACAGGTGCGTGATGGCGACCAGGTGCGTGGACCAAGGGCAGAAGCCCACAGGTGAGCTCCGCCCTGGCAGAGGGAGGAGGGAAAGAGAGGAAGGGAGAGAGCAGGAACAAAATGAAAAACATATGTAGCCATACTGAGCCGACCGGGTAGGCACAGGGACCCTGACACCAAGACTCGCAGACACTCGTGTTGTCTCTGGCTGGGGTGATTGGTCTTGCACCCGTTGCATGCTTCGGTGCGGTACTCGTTGATCACTAGGTCGAGTAGGTGATACACCTACGCAGTTTTCACGGTATCGACGAGTAAAGAAGACGCCCAACCGTCAAGCTCGGCGTCTTTAACTGAGAATATCCAAGGGCTCCACCGAGCCCCATGAGAACACAAGATGTAAAGTACGCTCCTGTGCCAAATAATCCCAGGGAAGCGAGGCGGAAGAATTTACACCGCTCCTTCAATTCGATCCTCTCCTCTTCTTCCCTTTTTCTTTATTCTTCCTCCTTTCTCCTCTTCAGCCTTTCTCCTTCGAGAGTCTTCTGGGCCGCCTTATACATCTCGTTGGTGTAGTGGTTTCCTCCATTGAAATCCACCATTTCATCCAAAAGACAGCCCCAGAGTGTCGATCACAGCGATATTTCTACCGTCTTCGCCCTCTGCCTCTTTTCTCAGACAGCCGTCGGTGACAGACTCGGGCGAAACGTCTTCTTTGAAAGCGTTCGCATCCCCCAGGATGGTGTTTCCGGACGCACTCTTTCCCGATCCTGTTTTACCGACCAGAAGGAGTCTCAGTTCTTCACGGGTCGCAGAGCCTGCGGGGTTGGGGAAATGATAGTAACATTTGAATCTAGAAAAAAAAAAAACATAAAACACTACGTTACACTAGGCTTTTCTTTTGTTATCTTTGTATTGATGTTGACAGCAAGCAGTTTGTCCACATAAAGCGAGTAGCACAAGCAGCACACAACCCTAGGATTGCACTTTACCTTTGTATCGATGTTGACAGCGAGCAGTTTGCCCACATAACGCCAGTAGCACAAGCAGCACACATCCCTGGATCCAGCTTTTGGTCGCCAACATTTTCAGTAAGCTAAGAAAAGAAGAAAGAAAAAAGAGGTGAAATGAAGGCACATTCAAGGAAAGTATTTCAGATCAGATTAGCAAGTTAAACCACACTGAAAATACACGTTGAATAAACCATGGCCCCAAACTGGTCGGTTGTCCCATGTGTTTCCCCCGTAGCTGCTCCGGGCGCACACACAATGAGCCCTGGTTTCGCGACGCAAGCGTAGCAACAACCTCCTTCTACTCCTCACTGCCTCCTGTATGTGTGTGTGTGTGTGTGTGTGTGTGTGTGTGTGTGTGTGTGTAGGAGGTACTGGGTTCCTCACAGACGGTGGTGTTTGCGAAACCCACCCTCCCCAAAGCTAAGGGCTCGCCAGCGAGGCGCGTGAGAGTGAGGAAAATGTTTTAAAAAAGGGAAAGGAGGATGAGGAGACACTGAGGGTCCGAGGTCTAAACGGAAGGCTGTGTTCAGGTAACCCGCCCTCCGCAGACCTAAGCGTACGCTAGCGAGGCTCTTGAGAACGATGTAGAGGGAGCAAGGAGGAGGAGGAGGCAAGGAGTGTCTGAAGTCCAAACGGAGGGCGGTGTTCGCGTAATAGGCAGGCCACATAGCTGGTCTTTCACTAGCGAGGCAGATGAGAACGAAGGCGAGGGAGCAAGAAGGACGAGGGGCATGGAGAGCCCCAGGTCCAACTGGAGGGTGGTGTTCATATAATAGGCAGGCCAAGCAGCTGCTCTTTCACTAGCGAGGCGCATGACAACGGTAGAGAAGGAGCAAAGAGGATGAGGAGCAACGGAGAGCCCGAGGTCCAACTGGAGGGTGGTGTTTGCGTAATAGGTAGGCCAAACAACTTCTCTTTCACTAGCGAGGAACTTGAGAATGATGGAGAGGGAGCAAGGAGTACGAGAAGCAACGCAGAGCCCGAGGTCCAACTGGAGGGCGATGTTCGCATAATAGGAAGGCCAAACAGCTTCTCTTTCACTAGCGAGGCGCATGACAACGGTAGAGAAGGAGCAAGGAGGACAAGGAGCAACGGATAGCCCAAGGTCCTCACCGAAGGGGGTGTTCGCGAAAACGGCCCTCCACACACCTAAGCATACACTAGCGAGGAGCATAAACGGAGGGCGGTGTTCGCGTAATAGGAAGGCCAAACAGCTTCTCTTTCATTAGCGTGGCGCATGACAACGGTAGAGAAGGAGCAAGGAGGACAAGGAGCAATGGAGAGCCCGAGGTCCTAACCGAAGGGGGTGTTCGCGAAACCGGCCCTCCGGAGACCTACGTGTACGCTAGCGAGGAGCATGAGAACGATGTAAAGGGAGCATAGATGAGGAGGAGGCAAGGAGTGTCTGAAGTCCAACCAGAGAGTGGTGTTCGCGTAATAGGAGGGCCAAGCAGCTGCACTTTCACTAGCGAGGCGCAGGAGAACGATGGAGAAGGAGCAAGGAGGACGAGGAGCAACGGAGAGCTCGATGTCCTCACCGACGGCGGTTTTCGCAAAACCCACCCTCTGCAAACCTAAGCGTACTCTAGCGAGGAGCGTGACAAGGATGTAGAGGGAGCAAGGAGGACGAGGAGGCTCGGAGAGCCTGAGGTCCAACTGGAGGCCGGTGTTCGCGTAATAGGCAGGCCAAGCAGCTGCTCTTTCACTAGCGAGGCGCGGGAGAACGATGGAGGAGCAAGGAGGACGAGGAGCAACGGAGAGCTCGATGTCCTCACCGACGGCGGTTTTCGCAAAACCCACCCTCTGCAAACCTAAGCGTACTCTAGCGAGGAGCGTGACAAGGATGTAGAGGGAGCAAGGAGGACGAGGAGGCTCGGAGAGCCTGAGGTCCAACTGGAGGCCGGTGTTCGCGTAATAGGCAGGCCAAGCAGCTGCTCTTTCACTAGCGAGGCGCGGGAGAACGATGGAGAAGGAGCAAGGAAGAGGAGGAGCAACGGAGAGCCCGTGGTCCTCACTTAGGCCGGTTTACGCATAACCCAAGACCCATCCGGCAAAGCGCTCACCTGCGAGGAGCAGGAGAACGGAGCAGAAGGAGGTCGCAGGACGGGGAGGCAGGAAGTGTCCGAAGTCCTCACTTAGGCCGGTTTACGCGAACACTGCCAAGAAGGAGACGACGATGATGATGATGATGAGGTGAAGTTGAGAGTTGTTTGCTCCGGCGGTTCGGGGTCCCTCCAGACCCCAGTGTTTGCCATCGTAACTTACGAATGTGCATTGGGGTTGCGAAATACCCCGTCGTGGGTACACTTTGACCCCTTAGTAATCGCGGAGCAGAGAGCACCCCCGGTCCTCGCGAAGGCCGGTTTACGTGTAACCCGGGGCCCACCTGGCTAAGTGCTCCCCTGCGAGGAGCAGGAGAAAGGAACAGAAGGAGGTAGGAGGACTAGAAGAGAGGGGGAGTCCGAGGTCCTCACGGAGGCCTGTTTTCGCGTAACCTGGGGCCCATCCGGCTAAGCGCTCGCCTGCGAGGAGCAGGAGAACGGAGCAGAACGAAGAAGGAGGACGCTGAGGCAGGGAGAGTCCGAGGTCCTCACTGAGGCCCGTTTACGTGAACACTGCCGAAAAGGAGACGATGATGATGTGAAGTTGAGAGTTGTTTCCTCCGACGTTTCGGGGTCCCTCCAGACCCCAGTGTTTGCCATCGTAACTTACGAATGTGCATTGGGGTTGCAAAATACCCCATCGCGATTCCTAAGGGGTCACACAGTACCCACGGAACACAGAGCGCCCGAGGTCCCGAGTTAGGCCTGTTTACGCGTAACTCGGGGCCCATCTGGCAAAGCGCTCACCTGCAAGGCGCAGGAGAACGGAGCAGAAGGAGGAAAGAGGACAGGGAGTCAGAGAGAGTCCGAGGTCCTCGCTTAGGCCGGTTTATGCGTAACCCGGGGCTGATCCGGCAAGGTGCTCGCCTTCGAGGAGCAGGAGAACGGAGCAGAAGGAGGAAGGAGGACTAGGAGGCAGGGAGAGTCCGAGGTCCTCACTTAGGCCGGTTTACGTGTAACCTGGGCCCGTCCGGCTAAGCCCGCCGCTGCGAAGAGCAGGAGAACCGAGGAGCAGGAGGTAGGGGGCATCCGAGGTCCTCATAGAGGCCAGTTTACGCGAACACTGACGGAGCTCTTATCAATTTTATCCTTTCATGCCACAGTAAAATATGGAGAAGTTTATGATGCCGAGGTTTATTATTATCATCCAGCTGACCGGCTTCGCTGCATTAAAGGCCAAATTCCAGTTTAATGGAAAAAAGTGACACATCAGTGCATTTTGTACACTTCCTGCAAAGATTTTCCAGGGATTGTGTGAGTAAGACAAACCACATCAGAATAACTCCAAACCCAAACACAGACATAACACGCACGTTTAGATTCAGAGACTTAAACTTCCCAGAGGATTTCCTTCTCTTTGCAGAACGTCACACTCATCATGTCCAAAGGGTCATTTTGACTCCTCTGGAATTGTAAAAACTGTTAAATTAAAATCCCATGATCATCATATTTCATGACTTTTCCTTATATGGGTTTATTCATTATATAGTGAAAGCAAAAGCAACAAAAATTACCACCACTCATACCTTTAACTGCTGAGGATATCATTTTGATAGGCATCGAAATTTATGTCAATGCCAATTTTATTTATAGAGCACATTTCATTACATGCAAAATGTGCTTAAACAGAAGAGGCTCAAGGCAGTGAGAACAAGAAAATAAAATTTAAAATAGAGATTGCAAATGCATTTTGATTAGAAGGCTGCAGTAACGTGAGCCAGAGCTACCTAGACATGACTGATGGGTAAATATATTGCCTCAACTGCTGCTGTTGCAGGATGGGGGCAGGTCTAGCATTACATTTTTTCTCAATATGAAAACATGGACTAATTTTAACATATTTTTAAATCCACAGATTCTCCAAAAAAGCTACAGGATCTATTTTTAACAATAGAGGGCTCAACAAGTAATCTGTAGCTCTAAAACTAGCAGATTTTTACACCCTAAGAGAGAATTTAAACATCAACTTTGTGGGACTTTTTTTAAGGTGCTTTATGTTTAAAACCGGAATTTGCCAATTTTTTTGCTTAGCTTTATGAATCTAACAAAACACAGAAAAGTTGTTTCTGTTGCGAAACAGCAGATGGTGCTACGCTGGCACTGACCGGATTGTAACAGATGGACTTTCAGGACGTTTCTGTGTCGAACAGCCATCCAGTCAGATCGTCGATGATGATGATGTGAAGTTGAGAGTTGTTTCCTCCGACGTTTCGGGGTCCCTCCAGACCCCAGTGTTTGTCATCGTAACTTACGAATGTGCATTGGGGTTGCGAAATACCCCATCGCCATTACTAAGGGGTCACAGTGTACCCACGGAGTAGAGAGCACCCCCATTCCTCGCGAAGGCCGGTTTACGCGTAACTTGGGGCCCACCCGGCTAAGCGCTTGCCTGCGAGGAGCAGGAGAATGGAGCAGAAGGAGGTAGGAAGGCGGCAGGGAGAGTCTGAGGCCCTCAAGGAGGGCGGTTTACACGAACTCTGCCCTCTGTAAAGCCAAGCGTCCAACAGCGAGGCCCAGGAGAACTGAGGAGAGGGCCGGTTTACGTGAAGACTACCCTCTGTAAAGCTGAGCGTTTGCAAGCGCAGGGTAGAAGGACCAAGGAGAAGGAGGAAGGAGACGATGATGATGATGATGATGATGATTATGTGAAGTTGAGAGATGTTTGCTCCGGTGGTTCAGGGTCCCTCGAGACCCCAGTATTTGCCATCGTAACTTACGAATGTGGTGCGGGGTGGCGAAATACCCCATCATGATCACTAAGGGGTCACAGAGTACCCACGGAGCACGGAGCGCCCGCGGTCCCCACTTGGGCCGGTTTACACGTAACCCGGGGCCCATCCGGTTAAGCGCTCGCCTGCGGGGAGCAGGAGAACGGGGGAGAAGGAGGAAGAAGGTCGAGGAGGAACGGAGAGTCCGAGGTCCTCACTGAGGCCGGTGTACGGGAACACTCTCGAGAAGGAGACGATGATGATGATGATGTGAAGTTGAGAGTTGTTGCCGTGGCGCTTTGGGATCCCTCCAGACCCCAAGGTTTGCCATCATAACTTACGCGATCGATGGAGGGTTACAACCAATTAGGTGCCTTTGTCCGATGCTGTGACGAGACCCGCTATAGCCGGGGGTCCGCCTGACCCCCATCTGCCCCCACCGCGAACCGGCGCCCTGTTTCACAACAAGACCTGGGTCCGCGCTGCCGGGGTCTGCGTGACCCCCCCCTTCTTTTTTTTTTTTTTGGTCCAGGGCGCACAAGGGTTAAGGAGTGAATAGTGAACTTCTTTTAATGGTGTATTTAATTAATTTTATTTAATAACTTGTGACCTTTGAGTCCCTTCCTTGCAAGAATTATGGCCAATGACGGAAATGTATGTATTACATTTAAGATTGGAAAACAATGTCAATGCCACAAATGTGAGTTGTCATATACATCTGTGAGTTAATCTGCACAACCGTGTGCACATGTGCTCTGTGCATGTACACACACAAAGAATTGACCTTCGTTCCTTAAATTTGTAGCATTGCCTCTGTGCTGACTGATGGTGCTCAGTGGCTTTTGCTTCTTGCTTTTAAATCAGATGTCACTCTCAACATAAACACAAGCTACAGCAGCCAAGCAGTCTTAGCTGAGGAAACAAAGATACATTTCCTCATTTAATGTAAAATATTGTGGTGATGTTATGTTATATTAGGCAGGCAGCTGCCCAAATAACACTGTGACAATCAAAAGTATATCTATTTTGAACGCCTCAGCTGGAAAAAATTCAAAATGGTTTATAAAGTTGGCCACAGGTCTGTATGTAAATGGGAGTTAAAACATTGCTTCATATTTGGATATGTATGATGTTAGTGTTTCTAAAATACTAAAAAATGTGTTTATTAACAAAGTAAACTAAAAATAGACATTATTAAATTTTATACTTTTAACTACTGAATTGAACATAATATGAAATAATGTGTTTCCACTGTGGGAATGATGGATCCAATGACAAATAACTTTCAGATTAGTAAAGCTATATTTTTAATTTTTCTAGTTTTCCATTTCTATTTAGATGATTTATATTTAGATTTAGATTTAAAATGAACAGGATCATAACAAAATAACACCACTGCAAGTGTAACAAAAATATGTTGAAATCAAATGGTATGTTATTTGAAATCAATATGAAACAATGACACATGCATTTTATCCAATTTTTTTTATTTATTTAATTTTTCCCAATTGTCCAAATTAGTCTGTGATTTGCCTTATTGTCCAACAAATCATATTTATATAAAAATATATGTGACTCTCAAATATGATTTAAATGGATCATTCCTCACTTGATGACGAATTATCCATTTAAATATTTGCAGAGTCCTAAACTTGATGCCAGTGAACTTATCAGCGGTTGGTTTTAAAAAAAAAAAAAAGCCCAAAAAATCCCCTATGAGCAAGCACTTGGCGACGGTGGGGAGGAAAAACTCCCTTTTAACGGGGAGAAACCTCCGACAGAACCAGGCTCAGGAAGGGGTGGCCATCTGTCGCTGCCGAGTGGGCTTAAAATGTTCACTGTCCATCCTCCTTCTGACAGGAACTTCCTACAGACCAGGTATGAAGGATGCCTGAGTGGACATACAAAACTCACAAGTTCCTGGCTCTCACGGCTCCTATGCAGAGGGTTAGTCGAAGAAGGAGGGGCATCGCGAGGGGCGTCGGGGGACTGTGCCTCACTGCCCTCCCCTTCTCCAAGAAACCCGTCTTCAACCGAGTCGAGAGAGCCGGGAACTTGTGAGGTGTGCATGTCCTGGTGAGCCTCCACCTTTTATAGGTGGGTGCAGCCTCGACTGTACAGAGACAGACCAGACCAGCTGCACCACACAGACACTTCAAACCTCATCTGAGGACAAAAAACATATACATACATACATACACACACATATATATATATATATATATATATATATGTCTTACTATTAAAAAAATTAATAAAGTTAGGGTTCCTTTACAATGTCAGAAGGAGGGAGGCACTAAGGCACCGCCTTCCGCCCCTCGACGCCCTCGCGGTGCCCCCTCATTCTGACAGGAACTTCCTACAGACCAGGTATGAAGGATGCTTGAGTGGACATACAAAACTCACAAGTTCCTGGCTCTCACGGCTCCTATGCAGAGGGTTAGTCGAAGAAGGAGGGGCATCGCGAGGGGCGTCGGGGGACGGGGGACTGTGCCTCACTGCCCTCCCCTTCTCCAAGAAACCCGTCTTCAACCGAGTCGAGAGAGCCGGGAACTTGTGAGGTGTGCTTGTCCTGGTGAGCCTCCACCTTTTATAGGTGGGTGCAGCCTCGACTGTACAGAGACAGACCAGACCAGCTGCACCACACAGACACTTCAAACCTCATCTGAGGACAAAAAACATATACATACATACATATACACACACACATATATATATATATGTCTTACTATTAAAAAAATTAATAAAGTTAGGGTTCCTTTACAATGTCAGAAGGAGGGAGGCACTAAGGCACCGCCTTCCGCCCCTCGACGCCCTCGCGGTGCCCCCTCCTTCTAACAGGAACTTCCTACAGACCAGGTATGAAGGATGCTTGAGTGGACATACAAAACTCACAA